>NC_052048.2:159046768-159354609 GCF_903992535.2 Arvicola amphibius
TATTTCCATCCATTTGCCTGCAAAATTCAAGATGTCATTGTTTTTTACCGCTGAGTAGTATTCTAGCATGTATATATTCCACAGTTTCTTCATCCATTCTTCTACTGAAGGGCATCTAGGTTGTTTCTTGAGGATTGGGCGAGACTGGGCCAAGGGAAGATGGGGAGAGAAAAATGTGAAGGGGAGAATGGGGGGAGCTCGGAGGAATGGGGTGTTTGGGATATAGGAAGGGTGGATATGGGAGCAGGGAAGCATATATCTTAATTTAAGGAGCTACCTGAGGGTTGTCAAGAGACTTGACCCTAGAGGGGTTCCCAGGTTTCCAGGGAGACGCCCCCAGTTAGTTCCTTGGGCAGCTGAGGAGAGGGAGCCTGAAAAGGCCAGTTCCTGTAGCCATACTGATGAATTTCTTGCATATCACCATAGAACCTCCACCTGACCATAGATGAAGAAAATGATAGAGCCCCACATTGGAGCACCGGACTGAGCTCCCAAAGTCCTGATGAGGAGCAGAAGGAGGGAGAACATGAGAAAGAAAGTCAGGACCGTGAGGGAACCTCCAGCTGGCGACACATGGGGAAGGTGACTGAGCCCCACATTGGAGCACTGGACTGAGCTCCCAAGGTCCTGATGAGGAGCAGAAGGAGCGAGAACATGAGGGAGAAAGTCAGGAACGTGAGGGGTGCGTTCACTCATGGAGACCGTGGGACAGAACTAAAGGGAGATCACCAACTCCAGTTGGAATGGGACTGATGGATCATGCGACCAAACCCGTCTCTCTGAATGTGGCCAACAGCGGGGGCTGACTGAGAAGCAAAGGACATTGGCGCTGGGCTCTGATTCTTCTGCATGGACGGGCTCTGTGGGAGCCTTCTCAGCTTGGTCGATCACCTTCCTGGACCTGGGGGGAGTTGGGAGGACCTTGGACTTAGCATAGAGTGGGGAACCCTGATGGCTCCTTGGCCTTGAGAGGGAGGGAGGGGAGGTATAGGTGTAGGGAAGGGGAGGGAAGGGGGAGAAGGAGGGGCGGGAAGGGGGAGGAGGAGCGGAGGGAGGGGGAGGAGGAGGGAAGGAGATGGAAATTTTTAAATATAAAAAAAAATAAACCATGAGAAAGGAAAAAAAATAAAAAAATAGAAATACACATTAGATGTACAATAAGGGACTAAAGGGGAGTGTTATATCACATTAGGAAATGGATATAAATAGCTATAGATGGATGTGTGGGGGACTGAAATGAGAAAAAAAAAGAGAAATTCAAATAAAGGAAGGAGGAAAAGGGGTAAGAGAAAGAACACAGGAAGGATAGATAAGACTAAGAGGCATTATAGGACTGTAAGGAAGCTTAATACAGTGTATGCTTTCTAAAATATATACATATATGAATGCAACCTAAATTAAATTGCAAAATAAAGCAGACTCTCAACTGGACATCTTTCATCACAAAATAAAACCTACAGTTCTAGGAAGGGGTTACATGTAATTGAGTTCTTGGCCAAAGGTGTCCTATGTGAACCCCCAAACAACTCATGCTATCATCAAGGCTATTGGTTTCTCTCCACAAACTGAAAAATTAGAGTTTGCATTTTATTTAGGTGAATAAAAACTGGGCACAATGTAATTAGTGTTAAACACAGGGAGTACTAGAAAAAACCCATACTGGGTACTTAAGCACAGTTTATTTACATGTGTCATAAAGGTTCTGAAGGACAATATTAGGATAGCCTCAGTTATCAAATTACTTCCCTTGATGGACACCAAATATTGAATTATCACAGTAGATTTGGCAATTTTGTAATTCCATGCTACTTCTTTTTACTTGTACTTTCAATATAACAGATTTCTCCATGAAAAGAAGTATTTGTAAATTTTGAAATTAGAAACTCATGTTGAGTTCAGTGGGTCCTTTTCCAGAAGAAATCTATACTACATAAATAAAACAATTTAGATGCTATTAGGAGTAAGTTAAAGTCAGGTTGTTCAATCAAAATAATTCAGAAAAAATTCTGAATGCAGTCAACCAAGTTATAACTCTTAGAAAATGGTCTCATTGCTTCTTTTATACAAGTTTTGTTGCTATGTTCAGGAAATGATAGCCCTGTAGAAGGTAGTGTATGAATGCTCATGCTATTATCTCCAGTTATGCCTTACCAGGCACTTATTTGTCCAAGTATACAGAAATAGTTCTTAATAAAAATATAGAATAGGAAGCAAATATTTATTAGTTAATAAGTATTTACACTTTATATACCTATTATTTTAAGATTTAAGTGAAACACAGTTTTCTCAAACATTTATCAGCATAATAAAAATAACTATTTCTTTATAACTTTTGTGTCTTGTTAGAGCACTAAGATAATAGTTGTATTTACTCAGAAGTTCCTCAATGTCTCATCACAGTGTATTACAACAAGAAAACCAATGATAAAAAGATAAAATATGAATTTGGTTAATTGTGAAAGCAAGACTAGTTTTGCCTTTTAAACTAGCATATGTTGATGTTGTTGTTATTATATCCTGAATTTTTGTATTTGAGATTGTAAATATTTCTGAATGAAGAGAAGAAGGAAAAAGGAAAAGAAAAAGAGGGGAATATGGGGAGGTGAGGTGGTGATAAAGAAACGTGGCACTCTTACTGAAAGGCATATGCACTGAGGCCAACCCTATCCTGTAATCGTTGTAACAAATATGATACATAGCTTAATGATTTTCAATATCTGTAATATCAATTACAATATCAGTCTTTCTGAAGACTGATTTTGTCCCTGCCCAACAAAAATGCTGGTTCTAAAATTAAATGTTTTCTTTCTTCATCTTTAAATTATATTACTACTCATTGACAAATTTAAATAGAATATGTGTTGGCACAATTTCATCATAATTACATGCTCTCAAAATACATCAATTGACAGGCATGAAAATAAGTATGTAGAATATACTGAAATCCAACTCAAAGAGATAAGCTTCCTTCTGTGCTGTGGGACAATTATCTTGTACCCTGTAAAGATTTGTTACCTCTTTGGTTTAAAAAAATGCTGATTGACCAGGAGCCAGGCAGGAAGTGTAGATGGGATGACCAAAACAGGAGGATTTTGGAAAGAGGAAAGGCTCAGTGTGCAGTTGTCATTCAGAGGTAAAATAAGCAAGATGAGAATGCCTCACTGATTAAAGGTACCAAGTCACATGGCTAACACAGACAAGAATATTGGGTTAATGTATGATGTAAGAGTTAGTTAATAAGAAAGACTGAGCTAATAGGCTAACCAATTTATAATTAATGTAGGCCTTTGTGTGTTTCTTTGGCACTGAATGACTAAGGGACTGGGTTGGACAGAAACCTCTGCCAAAACTTCTGTCTCTATAATGTTGCTATTGAAGGCATGTTCCATCAATCCCAGCTCTCTATGTAATATTTTCATCAGTTTAAATAACAACTTGTCTTTGCCTTCTGGTCCAATCCTTGCAGTCAGTGTCTATGTCTCAGGAATCTTCTTTTGGACAGATTGTTGTAGTTTCTGTCTGTGTCTTAGGGAGCTGCCCTTGGTCTGCTCTGTGCAGCCACAATCTGCACTTCACAGTTCCTCTAAGGTCAATTAACAGTTTATCCCTACTGCTTGTACTGGCTGATTGGAACATATTCTCTTTTAGAAGGATACCTTGTTCATCCTGGATATAGTGGAGAGAGACATGGTCCTACCTCAAATCAATGTGCTTTATTTTTTGACTCCCCATAGGAAGTCTTACCCTCTCTGAGGAGAAGATGGAGATGGTATTGAGGAAAGGTGGAGAGACCAAGATGAGGAGAGGAAGTGGGAACTGTGATTGGTATGTAAAATGAGAAAAGATGGTCAAAAAGATGGAGAAAGAAAGAAAGAAAGAAAGAAAGAAAGAAAGAAAGAAAGAAAGAAAAAACATTTCAGTATTTGTATTATAGCTCTGCTTTGGCCAAAATCCACCTTTCTTGCTTTTTTCCATATCATAATGTCTGGAATTTATACACACACTCATGTATCCATTCTTGGGACACTGTACTAATTATAGAAGTAAAGACAATTCTGTGTCATAGTTTGCACTGAATGCTATTAATAACTCATATGTTGTATGCTTGCCGTCTAGTCTATATTACTGTGGAACCTTTATGAAGTGAAGAAGAGTATAAGGAAGTTAGGAATGAGAGCATTTTCTTGTAAAATATATTGATATCTCTAACTTCTTATTGTCTGTTTTTTTTTTCCTTCCCAGAAACCTGTGGTGACAAGAACTCCACTACTATACACTTCTACAATGATGGATTGTGCCATTGTAGTCCCAACAGGAAAAGCGACCATGGGCTGAAATCTACTAAAATTTTGCTCAGAAATTTATTATCTTCCTTAGATTATTATAGTAATAGACTGAAGAATATTATAGTCTGCTTTCTTCCAAAGTGCTGATTACATTGAAAGCTCTGTATAGGTTTCTAAAAGTATGGGGTATTGACTGTCATTTTGGAAGTTTACACTGTCTCCTCATGTCTACCATCTCAGTTACTTTTCTATTGTTGCGGTAAATCACCATACCATGGCAACACATAGAAGAAAATATTTAATTTGGCTAACACTCTCAGAGGTTGGAGTTCCTGAAACTGGCTTGAAGGAACAGCTTAGAACTCACATGTTGCTCAACAACCAAGAAGCGTGCGAAGATAAATAGATATAACTGAAGGCTTTGTAAACATCAGAATTCTTCCTAGTAGCACATCTGCTCCAAGAAGTCTTCCCTTTCTAATCTTTCCCAAACAATTCTACCAACTCAGTACAAAATGTTAAAGCATATAAATGAGTCTATTCTAGACGACAGTCATTGAAAAAAAAAAGATAATTATGTTTAAGAATTACTCTGAACCCAACAAGTTGTTTATATAGTAGTGCTTGACCAAATAAAGCATTTTTTAATAAATTTATATTTAAGATTTAGACTAATAATATTTAATGCGGAAAAGAAGTTAGGTTCTCTGTAATACAATCTATTTAGAATAAGGATTTCTCTCTTAGAAAACATAAGACTATTGTTTGATTGTGCCCATGGACAATCACAAGCAAGGAGATCCAGTAGGAAAAAATTAATGCATTTTTCTAACAAAAATAAATGAATTTTAAAAATAATGTAGGTCAAAAACTTAACGGAAAAATGGTAATTAAACTATAGTAAGTATGAATTTAGTCATCAGTTAGAGATTCTGTGGTAGAGTTTATTGAGGTTAGTATTAGCAGATGTGAATTTTTGAATTTGTCTTTCCAAAATTAACAATGTAGAATTTTTATATTGTTAGACATTTAAACATATTGGAAGGCTTATTTCAAATTATTAAGTGTCAGAAAAGTGTCCATGACCAACATGAGAAAACAGTCTCTTCATGCTTTTCAATGTTCAAAACATATTCAAATGTAAAAATTCAATAATTTAATTGCAATAACAAACTCAGTGATGTGTATTTATCTTGCTTTTACACACAGGGATTTACTAGAAATCACCTTATGGAAAACTAGTTCTATGTGCTAGAGTCTGACTCAATGGAGCACTACACATAAAAGTTATTAAAATCAAATGGGTTTTTTTTTTAGACTTTAAATTTAAAACCAGAGAGCTAGATAATCCAAAAAAAAGATAATGGAAATGCCCTTCTCAAATAGCCAACTAGTGAATTTTAAAAAATATATTAAGTTATAGGACATTGCCTTCAGAAAAAAAATTCTACATTTTGGTGTGGGTTATTATATTTGTTTCTCTGCATTGAACTACATAAGTTTTACTAATATTGTGATTTTATAATGATACCCTTAGCAATGTCAATTATAATAATAAATAATTTCAAATAATGTTTCTTAAATGTGAATAAGCTTTCCACATTAATGAATAAGAACATTATGAAGTGTACCTTTCATATTAAATATGGTCTCAGAGTATTTGCCTGTTTCAGGATTCAATATTGTTTAACACAGTTATTGTTTTATTAGTAAACAATGAATACAGAATGAAATGTCTTTTAATACAAGGTTCTTTCATACATAAAATCAAATTTTTGTATACAAACACATAATATATTTTAATTTTTGAAAAAAGGTTTGAGATATTTTTAAACTACGACACTTTTTGCTACTAGGTACACTAATAATAGTGGATATCCTTATAAATGCATTCTGAAAACAAAGCTTTGAAATGAGAACATAACACACTTAACCCAACAGAATGATAAAGGAACTCATCAAGTAATTTTGTCTCAAAGAAGTAAGGCAATAAAAAATGCAATAAGGCCCGGGGAAGCATAGTAAATTCAGTGTTTCAAATATTGTGACTTATTTCAAATATTATATATAGATGGTACAGAAGCAAATATAAACCTTATAGTTCAAATAATAAACATAAATATAAGATGTCATAAACTTAGAAGTTAGCTATTATGGAAAGAATCATCTGAAAATTCCATTAATACCAAAATAAATTCTAGATGGATGTAAAATATTGATGTCAAAACTGTAGAAACCTCAAAATAGATATAATTTTTATATTCATAGCATGAAAGTAGATGTGATAGGTTTATGAAAAACATCACAGAGATGTAAAGTTTTTTTTGGCCCAATAAATCTTTGCACCAATAAAAAAGCTCAAGTTTAATGGATGTCAGTGCTCCTGGGTCCTAACTGCTGGACAGACCAAGTGTCTTGAATAGGTGTCCACTTGAACCTGGAGAGATGGTACCAGCATGGGTGTCCCAGAAGCTTGGCAGCCAAAGGGGTGGTGAGGATTACTGTGTGAGATCCTGTAAATCAAGGTTCAAGAGACCTAGAGACTAGCTGTTTGAGGAGTACTCTGTCCCCTGGGAGAGTGGGGCAGGTTTAGGGGCATTTGGGTCCATTGGTTGGGGGGGGGGGCCGGGAGATACCTGTCAGCATGTGAATGGAGAAGGCAGAAAGGAAAGGTAGGGTAGGTATCCTGCCAGTGGAGGAGTTTGGGCTGGTTGGTGGTGATTAAGGAGGAAGGGCCTGCCAAAAAGGAGCTTGAAAGGGCTTAGACCCATAGGAGAACATGGGGTGGCCTGGGATTAGTAAGGGCAATGGGGAGAAGTGAGTGTCAAGATAATCTGTGTTCAATGGAGAGCATGATTAGCTGTTGTTTAATGAGTCTATTGGTCCTCTCCACCTTTTCTGAGGATTGTGGGCAGTAGGGATTGTGGAGTTTCCAGGAGATGTTAATAGCTTCTGATATGAGCTCTATGACGCTGGAAGTGAAGGCTGATCCATTGTCTGTCTGGATGGTCCACGGGACACCAAACCTGAGGAGTGATGTGGTCCAGGAGTACCTGAGTCACCACATCTGCTGTTTCCCTGGAGAGCAGAAACACTTCTATCCACCCTGTAAAAGTGTCAACAAGTGTTAAGAGATAACAGAGATTTTTATAAGTAGGTATATAGGTGAAATCAACCTGCCAATCTTTGCCCAGTTGATGTCCATGAAGCAGATGCAGAGACTGACTTATATGGAGAGCCCCCTGTGAATTGGCCTTGGCACCCATCTGGCAGGAGGAGTGAACCTGTGAAATACAATCTCCGAGATGGATGGGTCAAAGAGGGGCTCTAAGAAAGAGAAAAAAGTTTGGGGGCTTATATGTAAGGTCTGGCGGATTTCTGAAATGATTGACAATGCCTTGTGTTGAGGAAGACTGAGGCAATTATTTAAATAGAACCATTCTTCCTTTTTTGTGGATTTTTTTTCTTATGAGCTTGTCCCTCTCTACTGGTTGGTAACAGGGCTGATAGGAGGAAATCAAGAACAAAATATGTTCTGTGGAGTCTGGGGAGCTGGAGGCCAGCCCTTGGGCCACTGAGTCAGCTTTGACTTTGCCTAAGGCCACTGGGTCCTTGGAGGAATTGTATCTCCAACGGTGAAGCTGGAGGGCCTCCAAAAGATTGGCTATAAGGGGCCCATTAAGTATGGGAGTGCCCTTGGTAGTAAGGAAGCCCCTTTCCTTCCAGAGTGCAGAATGGGTATGGGCTATTAAGAAAGCATTCTTAGAGTCAGTATAAATGTTAGACCACTGGTGTTTGACTCTCTGGAGTGCTATAGTCAAGGCAATTAATTGGCCTTTTGTGAAGAGGTTCCCATTGGCAGGTGGGTCGCTTCAACTGTTTAGTGGAAGTGACCACTGCATACGCTGCCTGTCGCTTTCCCGATTTGTCTATAAGGGAATTTCCATCAATAAACAGGGTAAGTTAGAAATTTGTAAGTAGCTGGACTAGAAGATCAGGCCTAGGGGAACATAAGGCCTCCACAGAATCTGAGCAAGAGTGAGAGGAGGTACAAAAGGAAGCTAATTTGGGGGTTTTCTAGAAATAGTAAATAAAAGACATGGTTTTATGAAGGACCAAGGGAGAGGGAGAGGGAGAGAGGGGGGTGGGCAGTGGGTGGAATATACCATGATTGACCTGGACAGGGTGATCTTGAGAGCCTCCGGGGTGAGTTCAGCTGCTGCTGCCAGAACTCACAAGTATGGCTGCCATCCACAGACAGTGAGGTCCAGCAGTTTGGACAAAAGGCAACAGCCCTATTAGAAACCAACCTGTTATGTTAGGCCACTCCTAACCTCTCATCTGTACAAAGGTGGGTAAGGTCTCTTGGGGTCTGGAAGAGCAAGAGCAGAGGCTGTTAGAAGGGTATTTAGCAGTAGAGAGAAATGGTGGCAGATGATGGCCAGTGGGTGAAAGGCCCTGTGGGGGTCTCTCTGGCTGCCTGGTACAGAAGTTTGGCTGTATGGCAAAGTTAAGGATACAATGACAGAAGAATCCCATCAGGCCCCAAAATGAGAGAATCTGAGCCTTTGTGGTTGAGGGCTGTAAATCCCTCAGGACCTGGACCCTGTCAGAGGTGAGGGTCTTAGAGCCCAGGCTGAGTTGAACACCCAAATATACCACCATGGGAGAGCATAGCTGAGCCTTAGCTGGTGAGACTCAATATCCAAGGGATCAGAACAAATTTAGGAGCACAGAGGTGACCAGTTGGGACACAGGCAATGTGGAACTGCAGAGAAGGAGATCATCAACATACTGAAGAAGTGTGTTAGAACCAGGGTCAAAGTTTGAGAGATCCTGAGCCAGAGCTTGTCCAGAGAAATGAGGACTGGCCTGAAAACTCTGAGGGAGAACAGTCCATGTAAGCTTTCTGGAGGACTAGGAGTCAGGGTCTTCCCAGGTGAAGGCAAAAAGAAAGTATAAGTCAGGGTGTAAAGGGTCAATAAAGAAGGCATCTTTTAGGTCCAGAACAGTAAGGTAGGAGGTGACAGGAGGGACGTTATATAGGAGATTGTATGGGTTGCTAACCGCTGGGTGAATTGTAATAACTGCCTCCTTTATGAGGCGGAGGTCTTGAACCAGTAAGTGCCAGAGGGCTTACACATGGGAAGGATGGGTGTATTACAGAGTGAGTTGACAGGAATTAAAAGTCCTTGAGATAGGAGGTGGGTGATAATAGGTTTAAGACCCTGGTGGTGAGATTCAGGAATAGGAAACCAGGGTCTGGAAAAGAAGGAAAATGGGTCTTTAAGACAAATAAGGACTGGCTGGTGGTGAATAGAAAGCACAGGAGTGGAAGTGTCCCATACATAGGATCTACTGGATCAGGGAGGGTAGGGACAGGACAGTCTAACATAAGAACTTGTGAGGCTATTAAGGTGAGAAGAAGGTGGGACTCAGGAAAGGGTATGGGAGCCAAGGTGAGTGTGGCTCCAAAGTGGCTGAAAATATCTTGACCAAGTAGGGGTGCCGGGCAAGCAGGTATAGCGAAGAAAGAATAAGAAAAGAATAATGCTGAAAGAATGCAGGGCAGTGAGTGACAGGCTCATAAGTGGGAAGGAGCGTGTCCCATCTACCCCCATGACTGAAATTGGTGAGGGGAACATAGGGCCTGAATGTGATGTATATTCCCCTGTATAAGTTCTTAGTACCATAGGTTAATAAAGAAACTGTATTGGGTCTGTGCAGGAAATAGAGGTAGGTGGGGAAAACTAATCTGAATGCTGGGAGAAAGAAGGCAGAGTCAGAGAAACCATGGAGTTGCTGTCAGAGATAGATGCACTGAAACTTTGCAGGTAGGCCACGACCTCGTGGTGATGCACAGATTAATGGAGATTGGTTAACTTAAGATGGAAGTGTTAGCCAATAAGAAGCTAGAGCTAACAGGCCAAGCAGTGATTTAATTAATAAAATATCTATTTGATTATTTCAGTTCTGAGTAACCAACAAGTGGCCTTCCTCTGTTAAAACAGAGTAGGTAGCTCCTGCGTACAAAAGAAGAGTAATGAAATGAACTGCTACCTGCAGCATTGCCCTAGGCTCGGAGAGGGTGCTGGGAGTCACCAAGTCTGGGCCACATCAATCCTCCACAAGTCTGAGCAGTTTGAAGGCTGGCACAGTCTCACTTGCCAGTGTTTGTGAGGCTGGACCTCCGTGGAGTGACATAGAAGATGATCCCTCATGGGGGCTTTGTGATTTCCAGTGTCCAGGCTGCTGTCAGTTAAGGCACAGCCTTGTAGGCAGCAGAGGCTCAGGACATTGTTGTGCCAAATGACCATTAAGGACGCATTTTTAGCAGGCTCTTGGTGAGGTTGACTTAGGCTCAGCTCTGGCGTAATGGACCCTCGTGATCAACTTCCCTTGTCCCCATTCTGTGTGTCCCGGTAGCCTCGGTACAAGCTAGTGCTTGGGCTTGGAGTGTAGCTCCCTGCTGTAGCTTTGTCTGTCAGGAGAATTCAGCTTCCTCTTCTCAGGCATTAAAATCTTTAAGGCCATTAACACCAATTCCTGTATGTGAGTTTGGGAACCCTCCTCAGCCTTTTATATTTAATTTTTTCTAATATCTGGTGCTGACTGAGAAATGAAATGGGTAGCCAGGGCTGTGGCTCCCAGTGGGGAGGCTGGTTACAGTGTATTGAACCATGGTCTTTTGCAAGTGATTTCTTAAAAAAATGGATGGGTTCTCGTCAGCTAGCTGTGTGATCTTCCAGAGTTTGTTGAAGTTAACAACTTTTTCCAATACCATCTCCGTACCCTGAAGGAGGCAATGGACCATGATGTCCCACCTCTGTCAGCCGTTTTGGACTGGTTTATAATCCCAATATGGTTCATGGCCAATTCCCCAAACAGGGACTGTATTGTCGACTATGAGGGTCTGATCTGCTTGCTGTCTAGCTGCTGCATGAATTCTACTTCACTCTTCAGGCATGAGAGTAGAGGTCTGGATTGCTTAGAGATCATGCCAGGTTGAATCACAGGCCTGAGACAGATAGTGAACCTCTTTAATATAAGCAGAAGGATTAGCAGAGAAGGAACCCAACCACTTTTCTAATTGTGTGAGGTCTGGAAAAAAGAAGGGAATGTGGGCTTTAAGAATACCATCAGCTCCACCTACATCCTGGAGAGGGAAGAGAAGGTCAGGTGAGTGGTGAGACCTGGTACAAGAGGAGACAGAGAAACATTGGGAGGGGTTATACCATCATGTAGAAGGAGTCTAAGAGGTGGTTTGTGACCTGGAAAGGTGGGGAGGGGCAGTAGGAGGAAGGGGAAGGGAGTAAGGTAGGTAAGGAAGAGGAAGTTGGCCTTCAATCTACTCTTTGGCTGGGGAGGGGGTAGGAAGGAGTGAGTAGGTAGAAGAATGTGGAAGATATTGCCTCACAGGAGAGGGTTGGGTAGTCAGAGTTTGACGGAGTGGGGGAGGGGAGAGTGTCTCTGGCAGCATGGTCATGGTGGAACTTTCAGGGTTCCAATTCCAAGATAGTCAGGAATCTGGAGGCACCATGACACTGGTGACTAAAACTGGTGATGTAAGACCCTGGCTACTGAGGAAGAGACAGGATCTCAGTGCTCAGAAACCAAGGACATATGAGAGTTCTGCCCACTTATCCCCCATCAGGAAGGATGGAAAATTTAAGACTTTCCTCCAGTGGCCGTCATGTCACATTGTCAAGGTCATATTGAGGCCAGATCTTAATGCACAGAAAGATTAGCCGTTTGGGATAGATAGTACTGGACAGTCCCAATTTATAAAGATTATGTAGAAGGCAGCCCAGGTATGGTAGAGGATCTTCAAATTGCAAGCACCCATTTTTACAAGTGTATGCCAGGAACTGGGACTCACCCAAAGCCTACCACAGTGCATCCACTGTGATAAGACCCTTGAGTCAAAAAACATAGGGGTTTAAGGACTCCATGGACAGAGTTCTCCATTCAACAGAACCCCATGACAGAGAGGTCTGACTTGCCAGGTCAGGGGTCTGGTGCAGGTCACGACTTCAACAGACTGCCCAACAATGAGTAGGCCTTGAGCTCTAGTGGCATGGACTTGATAAACTGGAACTCCTCCGGACAAAGCCAATCTTAGCCTGATGGAGAACTCAGGTGTGAAGGGCGTTTTCCAACACATAGCCTTGGGACCAGTGAAAGAAAACAGTTCCCTGGTGGGACCTCCAGATGTAAAGATTTTTTTGGCTCAATAAGCCTCTCTGCCAACACAACAATCCAAATCAGACCAAATCAAAAAGTATTTTAAAAGACCTAGGTTTAATAGGTGCTAGCACTACTTGGTGGCCCTCTGGGAACACACAGAGAGGAGGAAGAAAAACCAGAAAGACCACATGTTTGTTTTCTGGGGGACAATTTAAATAACCTGTGGGAGTGCTTGTTACCCTCCCTGGAGAGGAGTCACTGTTTGTCAAGCTTTCTTGGAAGGGGAGTTTGGACTGAGGCAACTCCCAGGGGAGAGATCTTGAAACTGAACTTTCCATCAAACATTCCAAAATGAATGTCAGGGACTCAGGTGACACTTCAAACCAAACAAGAGGGACCTATAAATCGTTAGACATGCAGGCCATTTGAATCTTATATTAAAAGCACATCATTAAGAAAGAAAGTGATACAATCATATAGTGAACAGAATGAAATATTTCCATAATCAGTATTAAGAATGCAAACAAAATTTTTACCTTACATGGGTAAGTACTACAAATATTAGATGTTTAGGATTTCTGGGTGCTACTTATTTGAAGAGCTCATTAGTGTGTAAAAAATAGGAACTGTATCACAAAAGAATATATGTAACATCCAAAGCAAAATATCACTTATAAAAAATTAGAAATAATCTCTGTCAATCTATTTTATCTGAAATGTCACTGATACCGACTACATTAAAATATTTATATAGCATTGAATTACTTCAGAAACACTATAGAGTTTTTTAATGTCAATAATATACATGTTCACGATGCTCCTAGCAGTAATATATCTGGTGACATGAATGAATTTAGCTGGCTTCACTGCTCAGGTGCTTCATATAGCCCATCCATGCTAAATCAACACAGGTATGTTAGGCTTTATGATGCCCATATTGCTTGCAAACTGTTGAGCAGAATATCTCTCTCTTGCTGATGCACCTCAACTTGTTGAAATTTGCCAATGATTCTGTCTTTTATTTGGTCTCTGGGTTACCACGCTCTCCTCTTCTGATTGAGTTTCTTGTTTATAGTATGAACTCTAAAGTTGTATGGATCTTGTTTTATTGATACAAATTTAAGGCTATTTTTATATGTACATTTCTACTCTTGATTAAGGTATTATGCTTGTGCAGCCCATTTAAGTGTGTAATATATAATTAAGAAATATAGGTTAATATAGAGTCATCTATTATAGTCGAGCTTGTAGTCATGTTAGTTATGTATTCTACATGTAGAAAGATATATTTCAAATGGATAGATATTCTTCAGATCTTTCAAACACTATAGTATGTGGCATTTAAAATGTTTTAAGGACTTAGGACTTTTCATGACAGTGAGCATATCTGCTCCTGGAAGCATCTATCTACTTCAAGAGAATGATGGGCATCAAAGAGGCTCCTTATGAAGTTCGTTGACAATTTGTGAAAGAAACTGCTTGTTTTGGACAGCTTGTTGCTATGTTGTGTGAACTGGACATGCGGGACCCACTGAGAGATGACTGATGAACTTGCCTAAATGTGAGATGGTCCTGCAAGGCAAGGCTCCTCCTTCATGAAAGAGCCAGCAAGACTTTCTGCAAGACACAGAAGAAAGTGACTGAAAAACTGCCAATAAAAGTGGAACTCTCTTTGAAATTTCTTGCTTCCTGGAAAAATCTGCCAGATACTATAAGCCAGTAAGATGAAGAAAGGTAGGTGCCCACAACATTACAGAAGAACTTTGGATGACTATCCAGGCAGTAAGATGTCTCTGTCAATTGCTAAGTTTTGAAAGTTGTTTACAATGCACTTCCTATATACTTAGGTAATATTATATCCTAATATCTGGAGTCTTTAATGGAGTTGAAGAAAAGAGTTATAGTTATAGTTTCTCTTAGTTATTATAAAAGATAAAGTAGATAAAATCATTGTAATTATAATTCTTGCTTTATTCCTGTTTTATTATATGTAATTTAATTATGTTAAAGTTAAAACATTTTTTTATTTAGACCGAAAAGGGGAGGTGATGTGGGATTTCTCTCTGTATGCTGCGAATATGTTTTATTGCCATTGGTTAATAAAGAAGTTGTTTTTGGCCAATGTCTTTTTATTTATTATTATTACTATTAATAATAATAATAATAATTATTATTATTATTATTATTAAAAATTTCTGCCTTTTCCCCACCTCCCATTTCCCTCCCCCTCCCATAACTCCCCTCCCCCTCCCTTGCCAGTCCAAGGAGCAGTCAGGGGCCCTGCGGGAAGTCCAATATCCAACCCCCTCCATCCAGGTCCAGGAAGGTGCGCATCTAAACAGACTTGGTCAATGGTGCTGTGATTCAGTCCTTTCTTCTAGTACCTGAATGCCCTCCTCTTTCTGGAAAACTGCAAAGATACTGCTTCTTCATTTTTAGAACAACAGAAAGTTTAGATTTAAAAAGTTTGGGCAGAGACTAATAGACCCAGGTTTAGCAAGATCGTACCCTCCGATGCTAATCCAATTAACCAATTCTGTCTCACATGTATTCTACAAATCTTCAAGCTAGACAAGGTATGGTGAAACATATCAACTATCTTTGGGAGTCCAGAATTCTTGTTCCTTGTCATTTCCCTTAGAGTACACCTCTTTTGCCTTTTCTAAAGCTTACTTCTTGTAAATTTTACCAAGTTTACAACTTAAGGGAGATCAAGAAGTGGGTGTTTATTATCATCCCATCATGCTTAACTTTAATACTCTCCTCAGTAAACTGGATCCTAATAAAAAGATTTATACTGTTTTGATCTGAAGGATTCCTTCTTGTGGCCTGCTGTCAAGGTGAACCAGCCTATGTTTACTTTTGATTGCATTGACACAGATGGGCAATTAACCTTCATTGGTCAATTAACTTGGACATGGCTGCCACAGGGAATCCTGAATTCACCAACTCTGTTTGATGAAGCCCTGAGGAGAGACCTGATCCCTTTCCTTATACTATAAGGTCATACTTATAGGAAATATTGTCACAATATGCTGATTACCTGTGACTTACGGAAGATACTCTGGAGGACTGTGCACGAGCCTCTGAAATCTTATTAGAGGAATTGGACTTGTTGGGTTTCAAAGTTTCTGCCAAGAAAACACAGGTTTGCCTGAACACTGTCTCCTACCATGGATACTAGATTCATTATGGCAATCACTAACTGTTTGAGGGCAATCATTGCTACTGCAATCCCAGTTAAAGAAATATCAAAACTGTCTGAGGGCCAGGATGTTCAATTTATTAGGTAGCACTCTGTGTAGTCATACCCACAGTGAAGGTCTGTACCCGACAGGTGGGTTTCA
Organism: Arvicola amphibius; assembly: GCF_903992535.2. Taxonomy (NCBI): domain Eukaryota; kingdom Metazoa; phylum Chordata; class Mammalia; order Rodentia; family Cricetidae; genus Arvicola; species Arvicola amphibius. The sequence goes on from NC_052048.2 coordinate 159,062,589, forward strand.
AATGCAAGGACCACCTAATATCTACTGTTGCTACTGGAATGTCCAAGAGTGGCCATCCATAAGGTAGAAGTGTTGAACCCAGCCACCTTCCTTTCAGACAATGTCTGAAGCTGGCCATATTTGACTGCGTTGAAACTGTGAGTACTCTCAATGAGAAAAGGTGGGAACTGAGAGATTACCTTCTCCCAAATGTGGAAGTTCTATTATTTGAAGATGGGAGTAGCTACATCAGAAACACAGTGGTGACTCAAGATCAGGTCCTCTGTGCAAAAGCCCTAGAACATGCTTCCCAGAACAAAAGCTGAGAATGTAATGTTAATACAAGTCCTTTGATGGGCTAAAGAATGATATCAATATCTACATAGACAGTCATGGCTTTGCTACTTCCCATGTCTGTGTGGTCCTATACTGTGAAAACAGAATTCTAACATCAAATGAAAGAGGCATTAAAAACAAAGAGGAAATATTAGCTCTACAAGGGGCCCTCTGTGTAGTCAGACTTTTCTTTGGGTCACCAGCTCACAAATAATGGCACTGAGGCTTATTATAGAAGCTTGGGGCCTTAATTTAGTCTTTGCTCCAACTAGCTCTTATAACTTAAATTAAACTATTTTTTATTAATTCTACAATGTGACTCAGTTACCTCTCCTTTGTATTGTATGTTCAACTTCTACAGTGTCTTGCTGGTGTCTCCAGACCTAGATTCATCTCTACTTCCTCTTTGTTCCGAGAAATCCCACATATCTACTCCTGTCTAGCTATTGGCCATTCAGCTCTTTATTAACAGAAATCACCTTAACAAAAATAAAACCATTAGAAATTCTACCCTTTGTGATTCTTCATTTCCTTCCCTAGAACTTTTCTATACACCATAGGAATTAAACTTATTCAAGGCACTAAAAGCCAAAGGGATGCCCATAGATGGTTTTGAATTGAAGATGGAAGATCCATCCTGTCTCAAGTTATAGGACAGGAATGGCAGCAAACACATGTATGCACCAATATTTGCACTAAACTGGCTCAAAGGGATTTCTTTCATTATAGTAGTAGTAGTAGTAGTAGTAGTAGTAGTAGTAGTATTTAATTAAAATTTTATGTTCCCAATCCCTCCTCTCCTCCTATTTCCTCTACCTTCCCCTCATCCTATCCCCATCCATTCTTCACACAGGGTAAGGGTTCCTATGTGGTATTAGCAAAGTCTAAAACATTGTTTTGAGGCAGGAATAAGGCCCTTCCCACTGTACCAAGGCTGAGCATAGTATCCCTCCAATGAGAATGGGCTCTCAAAAGATAGTTCAAACAGAAAAGACATATCCTGGCCACAACTGTCAGTGTCCCCACAGACTCTTCCTGCCGTACAACTGCCACCCACATTCAGAAGGCCTAGCTCGTTCCTATGCTGGTTCTCCTGCTGTCAGTATGGAGTCAGTAAGTTCCCATTAGCTGAGGTAAGCTATTTTAATAGGTATCCCCATCATGGTTTTTGCCCCTTTGTTCATATTATTGTTCTTCCCTCTCTTTTACTAGATTTTGGAACACAGCTCAGTGCTTCAAAGGGATTTCTTTACACAAATCTAAATAAAAGTGCTCAAGATATTGTGGGAAATAAAAGGCTTGGTCTCACGCTCATCAATCCCCAAGTTTTCTTTTTCAGGGCAACAACTGAGATGCCAAGTCCCAGGAGAGATGTGAGAGTTGGACTTAACAGAAATAAAAGACAGACAATATGGTTACTATTACTTGTAAGCCTTCATAGATACTTTCTCATCTTGAGTAGAGACTTTTTTCAGCATATCTGAAAAATCTCAGATTATAATTAAAAGAATACTAAATTCGTATATCATGGGCCTATGAAAATCTGACCCCTTGGGTAAACAAAGATACTTATTGAATTCCAGATAATAGCAGGTAAAACTGGGGGGTTAGTATACAGGAACCCTGTCCAGGTTACAGTTAAAATGGAATAAGTATTGTATGGAAGACAGGACAAATATGGGGAATTTGAATCTATGCCCTAAGAAGGGACTATGTGATTGTGTTCAGTAACCAGATATTTATAACTTCTACCACCAAGCCCTTAGATCCTATTGGCTCAAGTAAGGTGCTAAAGCCCTTTCCAACTGGGGCAAAATTCAAACACCTTGAAGTTAGGACCACATTTGCCATGACTGCTTGCATCCCCATTATTCCATTTCTGACTCCAATATGTCTGGTTTCTATAAGCCTTTGCTTATATAATTTCTTTAATTCCACCATTCCCAATGTGATCACTCCTCTGTTGTTTACACTTATACCCTAGACCTCCCAACTATATGGGATTGCAGCCCAAATAGAATTTGGGAATAAGAAGACCCCCATTAGAAATATAATTGTAAAATGGGAGGTAATCACAATTTATGCTTCTATGTCCCTGGGATCACAAACCCATTCATACTTTGGGAGGCATAAATGGTAAGGATTTCTACCTATATGCTGGATATTATAATGTCTCCAAATCCAAGTATAAATAACACTGCCACAGAAGCCTCCTTTTAAGGATGCTCTCTACTGTTTCATGCTCTTGTTTTATAGTACCTCCTGTTTGGTGGAAAGTTACAAGCCCCCTGCCCTGGAAGTTGCCACAGTCCAGACTCTACCTCCAAGAAAGCCCACCAAATGGTGACCCCTTCCCAGGGAGGGTCAAGACCATTCCCATAGGATATTTAAACTGCCCACCCCCCGAGAACAAGCACATGGTCTTCTTGATTTTCTACCCCCTTCTGTGTTTTCACAGAGAGCCACAGAGGAGTGCTGTCATACATTAAACCTGGGCCTTTTCTTAATTCAGTTTTATTTGGTCTGATTTGGATTAGTACATTGGCAGAGAGTTTACTGGACCAGAAAAACTTTACATCTGGAGGTCCCACTGAGATGGGCTGCTTTTTCCATTGGTCCAGGACTATGTGTTGGTAAATGCCCTTCCTGCCCATGCTCTCTGCCAGGCTAAGATCAGCTTCATCTGGATGAGTTTCCCTTTTTCAAGTACATGGCCCTAGGGCCCATACATTTGTCAGATAGTCTGTTGAAATCGTGGCCTTTGCTGGACTCCCAAAATGACTAAAAGAGGCAATCCTCTCTGAGGCGGGATTCTTTCTGCTCCAAAGCTGTATAGGTGTTCCTTCCTTATATTTCTCTTTTCTCTTGCAAAATCTGTTAATCTGCCTTAATGGGACCACCTGTGTGCTTCCTTGGCTTCTGCCACCTATCTACACTAGGATTATTAAGTTGGTCAGCTGACACAGGTTCCTAAAAAAGTTTTGTCTCTGTGTTAAAGTAATGTGGCCACACTATGCTTTTATGTGTGTATGTGTGTTTATTTCCATAGTATGCTTGTCTTATTTCTCTGTGTGTATGTGTCCATGTTTTAAGATCTGTAAAACTTATAACTCCAGATCACAATAGCTCTAGAAAAATATAAGCATGTGGATAGCCACCATTTTGACCTCAGCTCCATCTTTAGTAAGAGTACCCACATGTGCTGGATCTATCAAGGAGACATTCTGCCTACAATAATCTTAAGCTTTCTAAAATATTCCTTTTAATCTTAAATTTACTATCATTGGCAAGTTATAACTAATCAGGTAAAGTACAGGTCTAAGTTCAACTTATATGTCTAATTTAGATATACTTAACAGGTAATGGTACCCAATTCTCAAGTGCCTTTACAGATCTGAGAGTATGGCATTTAACAAAAGAGCTTCTAACACAGAGACAGTGCCAGGTCCTGCAGCATCCTATAGCTCTTCCAAGAAGAGACATGGTTACAAAAGACCTTCCATCCATACAGCAAAAAGTGGCCTTCCACCTCATCAGCTTCCTGGATGCTATACCTGGGGATCAATCATCTTATCCTGCCAAGATAGGTAGACAAAATCTTCCTCCTTCCTCCCCATAAAAAATATTTGGGCCTCTTGTACTCAGCATCTAAGGACAAGCACTGCTTCTAAGGCTGGTGTTCTCCAAAGACTACAGAGAGACTTGGGATTGCCTGCTATAATACAGAACTTTCTCATTTTTTTTTTTTTGGTTTTTTTATCCTGCCCAGATCTGTCTAATGGCATTTGATGACTTAAGGTACTGGTACTCCTACCTCATTTGTTAAGTTTACTGCTAAAAATACAATCAGGAGTGCCTCTTTCACAGGCTTCATTGTTCAGGATTAACAGGTTTTAAATGTATCTTAAAAGATACCAGGGCATATATGCTCTCATGTCTCACTTATTCACCAGTGCCTCTCCTGTACAATGAGGGTACTTCTCTGTCCCAATTTTTTTCTGACAGTTAATGACCCTTCCTATGGCTAATCTCATTCATAGTGCTAAGAACAAAAAATAAATTTTCTCCTAGGCATCTGCTTTCTCATCTACCCCCCAAAACAAACGCCTGATGTCTCCAAGATAGCAGAAAAACAGATGCCTCTCCAGCCACACCTCTTACTGAGCATGAGCCCACCAACTCCAAATGCTCCCCTCTCCCACATCACCCCATGCCCACAGGAAATAGCCAGACTTGAGTAGACACCCCTTTATCCAAAGTTTTCCCCTTGGATAAAGGGGAATGCTTGGTTGAAAGTGTCTCATTAGCTCCTAACATCCTATGCAAAAAGAGTCTGTAATGTTCGGTTGGATGCATCAACCCAGCCCCTTGGCATCCATATATACAAGGAGTCCGGAATGCTTGGTGGAAAGTTCCAAGCCCCCTCCCTTGGAAGTTGCCACAGTCCAGACTCCACCTCCAAGAAAGCTTGCCAAACAGTGACCTCTCCCTAGGAAGGGTCAAGAGCACTCCTACAGGCTATTTAAAATGCCCCCCCCCCCCAGAGAACAAACATGCAATCTTCCTGTTTTACCTTCACCTTCTTCATGTTTTCCTGGAGTGCTACCTGGGAACGCTGGCATCCATTAAAACTGAGCCTATTTAAATTTAGTTTGATTTGGTCTTATTTGGATTTCTGTATCGGCAGAGAGGTTTACCAGGGAACTTGGTTTGCATGTATATTGGTTCTAACTCCCTGCATTGATCCCTTCATTCTTTTTTTCAGCTTTTTTTAAATTCCTTTATTTGTTTCACATACCAACCACAGTTTCTGCTCCCTCCCCTCCTTCTACTCCATCCTCCCGTCACCCACCCATCTACTTCTCAGAAAGGGTAAGGCCTTCCATGGGGAGTCAACAAAGCCTGGCACATCAAACTGAAGCAGGACCAAGCCCCTCCCCACTGTATCAAGGCTGAGCAAGGCATCTGACCAGATGAAATGGACTTCAGAACCAGCTCCTGCACCAGGAATAGATCCTTGTCTGACCAACAGTTGATCCACAGACAGACTAAGCCACACAACTGTCACCCACATACAGAAGACCTAGTTCAGTCCCATACAGGCTTCCCAGCTGTTGGTCCAGAATCCATGAACTCTCACTAGTTGTTTATGTGAGTTTCCCCATTATCATCTTGACCGTCCCCGTTGCTCATTTAATCCATCATCCCTCTCTTTGATTGGATTTTCTTAACTCCATCCAGTGCTTGGATGTGAATCTCTGCACCTACTTCCATCACTTACTAGTCAAAGGTTCAACGATGACAATCAGAGTAATCACCAATCTGATTACAGGAGAAAGCCAGTTCAGGCACCCTTTCTGATATTGCTAGCAGTCTTAAGAGGGCTCATCCTTGTGAAATTCTGGGAAATTCCCTACCACCAGGTTTCTCCCAAACCCTATAATGGCTCCCTCTATTAAGTCTTTCACTGCTCTCCCATGTCATCATCCATCCCTCAAATTAACAATCAATTTGCTTCATGTTCTCATCCCTCCTGGTTGCCCCCTGGTTTACCCAGAAGATCTTGTCCATTTCCCCTTACTAGGTAAATCCATGCCTGTCTCATAGGGTCCTCCTTGTTACTTAGCTTCTCTGGGAATGTGCTTTTACCCTGGTTATTCTTTGCTTTAAATCTAATATGCACTTGTGAGGAGTACGTACCATGTCTATATTTCTGGGTCTGGGTTACCTTGCTCAGGATGATATTTTTTTTCTACTTCTGTCCATTTGCAAGCAAATGTCATGATATCATTGTCATTGGTTTTTATAGATGAGTAATACTCTGTTGTGTACATGTATTACATTTTCTTTATCCATTCTTCAGTTGAGGGGCATCTAGGTTGTGGTCAGGTTCTGGCTACTACAAACAATGCTGCTATAGGATAATAATACTATTATAATAGTGGCTGTACAAGTTTGCACTCCCACCAGTAGTGAAGGAATGTCGCCCTTACTCCACATTCTCTACAACAAAAACTGTCATCAGTAATTTTGATCTTAAAGCTTCTGACAGGTGTAAGATGGTATCGGAATCATTTAGATTTGAATTGACCTGATGATTAAGGGTGCTGTGCAATTCTTTTAATGTCTTATGGCTATTTGAGATTATTCTGTTGAGAATTCTCTGTTTCTATCTAGTCCTCATTTTTAAATTGGATCATTTGGTATTTTCATGACTGGTTTCTTGAGTTCTTTATTTAGTTTAGAAATCAATCCTCTATCAGATGTGGGGTTATTAAAAATATTTTCCCATTTTGTAGGATACTGTTTTGTCTCATTTACCATGTCCTTCACCTTACAGAAAATGTTCAGTTTCAGGAGGTCCCATTTATTAATTGTTGCTCTCAATGTCTGTGATACTGGTGTTATATATAGGAAGTGGTCTCCTGTGCCAATGTGCTCAAGACTTTTCCCCATGGTCTATTCTACTAGGTTTAGTGTAATTGGATTTATGTTCAGGTCTTTGATACAGTTGGACTTGATGGGGTTTTTTTGCACACTGATAGATAATAATCTATTTGCATTATTCTACATGTCTATATCCAGTTATACCAGCACTATTTGTTTAAGTTGGGTTTTTTTATCCATCAGATAATTTTGGTTTCTTTTTCAAAAATCAGGTGTTCATAGATGTGTAGAATAATGTCAAGGTCTTTGATCAAATTCCATTAACCCATGTGTATGGTTTTATACCAAAACCAAGCTGTTTTCATTACTATGGCTCTATAGCAGATCTTGAAGTCAAGGATGGTGATGCTTTCAGAAATTCCTTTACTATACAAGATTGTTTTTGCTACACTGTAGTCTTATTTGTTTGTTTTGTGTTTCCATGTGAAAGTCAATATTGTTTTTTCCAGGTCTGTGAGGAATTGTGCTGAGATGTTGATGGGGATTGCATTGAATCTGTAGATTGTGTTCAGCAAGACAGCCATTTTTGGCTGTGTTGATCCTACCTATCCAAGAACATCAGAGATCTTTCCATTTTCTCATATCTTCTTCAACAACTTAAAGTTCTTATAAAAATGGTCCTTCACTTGTTTGGTTAGCATTACCCCAAGACATTTTATACTAACTGTGGCTCTTGTAAAGGGTAATGTTTCTCATCCCATTTAACATTTGTATGTAGGAGGGCTACTGATTCTTTAGTTTGAATTAATTTGAATTAATCTTGTATTGTGTAACATTACTGAAGGTGTTTGTCAGCTGTAATAGTTGCCTGGTAGAATTTTTGTACTTACATGTATGTTTCAGATATATATATATATATATATATATATATATATATATATATATATATATATCTGAAAATAGTGAAACTTAGATTCCTTCCTTTCCAATTAGTATTCCCTTGATCTCCTTTTGTTGTCTTATTGCTCTAGCTAGACCTTTCAGTACTATACTGAATAGACATGGAAAGAGTAGACAGACTTGTCTTGTTCCTGATTTTAGTGAAGTCACTTTGAGTTTCTTTCCATTTAATTTGATGTTGGCTATTGGCTTGCTTCATACTGCATTTATTATGTTTTGGTATTTTGCTTTTATTTCTGATCTCTCCAAGACCTTTACCATAAAAGAGTGTTGGATTTCTTCAAAGATTTTTACTGTATTTCATGATATGATCATGTGGGGTTTTTGTTTGTTTGTTTGTTGGTTTGTTCGTTCATTTGTTTGTTTGTTTGTTTTGCTTTCAGTTTGCTTATATGGTGGACCACACTGGCAGATTTTCATATTTTGAACCATTTTGTTCGTTCATTTGTTTGTTTGTTTGTTTTGCTTTCAGTTTGCTTATATGGTGGACCACACTGGCAGATTTTCATATTTTGAACCATCCCTGCATCTCTAGGATGAAGCCTGCTTGATCATGCTAGATGATTTTTCTGATGTGTTCTTAGATTCGGTTTTCCAGTATTTTATTCAATACTTTTGAATCAATGTTCATGAGTGAGACTTGTCTTTGTTGCATGTTTGTTTGGTTTAGGGTATCAGAGTGACTGTAGCCTATAAAAACAGCTTTGTGATGTTCTTTCTGTTTCTATTGTGTAGATAATTTGAGGAGTATTGTTATTAGCTCCTTTTTGAATTTCTGGTAGAATTCTTCACTGAAACTATCTGCCCTGTGCTTTGTTGTTGTTGTTGTGAGACTTTTAATAACTGCTTCTATTTCTTTAGGGGTTATAAGTCTAATTAAATTGTTTTGAGCGTGGTGGGGGAAATTCTTCTGTATATGTGTTGCTTTTATTGATTAATGAATAAGGAAACTGGCTTGGCCTGATAGGGCAAAGTAGAGTTAGGCAGGCCAAACTAAACTGAATGCTGGGAAAAAGAAGGCAGAGTAAGAGAGAAGCCATGTAGCCCTGCCCAGAGACCAATGCAGGATCCTGGATGAAACTTTACCTGGTAAGTCACAGCCACATGACAATACACAGATTAATAAAAATGGGTTAAATTAAGATGTAAAAACTAGCCAATAAGAAGCTAGAAATGTGCATAAGCTAATAGGCCAAACGGTATTGCAAATAATATAGTTTTGTATGATTATTTTGAGTCTGGATCGCTGGGAAATAAACAAGTGGCCTCCAACAACAATCTTGTCTTGATTTAATTTTGGTATGTGGTATCTATCCAGAAATTTTTGCTTTTTTTAGATTTTCCAATATTGTGGAGTACAGGTTTTTGAAGAATGACCTGATGATTCTCTGCATTTTCTCAGTCTCTGTCATTATATTTCCCTTTTTATTTCTGAATTTGTTAATTTGGATATTCTGCTTTTTGGTTATTTTGGATAAGAGTTTGTCTATCTTATTGATTTTTCAAAGAACCAAATCTTTGTTTTATTAACTCTTTGTATTGTTCTTTTTGTTTCTATTTTTATTGATTTCAGACTTCAATTTGATTATTTCCTGTTATTTACTCCTCTTGGGGGAATTGGCTTCTTTTTGTTCTATAGTTTTTAGGTGTACTGTTAAGTTAATTTCTACAAATGCTTTATGTAGGCACTTAGTGCTATGAACTTCCCCTAGCACTGCTTTCATAGTGTCTCATAAGTTTGGACATGTTATGAATTCATTTTCATTGAATTCTAGGAAGTGTTTAGTTTCTTTCTTTATTTCTTCCTTGACCCAGTGGTTATTCAGTTGAGCATCATTCAGTTTCCACGAGTTTGTAAGTATTCTGAAATTTGTGTTTTTGTAGTTTTCTAACTTTAAGCTGTGGTAATCTGATAAGATACATGGGGTTATTTCAAATTTTGTATCTATTGAAATTTGCTTTGTGAACAATTATGTGCTCAATTTTAGAGAAGATTCCATGAGGTGTTGAGAAGAAGTTATATATATTTGTGAACTCATTTGAGTCTCAACATCTGTTAGTTCCTTTATTTCTCTAAGTTTCTGTCTGGTAGGACTGTCTATTGGTGAGAGTGAGGTATTGAAGTTCTCCACTATTGGTATGGTTTGTTGTGTGAATTAAGATTTAATAATGTTTCTTTTATGAATGTGTGCCCTTGTGTTTTTGGCACAAATGTTCGTAATTGAGACTTCATCTTGATAAATGTTTTCCTTGAAGAGTATGAAATGTCCTTCTCCATCTCTTTTAATTAACCTTAGTGTGAAATATTGTTTGTTAGATATTAGAAAAGTTACATTAGCTTGTTTCTTAAGTCCATTTGATTGGAAAGCATTTTCCCAACCCTTTTCTCTGTGGTTATGTCTATCTTTGAAATTAAAGTGTGTTTCTTGTACACAGCAAAAGAATGGATCCTGTGTCAATTTTCTTAGCCTTTATCCTTTTATAGGCAAATTGACTGCATTGCTATTAAAGTATATTAATGACTAGTGGTTGTGAATTTCTGTTACCATTTGGCTTTTTTTATTGTTGTTGCTAAAATGTGTGTGTTTCCATTTTTTTTCTGATTTGCTGGTATAAGATTATCTATTGCCTTTGTTTTCATAGGCTAACTTTCATGGATTGGTGTTATCCTTCTTGTTCTTTCTGTAGTAGTGGATTTGTGGATAGGTATTGTTTAAATGTAGATTTGTCATGGAATATCTTTCTTTCTCCATCTATGATAATTCAAAGTTTTGTTGGGTATAGTAATCTGGGCTGGCATGCTTGATCTCTTAGTGTCTGCTTAACATCTGTCCAGAATTACTTTTGTGTCTCTATTGAGATGTTGGGTATAATTTTGAATGGTTTGTCTTTATATGTATTTGACCATTTTGCTTTAGATCTCTTAATATTCTTTTTTTTCTATATTTTCAGTGTTTAGATTATGATGTGGTTAAAGGACTTTTTTGATCCAGTGTATTTCATGTTCTGTAAGATTCATGTATCTTCATAGGTATGTCCTTCTTTATAGTGCAAAGGTTTTCTTCTATGATTTTATTAAGTATATTTTCTCTGACTTTGAGCTTCTTTTGTTCTTCCTTCTTCTATTATTATTCTTGGGCTTGGTCTTTCATGGTGTTCCAGATTTTCTGAATGTTTGTTTTAAGTGTTTGATGGATTAAACATTTTCTTTGACAAGTGACTCTGTTTCTTATGTAATATCCTCAACCCCTGAGGTTCTGTATTTCATCCTTTTCATTCTGTTGGTTATACTTACCCAGATTTTCCATTTCAGAATTCCCTTGTTTTGTGTTTTCTTTATTGCCTGTGCTTCAATTTTCAAGGCTTGAACTGTTTCCTTCACCTGTTCTTCTGTTTTATTCTTAGCTTTCTTGGCTTTTTAAAAAGAATTTATTGATTTCTCCCAATTTTTTTCTTTTTTTTTTTCTCTATTTCTTTAAGGGAATTTTTCATTTCTTCTTTAATTGTCTCTATCATCTTCATAAAATTATTTTCTTCTGTTTCATCTGTGTTGGGATATTGAGGACTTGCTATTGTAGAACCACTAGGTTCTAGTAATATTTTTCTTTATGTAATTGAAAGTATTCTTTTATTGACATCTACCCTTCTCTTCCTCCAATCAGTGCAGATGGTTCATGTGCCTCGAGGGGTGCTCTTCTTACAATCAATGCAGATGGTACCTGTCCCTATATGATTTTTTTATGCCATATGGAATGATTGGCCAGGGAGAGAATAAATGGTTCTGTGTGTTTGTGGGCTTGAGTGGGACTTCTAGGTTACAAGAACAAGTAGGTGGAGGGGGTAATGGTGTGGCCTGCCTACAGGAATCTAATCCCTCCATTCTTACCAAGACCACTAACTTCTGCATTTTAGTCTATCTGATTCCTAAAGTATATTTGGGAAACAGAGACTGAGAACATTTAGGACTTTTAGACTGAATTTACACAAACAGAATAGCTCAGGTACTAGTACCCTGATACTAGGATTGGAAATAGCAGAATCAGTAGAACTGGGGACCATTGTGATCAAATCTTTCAACTCTTGAGCCAATAGATTGATCAAGATCTATCAGAACTGGAAACATCCATAAGTGACCTGATTTCCTCTCTGGACTCCATGATCATATTGTAGAACTGAAAGGGACTTGACCTCTTCTTCATGCTACAGGGAAGATATTTCCTAGCTCTCTCTAATCATGTACCTTGTTAGAGGTAAGCTTGTATTTTTTGACTTGTACATCTTCTTTAATCTTGTGATTTATGCCTCATAAATTATTTCTATTTTTTTCATGGTATTTCCAAGACCTGGATGACCATAAACCCACAGTATGCTTTTTGCAAAATGGTAAAAATAGATAATTACTAATTGTTAAAATTCTGTTGTTGTAAAAACTTTCTTGGTTGGTATAAAAAGGCCCCCTTGTTTTCGGTCAGGTTGCTATATTCTCTTACTTCTGAGGTGACTACAAGTTACTTTACAACATTAGGGTTTTGCTCCTGGTTTTTGACAACTAACACTCTAAAACCATAAGACAGTCCCAGTTAAGTGTTTTATTTTAAAAGAGTTACTGTGGTCATGTTGTCTCTTCACAACAATAGAAACTCTGACTAATAAAGTGAGAAAGGGACTCATAAAGTCTTATCATTAGTTGAGAATGTACTAATAATTGGTGGCTGTTGTGATAAGAAACTGTTTTCTTCAGGACTGTGGTCCCTGACAGAGTAGAGAAACTATATATTGTATTACATATATATTTATCTGACTGCATTTTAACACTATTTCAATTATACCAATAAAATATATTTTCAAGAGTTACTGAAAAATCAAGAGATTTTTATACACATTAAAACTAATGTAAGATACATTTCATACATATTAAATTGAAGTGTTTGAGTAACTAGGAAGAAAAAAATGCTGCTCAGGATGTAGGGAAATAACATCTCATGTGTTGGGTATAGATTTGTAGGTTTTCATAATTATTTCTTAATATAAATTTGTTGGTAAGTTGTCACACTAATATAATATATTCTTTTGTGAAATCTGTCAAACATGCTTATAAGCAGGTACCATAGTCAGAAAATATAAAAGCTATTTGGTGTAACTTTCAACATTTTAAGTATCAAAGCAATAGAAATATAAATAGCCAAATACATTTTCTAAATGAATATAATTATAGAATAAAAATATTTGTCAATAGGGGTAAAAAGGATTATAAATAGTAAATTGCAATTTTGAAACAATGTATTAAAAAATTAAGAAACTACGAAAGATACATATTGTTTAAGTAATTATGAGTATTTAGATACTAAATAATTGTTTATGTAAATTATATTATATACATAAAAATGCTATAACAACTTACTTTTATTTATTCCCAGAGAAGGAATAAATAAAAAAAAAACATGGGAAAATAGGGGCTGCAATAATAGAAATGTTTTCAACCTTAAAAATAAAATTTCCCCGATCTTCTGGGCAAGACATATTCCCTACAGTAAATTCAGAGATGGTTCTGATGTCTATACTGGGCCTCACAAGATTGTGGTAGTGATTATTCAGCTATAGATGGAGGAGGGGTTCAGTAGTTATTTCTCCTCACTGCTGAGTCATTTGATATTGGAAGTTACTGAGTTTGTTTATGCACCAACTGTTCCCCACACAAACGGCTCTAGTGGATAGTTACATTACAGTGTTCATAGACATGGTTTTCTTTAACATAATTGAGTCACAGAAACATCCAAAAATTACAAATGTGAGAAAGGTTTTGGTTGAGATGAGGCAGCTATCAGAGGAGTAAGGGAAAAATAATAGGGTGTGTTTGAGAGAGTACTTAATTCATTATACTTATGCATGGAAATTGTCAATAACAAAAGTAATTAATAAAAATATAAATTAAACATGAAAAATAAACAATTAAACAATATTAACTTGTTTGATCACCTAACCCATCAAATATTAGTTTGATATAGCAATATACAGTTAATTTATAGTTATCTGATATGTTTTATTTAACCACACCACCAGAAGTGAAATTTTCTGCTGAAAAATATTGGAGTACACCCTGAAAGGAAGATAGAATTCTTTTCTGATTTTTCAAATTTCAATTTCAAGAAAAATTGTAAGAAATTTGCCAGGTCGTGGTAGTACATGCCTTTAATCCCAGCACTCGGGAGGCAGAGACAGGAAGTTCTTTGTGACTCTGAGGCCAGCCTGGTCTACAAGAGCTAGTTCTAGGACAAGTTTCAAAGCTACAGAGAAATCCTGTCTCAAAAAACAAAATACAAAAAAAAAAAAAAATGAACAAACAAAAAAAAAACTGTAAGAAATTTTAGATTATCTTAGTCAATCCATCTCTCTCAAATGGTACTGGCTATATTATTGAAGATTTGTTTTTTATTTTCAACTTTTAAAAACCTAATGTCATTTGCAGGGCTGACTCTAAGTCAAGTACCTGTACCCAATGCTTCTACAGCACAGACTTCATACTATATCTACTTAGCCTGCCAGGTATGTACATTTCTCCTGCCATACCTGCTATAAACCAAGAGATATATTGTACTCAAAGCTTTTCTTTTTTAAATTTGTATATTTATTTTTATTTTATATGTATGATTATTTGCCTGAATGTATGTCTGCACAACATATGTTGTGTTGAAGAAGAGGGTATCAGATCCCCCAAGCCAGGGGTTACATGTGGCTTCAAGATAACATGTTTATGCTAGGAATTGTACATGTATTCTCTCTGCAGGAACAGCCAATTCTCTTAACTTCTGAACCAACTCTCTGCAAGCCTCAATAATTTTCTGCCAAAATATATTTTATTTATCAAATTCTTGCTCAAATATATTTTAAAACTAATGTAACACCAAAACTTTATTTAGAAATTGTGTAAAGTTATTATTTGTTACATAAGTTATAAAAATACAGATTCAGAAACATATTTTAGATTCCTAAAACATATGCTAAATTAGAGAAACTAATAATGCTGACCCTAGGTCAACATGAATGTGTAAAATTCAGGTACCTTTATTTTTCTAGAAAAACAATTATTCAATGACTTTACAAACTAAATATAGAATAATGACTATTCTTATCCTCTAGGATTGTGTATGCAGCAGTGGCATTTTTCCAAAGAGTATCTGCTGCTGGTACTTTGTGCAAACTTGTCCAGAAATTAATTTTTTTTAGCTAGCATTTGGGATATCTAAATAAATCATTTACATAGTAAAATGTGTTACCTCAAAAGATGTGTTTTGCATCAATAGTAATAATAATAGTAGATAATCCCTATAGGTCAATAATGTCTCTCAGTGGTATATACTTCTGACATCACTTATTCTTATTAACAAGTGGTCTATGGTATGCTTTCTTCTTTGTTCAGTCAGTAGATGTTGAACCACTGTTATATATTTGTATTATTATAGTGAATATTTAATGAAGATTCTAAGCCTGGAACAATTTTTGATTATTAAGATCATGAACTCAAAATTATGAATAAATCTAAATGATTAAAATAAAAATAATATAAAACAAAGAAATAATAAACAACATTTCAGTGTTCATGAATAAAGGTCTTTGGGGATACTTGCCTTTCATTTAATGGTGTTTTATGACTACAGAATTTATTTTTTGAAAACACATGGTTACAAAGACTAAATATTCAGCACATGTCTATGGATGTAATAGATCCATAATCTACAACAGAATCCCCCAAAGACGGGTACAGAGCTGAAAAATGACAAGTTCAGAATAATTAAGACTGTGAAGGTGACTAATTTAGACAAAGGCTGTGCTAGGCTTTACAATATCAGTACATACATATTCTAGAGAATGCAAATGAATATACATACAAGCACGTGTATATATTTTTGGGTTCCACTATTCAAGTTCCATCTAGATTTTTTTCAGTTTCTAATTATAGATAATTCTTGAAGAAAAAAAAGAGATTGAAGATAAGGAAAGGTACATTGGTTCTATTCTTTGAGTTTTGTTTCCTTGGGAATATAGTTTCCAGTAGGTTCATGCCAAACATTAGTGCTGTGTCTCACAAGTTTGTAATCTTGGACAATGTATATCTACAGGCTTTATAGTTTGTGAACTAACAGATGTTAATAGTGTTTATGAAGAGAATTAGATGTACTATGGAACACTTTTATAAGCAAGTGCTGTACCTCTTCCTGCCATCTTGAAAGTTTTTATGATTGCCTCAGTGTGACACTGTGAGTTGAAATAAAATTTGCTTTTGCTTAGAAGTTTTTTGTTGGCATTCCGTTGCAGTAAGAAAATAACTAATAAAAGTTGTTTCCTTGCTATTAGAATTTCCTGTTTTGTATTTTGAAAAGTAGAGGTACCGAGTTTATATAAAATGTAGACTTTCCTTTTTTAATGAGTCAAAATTTCTCTCCTGAAGGTTTTATAATGAGAGATCCTGTGGAGTCAGGCAGGAAAAACTACCAGTTTCATAGTCATCAGCATGTCTACCATGTGAAAAGTAGATTAGAGTTTACCATTTGGAGCTAACTGCTTTTTATAGAGGAAAAATCAGTTTATGAGGACATTTAATCAAGCCAATTTAAAGTACATACTCCCCATTGTCCTTGAAAATCTTTGAGTGGTCTGTAAATAAACCAAGCAGATAATTTGTAGATATGCTTTCATATTCCTCTTCAGAATTAAAGTAGGTGAAGATATGGTACAAAAAGGCAATGGTTCCGGTTATGTAAAATCACAGTCATTGTCATTCTTGTTACTCCTCTTTAAGCCACCTGATGCCTGACAATTGCTACTTATTATAATTGCTGACAGAAGACTGTGGTATGGGCTTCCACAGGACTCAGGCTAGCCCTGTCTTCCCATTGCATATAAGAAGAGAGAGCACGAGAATGGGGTGGGGAGATGACAGTACACATTGGCACATTGTAGACTGCATAACTCACATTCTTGAATCTCATTAAATGGAAGTAAGGAAGACCCACTGTGAATCAACTAATCAGACAACCTTTTTAAAATAGAATGATGGATTATCCTGAAAGGAAAATTTAAGCTTTCTGTGAAACAACTATGCAAAGACATTAAATAAGAAATGGGTGGGCATGGTAGTAATGAGCTCATTAGAAAGAATAAAATATCTTCTCTCCTTTGGAGACATAGACTCAACATTCTGACATCCTCAAAACTGAGATGTTTGAGAAGTGGGAGAGATGGAAGGAAATATGGATCCTAGGCACTGGGGATGCACATTCACAGACTCAGAAATTTACTTACTGTTATGCAGAAATTTTCTCCAAGATAAAACTGTCCATCTTGGAGGAAAGTTTGCTATCAAGTAGGGTGTTAAAGGGGAGGTGACGTAAAACATTCTATCCTATAGGGAATCTCGTTAAGCTCAGAAAGTAAATAATTTGACAGCTTCAGGAAGTTCCCTATACTGACCAGATTCACTACCCAATTCATCCCTAAGTGTAGCTGTAAGAACTAGGGAAAGTCATCCTAGACAAGATGAGCAGCTTAGAAGAAGCTCAGACCAGGAGCTACCTGGGAGATACAGAGCTACCAAGAAGAAACAGAGACCAGCTAAACTGTCTGAAAAGGAAAAAGAGCAGAAGATTTAAGAGGCAGAGACCAATTGCAGTGCTTTCAAAGAACAAAAGTAACCTGCTGAGATCCCTGTGAGTTATGTATCCATGCATGGAGTCCCAGGGCTCAGCTTTTAGAATCCTCACACATGCTGGTTTAAATGATGCATGTACATCTGAGACATTTCTGCTACTGCAGGTAGTCTCCTATCCACAGTGCTGGAAGTAAATCCAAACATACTCATTTACTCATCAAGGTAGACTTTGGTGGTATTCAAAAATAACATCACAAAATACTTGCATAGTGTAGAATGAGCTTTATTATAAGGTTAAGTCTGTACCATTTTAGCACAATAAAGTGATCAGCCATGTTGCCAAATTGTTTTTAAATAAAGAAAAATCACTTATAAAACTCAAAATTCCAAATACCCAATGAACTAATGTGACTCAGACTATTGTTTGAATTCCTCATAAACATCTCAAAAGATCAAATAAAAGAGAATTTTTAAAAAGACTGTATGTTTTAATGCTCACAAGAAGAGCATTATAATTATATTATAATTATAATGAAATATTAGAAAGAGGAGAACTTTAACTGGCACAGTGTATTTTGATTTAACATTTATTCTCTATAGTCCGGAGAACATATTATTTTAAACTGCATGATCTTAAAAAATGCAGATCCCACAGTGTTCATATGACCCTTGGTTAATCATGACTATAAATATATTTCCAGAGTGATCTTATTTGAGTAGTGTTAGAATTTGTGCAGTATGATGAATATTGATAATAACATATCTATTATATGTGATCTTACACTAAAACATCTCAGAAATGAATAATTAATAAAAGTCTCTAGCATAATAGGCTGCCCCTTAATATCTACATTAAGGAAGATATACAATAAAAATCATATAACAAGATACCCAATAGTTTATTAAATATGAGCCATATATATTCCAGTATATGTGTTAAGGATGCATTTCTTAGATATATCAACAACCCAGTTGGTGTGGTGTTTCTAGTGCTGTATACATTTTCAAGCTCAATGGAACAAAGTACAACATTGGTTGTAACTAGATGGCTCTACCAGCCTGGGACAGAATTACAGAATCAAGTTAAAGTTTATTTTTGAAAGTCAAATAAAATACAACAAAAACATACTTAAAAATAGCCTAGATTAAGGAAACATATAATTAACTTATTAGTATCATACATTATGTTAAAAATATAAGAGTAGTTACTGATCAGTGTATTTCCTCTTAACTGCATAATTTTTTTTATTTTGTTGATTAAGTATACTACAATATCTAAAGGAGTGATTATTTGACAAAAGTAAATGGGTGTCATTTTAAAATCATAAACAAAATTAGTAGAAAAGCTTATAATTTTCAGTGCTTGTAGAACTAGACATTTTATTATTCTAGTAGTAGAAAAGTTTGAGATAAGGGAAGAAAAGTCATTTGAGATAGTTGAAGATTGGCAAGAAAACAGCAAATTGTATTTCATTGGTTCCATCAATTTTTACTTTTTTTCTAATAAAAAACAACTCAAAAGGATTAGTTGAAAATATCCAGGCAAAGACAAAACACCACAATTTTACAACTTTCTTTGGCACTCTAGAGAACTGAGTCCCCAGAGGAATCACCTAGGTAGATATCTGGAGGTAGAGGCACCTAATGCAAAGGCAGATGCATTGCCTGCATGTAGAAGGGACTCATAATAAGAATGAATTAAGAGTTACTGATGATTTCTCTGAAACCAAGTAAGAACAACTAGGACGGTGGAAACCCCCTGGAGACTTCAGACCCAAAACTATTATGACAATACTGTAGGGTTTGCCCTCTATGAACCTCCTGAGAATATTTGTAGGAGTGATAAAAGTTCAGGACAACATCTTTTATAGTGCAGGCCTGAAAGAACTGGGCTGAAGAGTCATGGATCTGCTCAGAGCCCCCCCCCCCCCGGTCTCTCTCCCTCTCTCTCTCTCCACCATAACAGTGATATCTATAGGTGGAAAAACCACAGTGTGACCAGACTTAGGACTGTAGTGAGAGAAACACAAGTATACAACCAAATCCCTTGCCCTAGAGGAGGAGGAATATGTGCAGATCTCTGTGAAAGTCACATACTTGACATGTAGGGGTAAGTACCTCTATGAAACATAATAAGAATTTTGGTGAGCTCTTTTCTATACTAGGCATCTACCAAAAAGAATCTAGCATAAATAAGATCATGTACTACTAAGAGAACTTTAAGAAAAGGCTGTCTGAGTCACAAGGAATTTCTGTAACTAAATTAAACACTAAAACAACTGGGAGAATACAGTTAAAAACACTGTACTCACTAACCTACTATGAGAAGCATCTCATAGATTCTAAAGTCTATTTTCAGTGAAGGTGAAAATAATGCAAACAAATATAAACTCAAACCTGGAGAATGTTAATAAACAATTTATCAAACAAACAAAAAAATTTCTAAACCTTTGGAAAAGTACACCAATCTCTACATAAATTATCTCACACTAACCATTATAACTCAAATCATCTTTTAAGGAAAATAAAATCAATATGCAAATGAAAAGGCACTTAAAAACCAACATAATCACAAAATAAATAGAAATTTGAAGAATAGCACCCAATTCATTCAAAGTTAACTATAGACTCTATTGACAATGAAAAGACAGATAAGCATAGGTAAGTAGTTTTAGCAGAAATTATGACAAAAAGGCAAATGGAAACACTTGAAAAGCTTAAGGACACAGATGAAAAATATGTTCATCCATCCACAGAAAGTGGGGAAATATAACAAGTCTGACAGAAATTAAAATATTCTAATAATACCCTCACTCTCAACCTGAATATCCACCTATTGAAATAATAGACTCCAAAGAAATGAGAATTGTGTGGGTATCATAAGCTAAGAGAATGAATAAGACACCAGTCAGAGGGACAACTTGTCTCATGCGAAGATATTTCACATGTTCTAACACTGTATGAGATTGAAATTCAAATAATGATGGTGGTTGAGAACACATTCAGACCTGGACTGCTTACATATTCATATCCTTGGACCATTATTTAAACCTTGAACTCAAACCAGTCAGAGATCTCACTGAATTTCTTGGTCTAATTCCTAATGTGGCTACATTGAATAAAATTTTCTTGTTCTGCTTTCTACTTTTATTTTGGTTCTTGTCTTCCTTCCTCTCATTACAGATGAGTGCCACAATCTGACATGGGGCACATGTTGTGGCCCCAAAGTCCGATAACAAACTCAGGTATTTCATACATATCTCACAAAATTCAGTGAAATGAGATAAAAGCTATGGTAACAAATATTGCACATCTAAGAGCTTTGAGATAATACTATACAATAAACTGTATGCCTAATGGAATTTCAAAAGATTTATTAACTATTAGAAGAAATATGAAAGAAAATTATGACTAAAACTTCTTCAAAGCCTTGAGAAAAAACAAATGATGGTCCTATAAAATTTATTCATCTTCAAGAATCATTAATCTTTCAACACATAGGGCAATCACACATGCAAACATATATATGTGTATATTTATTTACATACATATAAATAAATAAACACATATAAATACACACTGGATCATTGTTTTCAAGTTATATACACAATAAGACAATATAAATAATATATGTGTTTATACACATACATAAACATATGTGTGTATCTGTGTCTGTTTCCAATTACTGGAAATAGTAGCCAAAAACATTATCCTAAAAGTGGGTACAGAAAACAAAGACTTATTATATGCAAATAAAAAAGTAAGGAAATGGCCACATACATTTAATCAGATACAAAGCAAGCTTAAAGACAGAGAATGGAACATATAAACAACTCAAAAAATATATCAAACTGGATTTTTTTTATCAAGGTAAATATCTTTCAAAAAAAGAGAGGAAATACAACCTTCCTCTAAAAATAAAAACAGTACATTTTGCAGTACTCCAAATGTATGATACTTTTTCATTTTAGTTCTCAATCTGGAATATGTTAAAGTTACATAAGTAAATTTTATATTCAATTGTTTTAAATGTAGATCACCTTGCTAAACAAATATAAGAATATAGTTGTAGATTATATGAGCAAGGAAGTCAGGACTACGAGTGGTGCTCCCACCCACAGAGATGGTGGGGCTGATCTAATCGGAGCTCACCAAGGCCAGCTGGACTGGCACTGAAATATCACGGGATAAAACCGGACTCCCTGAACATGGCAGACAATAAGGGCTGCTGAGAAGCCAAGGACAATGGCAATGGAATTGGACCCTACTACACATACTGGCTTTGGGGAGGCCTAACCTGTTTGGATGCTCACCTTCCTAGACCTGGAAGGACGGGGGAGGAACTTGGACTTCTCACAGGGCAGGGAACCCTTACTGCTCTTTGGACAGGAGAGGGACGGGGAGTGGAGGGGGGATGGGGAGGTAAATGGGAGGTGGGGAGGAGGCAGAAATTTTTAATTAAAAAAAGAATATATATATCCATAATTTAGAAATATATACATATTTATTAAATGTATTAAATTTTAAAAAATTATATAAAATATATGAAAAACAGAATAATATATAAGAAGAAGAAATGTCTTTCCTGTAATAAAATCCTTTCATAATGACTGCTATCATCTATGATAGGTAGTAATTAAAATATATGAGCCATAGAGAGCAATCCGTCACAGCAGAAAGGACCCAAACAACTATCATAGTTAGTTTCGTAAACACCCCTTTGTTGGTCCTCATAGCCTACCTCAGAGTATTACCACTACAGAGGAAGTAACTAGTCTTCTTAAGATCTATTTTCTATTGAAAAGTGACAGATTCAAATCACAAGTGATTCATTGTATAATGTTTCTGGTGAGAGCAAAGGTATAGTAAGCAAAACTAATAAATAGTGTACCATGTTAGGAGGCTTAGGATAGTATTAGATAAGGCTCCTCAAAATCAACCACAAGGGTAGAATAAATTTCTACGAATTCTTGTGAATGGTGATTTTTTTTTACTAAGTTCTGTAAGTCACAAATATTCTCTCTGGCACCTAGAATGGATGAGTCCTTTACAAAATATTTTCAGTTTAATTTTCCTGGACCCATCAGAAGAAACATTATGGAAGGCATTTCTAATGCATTTTTTAACGATAAATCTGGAAAGTAGAAATTACTCTTGGTACATGGATTATAGAATAAATGCCATGCTAGCAAGCATGAAAACTACATCAATCTCACTGTATATCCCCATCAGAACTCTTGGATGACCACATTCATGTTTCAAAGTAAACCTCAACCACAGATTTAGTGCATTTGTGAAGTTTTGTTCTGTACAATTGTGTTGTCATTTAGGCTTTACTGTCCAAGTTATGAAGTTCTTAAATCCTAGCCACATTAGCTACTAATAAGAAAGATAGTTTGTTGGTTGAATCTCTGAAACCTAGACTTGATTTCTCTACAGTTAAGGGTTTTATAGTGAAACCTAGACTTGATTTCTCTTAAGGTTATGGGTTTGGTAGTTGGCATCTTCTTCAAGAAGAAGATAGCTTCACTACCTGGAAAAAGGATTGCTTAAGGCTTAATCAATAGACTTAGTTTAATCCTCTGTTAGCCTTGATAGAGCTTCTATTTCAACACTTTGTGCTTCCACTTCTGTCATGCAGTCACCATCTTTGCTTTGGGTATTTGAATTAGTGTCTGTAGGCTCACAGGTCTCTAACACAGCTTTCTTTGCTTTTTAGCCTTCTGTGAACTGAAGAGAGTCAGCCAATTTTTCTGTGGACTTCACTTCAGCATTAGGGATGTCTAATTACTTTGATCTTCTAAGCAGAATGTTAGCATTGCCTCCATGTCAAAATCAGGGTGTTTCACATTCCGGCACTTATGTGCCCACCTGATAACAATTTTCATCTCATTCAAGAACATTTCATTTGAAACCACAACTTTTAGAAATCCATAATAAGAGGCCTAAGTTTATCTCAGGTTTTAGCACATGTTCTTTGAAAAGCTTAGTTATTTCTAGCACTTGATTTCTCATGAGAGATGGCTTTCTTGGTACCACTGAAATTTTGTTAAGTGACTAATGAAAATATTTTTAAGAATTAGACAAAAACAGGCTTAAGGATGGAAAGAAAGATGAAAATGTGGTATATCTTTGGAGCAATCAAAACGCAGTAGTAATCAAGCTGACTTCGTACCAGGTTTTTTTCTTTTGGGACACCAGACAGGTCCCAAATCATGACACAGAGACTTATTTAGTTTTGAATACTCAGCCTCGCTTAGGCACTTTTTTGGCTAGCTCTTTTAACTTAAATTCCCTGTTTCTCCTTATTTGCTTTTTCCTGGGTCTTATTACCTTTCTTCCTTCTGTGTATTATATTATCCATGTCCAGCTGGCTGGTGTCTTGCCACAGGCAAGTCATTCTTTCTCTCTTCCTTCTACTGTCCTTTTTTCCCTCTCTCTGGGATCTAAATCTCTCCTCCTATTTATCCTCTCTGCCTGCCAGCCCGGCCTATCACTCTCATGTGTTGCGTGTTCTTCTTCTTTTTTTTATAACCTTACTGGTGATTTTCTCGAGCTTCTCCCATTTAAATATCCCACCTTACAATACTGGAAATGCTAAGATCTAAAGTATAGCTTGCTTTATTTCAGGCCTCAGTTTTCAGTTCTCCCTAGCTTCATAAAGGAATTCACCTTCACTCAAGCCTTGTGTGGGAGTTGAGCCCAGTGTCTCACTGCTTTCTATACTTAGTGAATTTAAGACCTAAGGCCTTGCTTTAAATTGCCCTTTATGGGCTTATATGTTTGAGTACTTGCTCCCCAGTTAAGTGGAACTGTTTGGAAATAATTAGGAAGTCTGGCCATGTTGAAGAGGGTGGAATCACTGTCTATAGACTTTGGGGTTTCAAAATATTGGATCCACACTCAGTGTACCCTCTTTTTTGTTTGTTTGACTGGGAATGAGTTCTCAGCTTCTGCTTCTGCTCCTTCTCCACACCTCCTTCTGTTGACCCTGTCATGATGGTGATAAACTCCTATGTCTCTGAAACAGTAAGTCCCAAATAAAATCTTCCTTCTAAAATCTCCTTTTCCCTGTGTTCCTTAACAACAGTTAACACAGCTACATTGTAGATGAAGTGAAATGTCAAAGATAGGAATCTATCCATGATATCAAGCCTGCCACACTGATGATACATTTTTCTTTTTTTTCCAGCAGATTTTTTATTACTTTATAAATAATACCATTCAAAATTTGCACTTCCTCCCCTCCTCCCACCTCCCCCGCCCCTGCTTCCCCAATCTCCCACTTACCCTCCACCCCTTCAGTCCTACCAGAGAGCAGGGTACCCTGCCCTGTGGGAAGTCCAAGGCCCTCCTCCCACCATCCAAGCTTAGGAAGGTATGCATCCAAATAGAATAGGATGCCAAAAAGCCAGTACATGCAGTAGAGACAAATCCCAGTGCCATTATCACTGGTTTCTCAGTCTGTCCCAATTGTCAGCCGCATTCATAGGGTCCAGTTTGATACCATGCTCAGTCAGTCCCAGTCCAGCTGGATTTGGTGAGCTCCCATTAGCTCAATCACACTGTCTCAGTGGGTGGACCAACCCCTCATAGTCCCAACTTCCTTGCTCATATTCTCCCTCCTTCTGCTCTTCAGCCGGACCTTGGGAGCTCAGTCCAGTGCTCCAATGTGGGTCTCTGTCTCTATCTCCATCTGTCTCTGGATGAAGTTTCTATGGTGATATTCAAGATAGTCAACAGTCTGACTACGAGACTTTAAGTCTTTGAAGAAAGAAATTGAAAAGGATAACCAGAAAATGGAAGGATCTTCCATGATCTTGGATTGGGAGGATCAACATAGTAAAAATGGTAATTCTACCAAAGGCAATCTACAGATTCAATGCAATCCCCATCAAAATCCCAACAAAATTCTTCACAGACCTTGAGAGAACAATAATCAACTTTATATGGAAAAACAAAAAAATCCAAGATAGCCAAAACAATCCTATACAATAAAGGAACTTCCAGAGACATTACCATCCCTGACATCAAACTCTATTATAGAGCTACAGTAACAAAAACACCTTGTATTGGCATAAAAACAGAGATGTTGACCAATGGAATCGAATTGAAGACCCAGATATGAACACCTGATTTTTGACAAAGAAGCTAAAATTATACAATGGAAGAAAGAAAGCATCTTTAACAAATGGTGCTGGCATAACTGGATGTCAACTGGTAAAAGAATGAAAATATATCCATATCTATCACCATGAACAAAATTCAAGTTCAAATGGATTAAAGACCTCAATATTAATTTGACCACATTGAACCTGATAGAAGAGAAAGTGGGAAGTAGCCTGCAATACATAGGCACAGGAGACCACTTACTACATATAATATCAGTAGCACAGACAATAAGATCAACAAGGAAAAAAATGGGACCTCCTGAAATTGAGAAACTACTGTAAAACAAATGATGTAGTAATTTAGAAAAAAAGGCAACCTACTGAATGGGAGAAAATTTTCACTAACCCCACATCAGACAAAGGCATGGTCTCTAAAATATATAAAGAACTCAAGAAACTAGACATTAAAATGCTAAATAACCTAATTAAAAGATTACTTGGCCAGCAATCTTGTCTACTTCTAATATCCAGGAGGATAACTATGTGTTTTTCTTTGGGTTCACCTTTTTATTTTCTCTAGGATCACAAATTATAGGCTCGATTTCCTTTATTTATGGCTAGAAACTGATTATGAGTCAGTACATCCCATGTTCATCTTTTTGGACCTGGGTTACCTCACTCAGGATGGTGTTTTATATTTCCATCCATTTGCATGCAAAATTCAAGATGTCATTGTTTTTTACCGCCGAGTAGTACTCTAATATGTATATATTCCACACTTTCTTCATCCATTCTTCCACTGAAGGGCATCTAGGTTGTTTCCAGGTTCTGGCTATTACAAATAATGCTGTTATAAACATAGTTGAACAAATGATTTTGTAATATGATTGGGCATCTTTTGGGTAAATTCCCAAGAGTGAGATTGCTGGGTCCTGGGGTATGTTGATCCCGAATTTCCTGAGAAACCACCACACTGCTTTCCAAAGTGGTTGTACATGTATGCATTCCCACCAGCAATGAATGAGTGTACCCCTTACCCTACAACCTCTCCAGCAAAGGCTATCATTGGTGTTTTTGATTTTAACCAATCTGACAGGTGTAAGATGGTATCTCAAAGTTGTTTTGATTTGCATTTACCTGATCACTAAGGAGGTTGAGCATGACCTTAAGTGTCTTTTGGCCATGGGGGTGGGGTGGGATGTGGCAAGGGGAGATGGGGAGAGAAAAGTGTGAAGGGAAGGATGGGGAGAGCTCAGGGGAATGGGATGGTTGGGATATAGGAAGGGTGGATATGGGAGCAGGAAAGCATATCTTAATTAAGGGAGCCATTTTAAGGTTGTCAAGAGACTTGACTCTAGAGGTGTTCCCAGGTATCCCGGGAGATGCCCCCAGCTACTTCCTTGGGCAGCTGAGGAGAGGGAGCCGGAAAAGGCCAGATCCTATAGCCTTACTGATGAATATTTTGCATATCACCATAGAATCTTCATCTGGCGATGGATGGAGCTAGAGACAGGTCCCCACATTGGAGCACAGGACTGAGCTCCCAAGGTCCTGATGAGTAGCAGAGGGAGGGAGAACATGAGCAAGAAAGTCAGGAACATGAGGGGTATGTTCACCCACTGAGACTGTGGGATAGAACTAATGGAAGATCACCAAGACCAGTTGGAATGAGACTGATGGCACATGCGATCAAACCGGACTCTCTGTGGCTGACAGTGGAGGCTGACTGAAAGCCAAGGACAATGGCGATGGGCTTTGATTCTACAGCATGGACAGGCTCTGTTGGAGCCTTGTCAGTTTGGTTGCTCACCTTCCTGGACCTGGGGGGAGTTGGAAGGACCTTGGACTTAACATAGTGTAGGGAACCCTGATGGCTCTTTGGCCTGGAGAGGGAGGGAGTGGGGGTATGGGTGGAGGGGAGGGGAGGGAAGTGGGAGGAGGGGAGGAGATGGAAATTTTTAATAAAAAAAATGAGAAAAAAAGATTACTTGGAAAGTAACATAGCAACAAAGGTAAAATGCTTGAATTTTGTTTAATTTTTTTTATAAAGCAGGAAAGGTATATTAAAAATAAATCTCAATTGATATCAAAATACTGTAGTGAACTGTTTCATCATTTTTATTAATGATGGAATATTTAGGTAGTTCATATTTTATATAAAAATTCTCATAATGTAGATGTATTTATAGGCATATATGCTTGTATATACATACATACATAGTTATGTTTACATACATACATATTTGCCTATGTTGAAAAGTTACTTCTTCTTATTATTTTGCTTTATTTATTTACATACTTATTACTATGTGAAGCCAGTGATTGATCCCAGGGATTTGAGATCCATGTTTATCTTTACACTGCTTATTCAAGGAAGTTATTGAAATCCTCTTTTTGTACTAATGCCCTGTTTAAAAGTTTGTAAATATTTTATAAGTAAAAACTGACTAATAAACAAAAATATCACACAACAAATTCTTGCAGGAGAATCATAAGGACAGATTTTATTTACTCAAGTGGACCTGAAAGTAAATTCAAAAGAGCAAGCTTGAATCCTAAAAATTGGAGTTTTTTAAATATCTTTAATGTTCTACTTGGAGTTTTTTGTACTTCCCATGAAACTCTTACCTCTTTATTAATCTAGATATTAGTTCTTATTAATCTACTATATTTGTTTATTTAAATAATATGATACAATATTATATCCTGTGAAGAATATGATGTAGAGAAAATGGAACATGCTAGTAATTCCTAGAATGTCACATTTCATAACATCACAACTAAAATGTATGCCTTTGAAGCAATAGAAAAAGCATCTTCAGTCAGGTGTTTGCTGCTGTTTTGAATATTCACTACCAGAGAATTCTCCAGGGTCCTCTGATAAGTTGTCAATTGAGTTGTCCCTTTGCTAGAGTGACAATCATGAAATTTGTTCCTGTCCCTCCCTAGTCCTCCTTTCACTAAAATTCTCAACATCAGTACCCTTTTAGAACTACTTTCCTTTATTTAATCTGTTATCATTTATTTTGCTTTAAAATAACAAGTGACCACTGCAATTGGTAAAACTTGAAGAATTCGTCAAGTTACAGAAAAACATCATCTGTGGTTTTATTTAGTGATAATTTTGATAATACAAGTAAATATTAATCTGAGAAAATAAATATATAACTGTGGATATATTTCTTCATTATATGTATCTAGGACAACAAAATTATTAAGGGGAAGTAACTTTTTTAACTAGGTGGCTTTGGAAAGTTATTTTGTACCCCATTATTTGTCATGCTCTGTTAAGAGATGAAAAATAAAATAGGGCCCAAGCAACAACAAAATTGAAAGGGAAAAAAAGTCTGTTCTGAAAATAATAATAGATAAGTATTTTGTGAAAATAGGTTATAGGTTTTTATTAATATCAAAGCTGCAGTTCAAAGTAAGTGGGCACAATTTACAGTAATAATTTACCATAATTATGTATAAATAGAAAACTTTGCCATCTCCAATAGTCTCAGATTAGAAAATATTAAAGTCACAATTTAACTGAAAGCACACTTCAAAATAGAGCCACGTTGCCACTGTGACTTATTTGTACTAAATGAGATTCAATCAAATGGCTGTTCTGCCACAAAGAACAGTGACTTCACCTCAATCCCCCTGGAATACAAGAATGCTATGGTTGGAACTGAGTTGTTGTGAGAGATAATAGACAGAATATCTGTTCTCAGGCCAGCTCTCCCGGCAATTCTGCAGTTCTCCCAGAGTTAGTAAATTGGACCCCAGATTAGCAAAGAGCAGATTTGAATTTGAACATAAATTCTGAAAATACTTGAGGTACTTAAAGCTTCAGATTTCACAAAAATGAGGTGACACCAATAATTAGTATCTGATAATTTGCCTTTGATACCTTATTTTATTTCAGTTGCAATGTTCTAGAAAACAGTAAGGTTTTATAATTGTCTTTTGGAGTCTTCCATTCCAGGTCACAGTGTCACAACTCATAATGTTTAATAAATATCTGGCATGCAAATAATTAATAAGGAATAAAAAGTGCATTTGCCTTCTCTATTCTACTCTTGGCACTAGTCAAAGCAAAATAAAATGGTTATAGACAGGTAAATACTATATGCTCTATTCTATGTATGTAATCTATAAAATGTAAAACATATTTTATATATTTACATATAATATGTCTCATACATACACATATATATATGATATATGATGCATATATTTAGGTAACTATTTACAAGTAGCAGATAGACAAGACAGTCTAAATATAAAGTACAATATGTAGGCCATAGTAAATAAAATTGTACTTTAGATACCATAGTTGTGATTCTGGCCAAGTAAGTAGATTTGAACTTCCCACAGCACAAAAACAGAATGAAAAATAGAGCCTGGTAAATCATGATAAGATACTATTAATGCTTCGTACTAGTAATTGCTTTATCCAGTTATATCTATTCTATGAATTCCTTTTGGGTATGTTAAGTCTTTATCATATAATTCAGCAAATGCATTAGTTAATAGAAGTAGAACATGGAAAATTTATTTGTAAAATAAATAGCTTGTCCATTCACAGTTATATACTTTTAAGGCCATTTATAATGTAAAGTATCTAAAATATTCACTATCAATTACTTTGACTATATGCTTTCTTTGTAGATCCATAAGAGAAAAGCAAATATTTCAGAAGCTGACTTTTAGAAATTTAAAAGCAGCTGGGTTTTGTGAACCACTCAAAAGTGTTAAATTTCAATGAAGCCAAAAAGTTCTGTTCTGTTTAACCTAATTTTCTCTTGTGGTCACAAGTCTTCTCCAATACTGAACTATGGATCCTGTAGAGAGAATCTTGACATGCTTATTGACATCTCATTCTGATTAATTTAATAGTTGGATGAACACCAGCTAGAAATCAATGGATATTTCCTCTTCTGTGTTTCAAACAGCTCCCATCTCTAAGTGTTAGCTATGGGTATAAATAACATCAGGGCATGAATACAAATATTATAAGACGTGTACTCTTATTTAAAGCAGAAAAGATTTGTCTTCTTGTTGAAGATTTATTCACACCTGGCTAGCAATTTTAGTTGGATACAGTCTGATGAAAATCTTAACACATAATGCAGGAAAACTAGCTATTACGGCATTTATGGGTATTTTGTTTCAGCAGGGTCCCATTCACAGGATAGAAGAAAGGTATCTTGTTTTTACTAGGTGTTGATTTTTACTTCCTTAATTTCTTGAAAGGTATTCATAGGTGATCATACTTGTTTCAAACTAAAGATAGTTCTACATCTACATCTTAAGTATTTGAGTTTCATAAACAAAAGCCACCAGGGCTTATTCATGCTAACATATGCTTGAACATGTTCTCCTTCCAGAATTACAATGAGAAAAACACAATGTTTTTCTAAATGTTATTCGATAATCATTGTACAAATGCAAATAAATACCATGATGAAAATAAGGTCTTTCTTTTCTTTTTATTGTAACAATATTTTTTCTTTTTTCTTTTCTTTTTTTTTTTGTTGTGGTTGTTTAGTTTTTATTCTTTTTTTTATATTTAAAAATTTCCATCTCCTTAACAATATTTTTTCTTAAGTAATTTTCTTAAGTATACAGATTATGGTTTCTCCTCCATTCTCTCCTCCCAGTTCTCTCTATGTACTCTCTCATCCAGGTCCATGCCCTTTTTGTCTCTAATTGAAAAAAAAAGCCAAATAAACAAAAAGAAGCAGACTTCTAAGAGATAATAATAAAACAAAACACATCAGAATAGGACAAAACAAACAGAAAGAAAAGAAAAGAAAATGTCATGCCTCCCCAATGACATGAAAAACAGCTACAGAGAGAGAGAGAGACAGAGACTCACTCATTTACATACAAACCAAACCCACAAAACACTAAAATTGGAAGCTACAACATATATGCAAAGAGTTTAAGTTTAAAAGGTGAAGAAATACATTTTAAAATATATGCAAAATAAATAATTAAAAATAAAAATAACAGAGACAGGCCTTGATGTGACATTAAGGGACAAGAAATAGCCAATGATATCACTGAATTTATTTCTGTTGGCCATCTACTGCTTGAATGCAGCCTACTCATATGTGTAGTTTGTTTCCCCAGTGATATTCTCCTGGAGAAACTAAATTTTCGTTTGTAAGAGTTGTAATTTGCTACTGTGTTAGGGATGGGGGTATGTGTCAACTTCGTTCAGCTCAAGTCACCCCATCTAGTGCAGACCAATACGGTGTATGCTGCTTGAGTCTCTGTAAATCTATAAATGCTTTAATCAAGTTGATTCAAGGGCTTGTTTCTTGGTGTCCTACATCTACTCTGGCTCTTATTATTATTTTTTACCTCTTCTTCAACAATGGTCCAGGAGCCCTGAGAGGAAATACTTGAGGAAGTCATGCCATTTAGGGCTGAGTGTCATAAAGTCTTCCACTCTGCATATTGTGTGACTTTGGGTCTCTGGATTTGTTCCCATCTGCTTCAAGATGAAGATTCTCTGATGGCTGAGCAAGACATTTATTTATGAGTATAGCAGGATGTCATCAGGAGAAATTTGTGTGTGTGTGTGTGTGTGTGTGTGTGTGTGTGTGTGTGTGTGTAACATGTTAAAGAATAATAATAATTGTTTTTACCCTAGGTTCCTGGGCTTTCTAGATCACCTAAGTTTATTGGTCATGGGTTTCCTCTAGAGGAAGGAATTTGTATAATTTATATAATCAGATATTTGTTGATTAGTATTACAAGCTTTGTGCCACCATTGCACAAGCATGTTGATGTTTACATTTCTCCTTTGGTAGCACGCAGAGAACTTTCTTGTATCAAAGATACTAGTACAAAAGAGAAAAAGCTTACAGCCATTCAATCCCAAAGAAACACTCAGAGGCTTATATTATTTATAAAATGCTTGGCCTATTATTTCAGGCTTATTATAAACTAACTCCTAAGACTGAAATTAACCCATAATTCTTACCTGTGTTTAGTCATATGGTTTGATTCTTTTTCTCAATGAGTCATTCTCATCTTGTTTCCTCTGTGTCTGACTGGTGACTGACTCTGCCTTTCCTCTTTCCAGAATTCTCTTGGTCTAATAGCCCTGCCTATACTTCCTGCCTTGCTACTGGCCAATCAGCATTTTAATAAACCAATACAGGGGCTGGAGAGATGGCTCAAAGGTTAAGAGCACTGCCTGTTCTTCCAAAGGTCCTGAGTTCAATTCCCAGCAACCACATGGTGGCTCATAACCATCTGTAATGGGGTTTGGTGCCCTCTTCTGGCCTGCAGGCATACACACAGACAGAATATTGTATACATAATAATTAAATAAATATGAAAAAGACCCTTTAAAAAATAAATAAACCAATACAAGTGAGAAATCTTTATGTGTGCAAGAGCATTCTTCCACATCACTGTCTCTAAGCCTGAATACCTGATTTATCTCTACAGTGATCTTTGGCACAGTTTTCTGTTAGAAACCTTCCCCCTTTTGAACATATGGTAACTAAGATTTGTACTAGTCTTTTGCTATAGAACCCTACTGCCATATACAAAACTTTATAATAAAGTATGCTACTTAATGTAAACTAGGATTTGTCTCAAGGCCCCCCATCCTGTATATTTCTTATACTCTGTAATAAATTTGAGATTATTCACTGAATTCATATCCCAGAGGGCTATCTCTACTGTGTTTATGTACTGTACACATATATCTGTCATTGTGTCAATTTGTGCCCCTTTGTCCTCATTGTCTGATGACCAGTGGAACCACAAAAATAAACAGAACCCTAATACATATATATAATTATACATTATGTATTATATATTATATGTCATAATATATATTATATATAGCAGTTCTTTGAGTATTCATGATTGATTTAGATGTCCTAGAGTTTTATGTTTGATGTAAAGTTGAAATTGTCTTTGCAAGACCTGTGATGAATTGTGTGGTAATTTTGAAGAAGATTGCATTATATCTATAAATTGCTCTTGGTATAATGATTATTTTTACTATATTAATTCTACCAACCCATGAGCATAAGAGATCTTTCCACATTCTGTTATCTTCTTCAATGTATTAAAGTTTTTATTACACAAACCTTTAACTTGCTTTGTTAGAGTTACACAAGACAATTTATATTATTTGAGGCTATTGTGATATTTGTTATTTCCTTGTTTTCTTTCTCAGTCCACATGTCATTTGTATATAGAAAGACTATTGATTTTTGTGATAATTTTGTATCCTGCTACTTTGCTGACAGTCTTTATCTGCTGTGAGAGTTTCTTTGTGGACTTTTTAGCGCCACTTATGTCTGTTATATCATCTACAGAAGAGATACTTGGAATTATTCTTTTTTTCCAATTTGTATCAGTTTTGATCTCTTGCAGTTTTCTTATTGCTCTAGCTAAGATTTCAAGTACCATATTGAATAGGCATGCAGATAATGGAAACCTTGTTTTGTTTCTTATTTTAGTTGAATTTCTGATAATTTTTCTCCATTTAGGTTAATGCTGGTTATGGGCTGGCTATAACCTACCTTTATTATGTCCAACATATAACTTCAATAACTAATCTCTCTAGGGTTCATATCATAAAGGAGTGTTGGACATTGTCAAAGGCCTTTTCTGTGTCTAAGGTAATAATTATATGGTATTTTATTTCAATTTATTTATATGGTAGATAACATTTACTGATTTTCTTCTGTTGAACCATCCTCCCATCTCTTGGATGAAGCCTACTTGATCATGATGTGAAGTGTTCTTCAACTTTATTTGCAAGTATTTTATTGAGCATTTTTGAATGTATGGTCATAATGAAAGTTAGTCTGTAACTCTCTTTTATTAGTTGGGGTATTATGTGTATCAGGCTAACCATTGCCTAAAAATAATTTGGACAATGTTCTTTCTGTTTCTATTTTGATTGAAAATTTGAAAATTTTACTTATTAGCTATTCTTGGAAAGTATGAAAAAAATTACATGGCTTTAGTAAACCATCTGGATATAGACATTTTTTTTTATTTTGGTCATGAGTCTTTTAATAATGATTTCTATTTCAGTGAGGTCTGTTAAATGGCTTGACTGATCCTGATTTAACTGTGCTAAATGAAATGTACTGAGAAAATTATCCATTGTCTAATTGGTTGAAATATAGGTTTTTAAAGTACATCTTTATTATTTCTTATATTTCCTTGATTCCTACAGTATGACTCCCTTTTAATTTTAATTTTGTTAATTGGATATTTGTACTCTGCCTTTTCATTAATTTAAATAATGATTTCTCAATCGTCTTCATTTTTTTCAAAGACTACATTTTGTTTCATAGATCCCTTGTATTGTTCTGAGCTTGTTGTTTTATTTTGTTAGTTTTTGTTTTATTGTGTTTTTTGTTCTTTGAGACAGGGTTTCTCTGTGTAGCCCTAGCTATCCTGGAACTCACTTCATAGACCAGACTGTACTCAAACTCACAAAGGTCAGGCTGCTTCTGCCTCCCAAGTGCTGAGATTAAAGGTGTGCTCCACCACTGCCCAGCTTTTGTTTACTTCGTTGTAATAATTTCAGTACTTTTATTGTTTTTTTTTATTTCTACTCTGTTTGGGTGTGATTTATTCTTCCTATTCCTGAGTTTTCAAGTGTGTTGTTAAGTAACTAGTATGAGATATCTCCAATTCTTTTTTCTTTTTTTTAAATTTTTTTTTCCAATTCTTTTTTAAACAGGCAGTTTTGCTATGAACTTGCCTCTCTGTCTTCATTGTGTCCCATTACTTTGTGTATATTGTGCTTTCAATTTTTTTCTTTTCTTTTCTTTTTTTAAAAAAGCAAACAAACTATCTTTTTTCCTTTTACATACCAATTCCAGTTCCCACTCTTTCCCCACCTCCCATTTCCTACACCTTTCCCTCACCCGACCCACTATCAACTCCTCAGAGAAGATAAGGCACATTGATTTGGAGATGGTCCAAGGCCCTCCCTACTATATCTAAACTAAGCAAGATATCCATCCAAAGAGAATGGGTGCCCAAAAAGTCATTTTAAGCAGTAGGGATAAATCCTGCTGCCACTGCCAGTGGCACCACAGTCAGCCTTAGGGACAGAACTGTCACCCACATTCAGAGGGCCTAGTTTGGTCCTATGCTGTTTCCTTCCCATTCTGGCTAGAGTTGGTGAACTCCCATTAGCTTAGGTAAACTGTGTCAGTGAGTGATCCAATTATGGTCTTGACTGTCTTACTCATATTCTCATCCCACCTACTCTTCAGCTGGACTTTGAGGGTCTCTGCCTCTGTTTTCATAAGTTGCTGGATAAAGGTTCTATGGTGATATTTAAGATATTCAACCATCTGTCTACAGGACGACGCCAGTTCAGGAACACTCTTTACTATTGCTTAAGGTCATATCTGGGATTATCCTTGTGGATTCATGTGAATTTCTCTAGTGTTAGGTTTCTTGTTGGCCCCATAATGACCACCTCAATCAAAATATCCCTTTCCTTGCTCTCATCTTTGTCCTATTTCCATCTCTACTCTCCAGTTTCCTTAAGTTTGACTTTTTCCATTCCAATTAGAATTCCCTTGATCTCCTTTATTTCCTCTTATTGCTCTAGCTAAAACTTCAAGAACTATGTTGAATAGATATGGAGAAAGTAGACAGCCTTCTTTGTTCCTGTTAGTGGAATCACTTTGAGTTTCCCTCTATTTAATTTGATGTTGGCTGTTGGCTTGCTGCATGTTTGTTTCATTTTGATTAGATATGTTGCTTTTACCCATTAATTCTCCAAGACCTTTATCATGAAGGAGTATTGAATTTTGTCAAAGGCTTTTTCAGCATTTAATGAGATGGTCATATGATTTTTTTCTTTCAGTTTGTTTATATTTTGGATTACATGATAGATTTTCATATGTTGAACCATCCCTTCATCTCTGGGGTGAAACCAACTTGATCAAGGTGGATGATTTTCTTTTTGATGTGTTTAGTTTGCCAGTATTTTATTGAGTATTTTTGTATCTATGTTTCTTTTACCTATGTGAGTACTCTTGTATATGGGGCACAGATATTTAGGATTGAGACTTCATCTTGATAGATTGTTCCTGTTGTGAGTATAAAGTGCCTTTCTTTATCTCTTCTGGTTGATTTTAGTTTGATGTTTATTTTGTAAGCTATTAGGATAGCTACATCTGCTTGTTTCTTAGATCTGTTTGATTGAAATATCTTTTCCCATCTTTTTACTTTGATGTAAAATTTGTCTTTGAGGTTAAGATGTGTTTCTTGCATAGAGCAGAAAGCTGGATCCTGTTTTCTTATCCATTTTCTTAGCCTGAGTCTTTTTTTTCCTCATTTTTTATTAAAAATTTCCATCTTCCCTCCTCCTCCCCCTTCCTTCCCCTCCCTTCCACCCATATCCCCACTCCCTCCCTCTCTAGGCCAAAGAGCCATCAGGGTTCCCTTTACTATGTTAAGTCCAAGGTCCTCCCAACTCCCCCTAAGTCCAGGAAGGTGAGCAACCAAACTGACAAGGCTCACAGTGAGCCCGTCCATGCTGTAGAGTCCAAGCCCATCGCCGTTGTCCTTGGTTTCTCAGTCCTCCTCCAGCCTGAGTCTTTTTATAGGTGAATTGAGTCCATTGATATTAAGAAATAGTATTGAACATTAATTGTTAATTCCAGTTATTTTTCAGTGGCAGTTTTTTGTGTTTTCCTTCTTTGGGGTTTGCTGGTATGAGGTTATCTATTGTCTGTGTTATTATGGGTGCAGTTAGGTTCCTTAGGTTGGCGTCTTCCTTCTAGTACTTTCTGTAGGGCTGGATTTGTGGATAAGTATTGTTTAAATCTGGTTTTGTCATTTAATATCTTGTATTCTCTATTGATGATTATTGAAAGCTTTTTGGGGTATAGTAGTTTGGGCTTGTGTCAGTGGTCTCTGGTTTTCATGGTTTTCAAAGAGAAGGCAAGTATAATTCTGATAGGTCTACCTTTATATATTACTTGACCATTTTCCTTTGTAGTCTTAATATTGTTTCTTTATTCTTTATGTTTTGCATTTTGGTTATTATATGGTATGGGGAACCTTTTTTGTTGTTCTTGTTGTTCCAGTCAATTTTTCCTTCTGTAAGCTTTTTGTACCTTCACAGAGATATCCTTCTTTAGGCTGGAAAAGTTTTTATCTATGATTTTCTTGAATATGTTTTCTGAGTCTTTGAGCTGGCATTCTCCTTCTTTTATCCTTATTATTCTAAGGTTTGGTCTTTTCAAGGTATTCTTGATTTCCTAGATGTTTTGTGTTAAGAACTTGTTGGATTTAATGTTTTCTTTAGCCAAGAAGTCTATTTCCTCTATAGTATCTTCAACACCTGAGATTTTCTCTTTTATCTCTTATATTCTGTTGGTTATGTTTGCCTCTTTATTTCCTGTTCATTTGCCCAGATTTTCCATATCCAGAATTCCCTCAGTGTATCTTTTCTTTATTGTCTCTGTTTTAGTCTTCAAGTCTTAAACTGTTTCAACTGTTTGTTTCACCTGTTTGATTGTTTTCTCTTGGATTTCTTGAGTCTCTTTAAGAGATTTAATGAGTTTTTCAAAATTTTTATTTTATTTATTCCTCCATTTCTCTCAGTGAAATTTTCATTTCCTCTTTAAATGTTTCCATAATCCTCATAAAATTATGTTGAAATCATTTTCTTTTGTTTCTTCTGGGTTAGGATAATCAAGTTTTCCTGTTGTATGACCACTGGGATTTGGTGTTACCATTTTGCTTTTTAGATTGTTGAACAAATTCTTGTATGGGTATCTACCCATCTCTTCCTCCAATTAGTGCCAGCAATGTCTTTACATCTTGGTTCCTTCAGTGACTGTCTATATCTTTGGGAACTCTTCTTAGTTTGTTCTGTACTGTTTTGTACTATTACTTTCCATGTCTCAGGGAGTCATTGAGGTCTCTCTTGGCCCAGTGTCTTAGCCCACTCTCTCAGTCTGCTTTCTTGGTTTGCTATCTCTGTCCTCTCTGTAAATTTGCACCCTGTGTTTCTGTGTTCCTCTGAGGTCTCAGGATACAGGAGAGTTTGGAGACAGAGTGGGAGTTGTAGCTTACAGGGTTTGATCAATGAGATGGGGATGTTATATTAGCCTACCTAGAGGAAATTTGCCTCTTGGTTGGCTAGAGAAGCTTCAAAAGTTGGATCTTAGTGGGCATATTTTTATTTTCTGTCTAGCTGAAGTTGATATTAGCCTAGGAAATAACAGGTGTGGGGAAAATGTGTTTTCCCAGCACATGTCCCCAGGCCACCCCTCAGTGGGACCTCCAGATGAAAAGTTTCTGCACCCCAATATGCTTCTCTGCTGACACAATAATCTGAATCAGACCAAATCAAACTGAATTAGAAAAAGCCCAAGTTTAATAGATACAAACACTCTTGAATAGCTTTCCAGCCCACCAGAGAGGAAATAAGAAAAAAAGATTGGAAAACAACCATGTCTTCATTAGAGTCTTTCATTTCTTTCCTAATTTCTTTTTTGACCCATTTAATTCAGTAGTGAGTTGTTTAATTTCCATGAGTTTGTAAGTTTTCTGTTCTTTGGGTTTTCATTGATATTCAGCTTCAATATATGGTGGTCATAAACATGCAGGGTATTAATTATTTTTTGTATGTGTTAAGACCTGCTTTGTGTAGATTATGTTGTCAATTTTGGACAAAGTTCCATGAAATACTGAAAAGAGGTGTGTTCTTTTGGTTCAAGTCAGAAGTTCTATAAGTATCTGAATGATAGATTTGGTTTATAGCCTCAGTTATCTTCAGGTATCTTTGTTTAATTTTAGTCTAGATGACTTATCTATTGTTGACATTGTTATTGATATCTTCCACCATTGGTATGTGTGGGCATCCATTATGTGATTTAAACTGAAGTATTGTTTCTTTTATTAACTTAGTTGCCCTTGTGTTTGGTGCAAGCTGTTAAGAATTGCATAGCTCTCTTGGATGGATTTTACTTTAATAAGGATGTAGTGTCATATTTAAATTTACTTATCCCTATAATGTTTTACCATTTTATCCTTAATTATATATGTATATATATATATTTAAATTATTCATTAAAAATCAGTGTTGTTAACATAAGTGAAGTGTAAGAATGTAAATATGATAGGCTATAAGATATTAAATTATACAATAGTATGCAAAATCTTAAATAATTATACTATAAGAAAAGGATTATAAGTTTATATAGTTGAATATAAAATTCCAAATCACACATAAGGATAGAAACACTTTGTGGGCCTGTAAGTTATTTTCAATATATCTGAGAGAATAAAATGTTTCATTGTTGATCATGGACTATTGGAGTATAAGAGAGTATAGATAGTTATCTCATAGCATCTAAATAAAAAATAAATGAAAGAATAATGTTAAGGGAGTGAAAAAAGGAAGAAAGTATATAGAAAGGAAGAGATTAAAACTAGCAATACTTGAAATTAATATGAGTATGCACATGATATTACAGTATGGGAGAGTAAAAATGATTATTGTATAAGGGGAAAATCAACATTTTCTTTTAAGAACAATGACATTTTTGAAATATTTAACACCAATTATCTAATTTAAGGGATTTTTATTCTAAAAAAATAAACAAATATATGATTTGTCAAAAACATTATTACTTGGTTGAAATTGAATGACAAATCTGGATCTTAGAAGCAAAAAATATGAATAACCTTTCTAAGCAATGAGAAAGTGTATAGCTCTCAAAGGAACTTAGAGGATAACTGACAATGGATCAGTATGCCAGTCCTGGTTGTTTTTGTTTGTTTCTGTGTTTGTTTTCAGTTTCTCTAGTAAACTAGACGTACTTGAGAAGAGACCACAACTGAATAAATGACTCTATAAGATAGGCTTATAGGAAATCCGTTGATTATTTTCTTAATTATTAATTAGTGTTGGAGGCCCCAGCCCACAGTGGGTGACGTTATCCTTTGAGCAAGCCACGAGGATCTTCAGTTTCTGCCATGAGGTTTTCGCTGTGAGTTCCTGGGCTGACCTCATCTGATAATGAACAGTGGTGTGGAACCTTAAACTGAAAAAATCCTTCTCTGACTTATGTTGGTTTGGGGCATGATGTTTCAGTTTATCAATAGACACTCTGAGATGAATGCCTAATGTCTCAGCTATGAAATCCAGCATAGCAAAGTAGGTATGATTGTACATTCCACTACTCCCAGGAATTCAGAAGATAAAAACTGGAGAACCAGAATTTCCCTTTGCTACAAGTTTAGAACCAGCCTGAATTACAAGAAATAATGCCTAAAACAAAACCACAAATGATAATGTTTGTTAATTTCAACATATAAAACTTATATCAATATTTTATATAATAATGCTAAATAGAATAATATTGTTAATTATTTATAGATAATTATAAAGAAATATTTTAAATAAATACGTTAATATTTTAAGATTTTATCCTACATTGTCTATAAATTATAAATTGAAAGAACTATAGTAATAGTTTGAGAAAACTTTAAATATCAAAAGAAGTCCTTAATTATAAATTATAAATTGAAAGAACTAAGTAATAGTTTGAGAAAACTTTAAATATCCAAAGAAGTCCTTAATTAATGTCAAGGTTTACATTCTGTCAGGAATTTATACATCTTGGTAACCAATGTCAATAGATGCTAATATCCCAAAACAGAAATACCACCTATGAAATATTTTTTTCAACATATATAATTGAAGGAAATAAAAAGTTAAATCATAGAAATGCACAAGGCAAAATTCTGACTATGTAAAATACTAGAACAAATAATTTGACTGATTAACATGACTATTTCTAAAGAAAAAGAAAGAAACACAGGTAGAACTTGTAAGTAAAATGTCCAAGGAGAGTATGGGTAATACAGTGGTTTTATTTTAGTTGATTTTTAATTGAGCTCTACATTTTTCTCTGCTCTCCTCCCTGTCTCTTCCCAATCCCCTTTAACCCTCCCACAAGGTCCCCACGTTTGCAATTTGCTCAGATCTTGTCTTTTTCTTCTTTCTACTTCCCATGTAGATTAGATCTATGTAAGTCTCTTGTAGCATCTGCATTGTTGTCCAAATTCTCTGGGATTGTGGTTTGTAGTCTGGTTTTCTTTGCTTTATGTTTAAGAACCACCTATGAGTGAATACATGTGATAATTATCTTTCTGTGTCTGGGTTATCTCACTCAAAACAATGTTTTCTAGCTCCATCTATTTGCCTGCAAAATTCAAGATGTCATTATTTTTTTCCTGCTGTGTAGTACTCCATTGTGTAAAGTACCACATTTTCCTTATCCATCCTTCAGTCGAGAGGCATTTAGGTTTTCAATTTCTGGCTATGGCAAACAATGCTGCTATGAACATAGTTGAGCACATGTCCTTGTGGCATGATTGAGCATCCTTTGGATATATAACCAAAAGTGGTATTACTGGGCCTTGAGGAAAGTTGTTTCCTAATTTTCTGAGAAATCACCACACTGACATCCAAAGGGGCTGTACCAGCTTGCATTCTCACCAGCAGTTCGGGAGTGTTCCCTTTACCCCACAACTCTTCAGCATAAGTTGTCATGAGTGTTTTTGAACTTGGCCATTCTTATAGGTGTAAGAAGGAATCTCAGAATTGTTTTGATTTGCATTTCTATGATGACTAAGGATGTTAAACATTTCCTTAAGTATCTTTCAGCCATTTTATATTTCTCTGTTGAGAGTTCTCTGTTTAGGTCTGTTGTACTCGATTTTTTAATTGGATTATGTGTTCTTTTGGTGAAATATGATAGTTTTTAAACACCATTTTAATGACACACTAAAAAAAGATTTAGAACAAATATGAATAAACTCTACTCCCTTGTCAGAAATGATAATAAAAGTAATAATAATAATAGTAATAATAATAATAGTAATAATAATAATAATAAAAGTAGTAATACAAACAGAAACACTAAGATGTAGGACAATTAAGAAGTTTTTTAAAGGTGACATAAAGAAAGAAAGAAAGAAAGAAAGACAGACAGACATACAGAAAGAAAGAAAGAAAGAAAGAAAGAAAGAAAGAAAGAAGCAATGTGAAATAAGATCTAGAAAATATTCCATAGAGAAGCAGTCATAAGTGCTAACCAACTGATTTTCAGCATCCATGCTACGTGTTCTGGGTTTATGTCCAGTGGTAGTTGACAAAAGGTAATGTCTCACCCTCAGAAGAGATATTATATAAATTGAAATGACACTGAGATTCCATCATAGACCTGTCAGAATGGCTAAG
Organism: Arvicola amphibius; assembly: GCF_903992535.2. NCBI lineage: Eukaryota > Metazoa > Chordata > Mammalia > Rodentia > Cricetidae > Arvicola > Arvicola amphibius. The sequence continues at coordinate 159,105,280 of NC_052048.2, forward strand.
ATCAGAAACACAACATGCAGTGCATACTGGTGAGGATGTGGGACAATGGAACACTTCTCCATTGTACAATGACCATATGATGTGGGAGTCCCCTCTGTGTGCTGTGATTACCATTAATCCATAAAGAAACTGTGTTGAACCTATAGCAAGACAGAACTTTGGTAGGCAGGGAAAACTAGGCTGAATGCTGAAAGAAAGAAGGGTGGAGTCAGGGAGAAGCCACGGATCCTCTGCCTGAGACAGACGCTGGAAACATTACCTGGTAAGCCACTGCCACATGGCGATACACAGATTAATAGAAATGGGTTAAATTAAGATCTAAGTGTTAGCCAATAAGAGGCTAGAGTTAATGGGCTAAACAGTGATTTAAATAATATAGTTTCTGTGTAATTATTTTGGCTTTGGGTGGCCTGGATAAACAAGTGAGTTTCCCCAACAACTATAGAAATCAATATTGTGGTTTCTCAGAAAATGGCAGATCAATCTACCTCATGACCCAGCTATACTACTCTTATGCATATATCCAAAAGATGCTCTGTCATAATACAAGGACATTTGTTCAACTATGGTTATAGTAACTTTAAACTGGAAACAACCCAGAAATCTCTCAATTGAAGAATAAAGAAAATGTGGTATATTTATACAATAGAGAATTTATTCAGCTATTAGAAAAAAATGACCTCATAAAATTTATAGGCAATAGATGGAACTCAAAAAAAAATCAGTGTGACTGAGAAACCTCAGAAATAGAAAGAAAAAGAAGATAGGTACTCTTTTACAAGTAGACATTAGCTTTTAAATGAAGAGACACCAATCTAACCACAAAACCTTAAAGGTGTATTCTATCCTGTCTGCCAGATGTCCTGGAGAAGTAATGATTCAAAGCCTGTAGAAGTGGCCAAGCAAAGACAAGTCTAATTTGAGGTTTGAAGCCCAAGCCACCAGAGTGAGCCCATGCCTTGATGGCCAAGATGGCCAAGAACCAGAACCTGAATGGTCCAGGTAAGAACCAAATACAACTGATATAACAAAAACAAAGTCAATGAAAAGATTCCTAAAAATATTATGCTATACTCGTAGACTAGTGTCTAGTCTAGTCATCATCAGAGAGGCTTTCTCCTGCAGCTGATGGGAACAGATCCAGAGGACCACATCCAAATATTATAAGGGGTTTTGGATATCCCCCTAGAGGAGGGAGCAGAAGGATAATAGGAACTGGAGGGCTCAAGGATACCAGGAATGCACTGCCCACAGAAGAAATTAAGCAAGGCACATAAGGGCTCACAGAGACTAATGCAACAACCATGGTGGTTATATGGCTCTGTACTAGATCCTCTGCTTATGAGTTGTGGTTGTTTAGATTGGAGTTTTATGGGATTCCTTACAGTGGATCTGGTGATGTCTCTAATTCTAATTGGCTTCCCTGTGACTCTATATCCTTCCTGGATACCTTGACCATTCTTGATATTAGGGTTTGTGATTAGTCTTATTGCATTTTGTTATGCCATTTTTTGTAATGAGTCTTTCTCTATATTGCAAGCTCCCAAATAATGATACAGAGACTATCTTGTTTCTAAGTAGCCCTTATAATTTAAACTAATTCATTTCTATTAATCTACATGCTACTGACTCGTAGCTTTTACCTCTTCTCCTGCATGTCTTGCTACCTTTACATCTGGTTTAGTGACTCCCCCTTTCTTCTTTATCAAGTTCTCTCTGTCTGGAGGTACAGTCAATACCTTTTGACTAACTATCGAGCACTTAGTTTTTAGTAAAATAAAACACAGTGACCTATCTTTACATAGCATAATCAAATATCTCAGAGCACTTGTTTGGTTGATATCCCTGGAGGTTTTCCCTTTACTGAAGGGAATCAGAGAAGCAGTGGATCAGGGGACAGGAGAGGTGGCCTTGGGGTTAGAAGGAGTGGAAGGAGGGTGGCTGTGGTTAGGATATATTGTATTAGAGGGCAATAATTAAAATCATGTTTTAAATTATAAAAATGTAGAGATGGTATAATACAAAAGAGCAGGAGTGCTACAGTGGTCCATACATATGTAACAATGTGGTACGTGTACCTAAGAGAGAGAGAGAGATGGTGGGGGAAACACAGTTTCAGGATTGCTTACATTTTTGCAATATGAGTTACAGGCAATCTTGTCGGAGAGCATGGCAACAGAGAGGCATGATGCTGGAGTAGTAGTTGAAAGTTTACCTTATCCAGAATTTGGAAAAAGAGAGAGAGGGAGACGGTGCATGCCATGGGCTTTTTAAACCTCAAAGTTTACCCACTACCACACCTCTTCTTAGAGGTCACACTGCCCCATCCTTCACCAAACTGTTCACTTACTAGAGAACAAACATTCAAGCATATAAGCCTGTGCGGACCATTCTCATGCAAACCACTACAGTGGATTTCCAAAAGAAGAACAATAGACAAAAAAAATGATTGGAGAACTCTGTAGCAGATATGAGAGGAATTAAAGTAGAAAAGAAAGGAAGATATGAAGATATTTCAGTGCATTTATGTATAAAATTCTCAAAAAAGCAGATAATATTACTGTAAAAGAAAGTTATAAAAGTAGATGAAAAGTTCACAAAAAGGACAGATAAATTAAAATAAGAAAAACTTCAGCAAGGACTTTGTTATTCTGTACTAGAAATAAGAATACTAAAAAAGAGATAATATGCAAATAAAGAACTGGTTTGAGAGTATCATCACCAGACAAGGCCAAACCAAAGAACAAGTTCAGAGACAGAGACAAGTCTGAGAGAATAATACATTCAGACTTATGTAAGAAAAAAATGTGATCATAACCAAAAATTTCAGAACTCTTAGATGTATTTATGAAGAAAACTTAATAATACATAGATTTGAAGGAGAAGCTTCAATAAATACTTAGACAAAGACAATCTATTCAAATCAATGTTTTGAGAAATTTTCCCAAATCTATACAAAGTAATATTTAAGTTCAAATTTGAGGCTCAAAGACCAAGAATAACCTTTCTATTCTAATCAAGATATAAAAAATACAAAGCAAAGAAAGAATATTAAAAGCTGTAAACAAAATTAAACAACTCATCTACAATGGTTACCATATCAAATAACATCAGATCTCCCATCAGCAATCCTACCATCCAAGAAGCATGAAATAATATGCACAACTCTCAATTAAAATTATTTCTAAGAAAATGATATTTGAAAAATAATTAAAAATAAAGACATTTTAACACATACACAAACCAATGAAATTAGTATCAACCAAGATCAATGTAAAGTCACTTACAAAAATATATGTGCAGAAACAACTGTATTTGATAGTTTTATAAAAAGGAAGGGCACAAAATATATTAGCAACGGGAGTGGAAGTGGATCTTGCAGTAATGGGGGAAGGAGGTAAATATAATCAAAAGATATGTTATGAAATTCTCAAAAACATAAGAAAAATAAAAATGAATCCTCAATAAGTTAAGAACATTAAGCACAATAGCATCATGTGCTTATGCTACGAATAAAAAAGTGGTTTTGCATGCACAAGTCAATAGATAAAACATACCACATAAACCAATGAATAAAAATCACAATATTTTTCAATAGGACATACAAAAGCACTGAGAAAGTAACCAACTCTTCACTATAGAGGCTTTAAAAACTCGGAATAGAAGGAACACATCTCAACATATTAAAAGTTATATATAAGAAATCTATAGCAAAATTGTCACTACATGGGATATATTTGAAAGCATTTTTTCTGAATCCAATAATATGACAAAGAAACCTCTTCTACCCATTCTTCTTCAATATAGTGTAAACATTTAGGATATAAAATCAGCATATAAAAATCTGCAAAATCAACATACCAATAATGGATTTTCAGAGACAGATATGAAGACATTTCCTTCAAAATAACTTCAAAAACTACCTAAAATTAAAAACAAAATCAAAACCCAAAATGTTAAGAGTTTTCATCAGTGAAAAGATTTAAATGCTAAATAGAGCTATTAAGGAAGATATTAGATAATAAAAAAAACTCTTAATCTTATGTATTATTTGAAATAATATTGTACAAATACCTATACTCCTAAAAGTAATTTCTCGTGTTAATACAACTATATTCACAAAACTACAAAGAACATCCTAAAATTCATATGGGCGCACGCATACGCACACATACACACAAACACACATACACACACACAAAAGCAATTTTATGTAAAAAAAGTAGTGGTTATCTTTAAAAAATAATAAATGAATAAAATAAAAATTGGGGACCACATACTAAAAGAATTTTATGCAGCTTAAAAAATGAAATAATAGGGCTAGAGAGATGGCTCAGAGGTTAAGAGCACCGCCTGCTCTTCCAAAGGTCCTGAATTCAATTCCCAGCAACCACATGGTGGCTCACAACCATTTGTAATGAGGTCTGGTGCCCTCTTCTGGCCTTCAGGCATACACACAGACAGAATATTGTATACATAATAAATAAATAAATTTTAAAAAAATGAAATAATAATATTTGCTGGAAGTTGTGCGTGTTTGTGTGTGTGTGTGTGTGTGTGTGTGTGTGTGTGTAAAACAATAATAAAATGTAGAACAAGATGATATCAACTTAACAGTGGGTAGGTGGGTAGGCATATTGAAGAGTTTTGAGGCCTCACTCAAAGGTAAGAGAGGTTGGAAGAAGGAAATTGAAAGGGAAAGTGATGTAACTATATTTCAGTTAAAATCATATCTTTTAAAGGGGAAACAGAGAAGAGAGGATAATAGAATGAAATGCATGAGAATGACTGTAAATGGGTGGACAGTTTGGAGGGAAGAGGAGACCAATAAGAGGTGTTCAAGAAAGACAAAGAAGATCATCAAGGATAGGCACGTATAGGAACAATGAAGGGACTGGAAATAACTAAGAGCACTTGCTCTTCCAGAGGACCCAAGTTTAGATTTAAACTCCAATATCATGAGGCTCACACTACTTCTAATTCTAGCTCTGTTATCTCACATTCTCCTTTGAACTCCATGAACATCCTTACATTCATGACTTCCACACATGTACAAATCACTAAAAAATAACTTCTTTAAAAAGAAAGCACTTAAGCCAGGCAGTGGTGATGTGGGTTTCCCTTCTGTGTGCTGTGATTACCATTAATGAATAAAGAAACTTCTTTGAACCTATAGCAAAGCAAAACTTAGGTAGGCAGGGAAATCTAGGCTGTATGCTGGGGAAAGAAGGGCAGAGTCAGGGAGAAGCCATAAAGGCATTGCCAGAGTCAGATTTGCCGAAACTTTGCTGGTAAGTCACTACCATATGGCAATACACAAATTAATAGAAATGGGTTAAATTAAATAAGAAGCTAGAGCTAATGGGCCAAGCAGTGATTTAATTAATACAGTTTCTGCGTGGTTATTTCTGGCCTAAACTACCAGGTATCTGGGAACTAACAAGCATCCTCCCTCCAACACAGTGTTCATATACACCTTTAATCCCAGCACTTGGAAGGCAGAGGCAGGCAAATCACTGTGAGTTGTAGTGTGAAGCGGCAGGGCTGCATCCCGCCACCCTGCCGCCGGCTAGCTTTACACCCGAAATAATTACACGGAAACTGTATTCTTTTAAAACACTGCCTGGCCCATAGTTTCAGCCTCTTATTGGTTAATTCTCACATCTTCCTTTAACCCATATTTAGTAATCTGTGTAGCACCACGAGGTGTGGCTTACCAGGAGAGATCTTAACCTGCGTCCATCTTGGAGAGGAGAAGAATGGAGACTCCCTATGGAGACTGCCTGAAGCGTCTCCCCAACTCTACTTCCTTGTTCCCACAATTCTGTTCTGTCTACTCCACCTACCTAATTTTCTGTCTCTTAAAGGGCCAAGGCAGTTTTCTTTATTAATTAACCAATGAAAGAAACATAGACAGATAACTCTCCTCCATCAGTGAGTTAGAGACCAACTTGATATACTGACTTTCATGACAGATCCAAAGCAAGACAGAAAGACTCTATCTTGAAACCAGAAAGAAAAACATAATAACATATATGTATGGAAATGCTTTGATAAAATGACTGACATTCATGCTAAATTTATATTAATTATAAAATTAATACTAAAAATAATCACACCTAACATAATTCTAAGAGATCAAATACAGTATGTATGTATTGAATTGAATTGAATTGAATTTCATGAGACCATGAGGAAAGTAATGTTTTAAATAACTTATAATGTATATTACCATTTATTAATGTTAGTTAGAAAATATTTTATAAATACATAACTATAGATGAGAAAAAATACATATTTGACTAAATGTTTATATATTGAGAAACATATAGAAAAGATAATGATGTCCTTTGGCCATATACTAATTTTTTGGTCTGACTTTTTTTTCCTCAGTTTTGTTAGTTATTGGAGAGTTTTGTACTTGTATTTTGAGTATGCTCACCCTTCTCCTTTAACTTCTACTAGGGCCATCTCCCTTCCTTTCCCACTTTGTTTTTTTGTTGCTGTTAAAACCTGTCAATTGCACATAATATTGGCTATACAATATAAGAAGGTGACCTAGTCTATTTTTCATTCTGTTTCTTTCTCATTATAAATATTACAAGAAAATAATCTTATTTTATAGTATTTATCATTTTCTTATATTGACTGAAAGCAAAAGAAGGTAAGAACATGGCAAAAAATTATTATAGAAATTTTTAAATAATTTAAAGTTTTCTTTTAGAACAAATATATTAAAAGGCTATAACTCTAAGAAAAATAACATTCAATGAAATATAAAAAATTAGCAAGCTATCAAAAATGCAACTCTCTAGTGGGCTAGTAGGCACAAGTATATGTCTAAAACTAAGAGAAATATTGAAACTACTATTATGAAAGTGTGACTCAATAAAACGTGACTGAACAACTTCATTTTGTTTTTGATACAGGTTTTCTCTGTATCTCTGGAACTAGCTCTTGTAGACAAGGCTGGCCTTGAAATCACAGAGATCCATGTGCCTCTGCCTCTTAAGTGCTGGGAATAAAGGCGTGTGCCACCACTGCCAGAGCTGAAAAAAGCAGTCATTTCAAAATGGCATCTTAGACACAAATTGATTAAGTCTTAACGAGATTCAACAAAAGGCAATTGTGTATGTCTCAAGTATCTACTTTAGTAAGACACAGGATGCTACTATTGTAAGATATTGCCTGCAGATGAGACTTATTTCCTATCTGAAATATTGACACACCACACCTAAAGGTGATTTATATTTTATTTTTCAACTTTTCTTGATGATTTTATTTTTTTATGTTCATTGATGTTTTGCCTGCACATATGCCTTCATGAGGTTGTTGAGTTCCCTGGAGGTGGAGTTACAAACAGTAGAGAGCTGCCATTTGGGTTTTGGGAATTAAACCCAGGTCTTCTGGAAAATGGCCATTGCTATTAACCACTGAGTCATCTCTCCATCCCCAAAGGTTATATATTTATTAAATCTTACTCACCATTATTATGTATAAATCTTTGAAATTTGTTGCTCAGCTATTTTAAGTCACATTTCCTAGTCACACCTATGGGAATATTTGGCAATGTCTGTAGATATTTTTCACCTTCATATTTGGGGTAATGCTAATGATATCTACTTGGTAATAACAGCCTTCGGTTTTGCTTTCTCTTATGCACATGGTAGCCCCCTACAGCGAAGAAATATTCAATTCATATCAAACATTCCTCAATTTAGAAAACAAGCTGTAATTAAAATAGCATTCATTTTAGGGTTATTTTATGACTTTGTTGGTTAGATATGGGAATTTCATTTTTATTCATTTGTTTTATATGCTTATTTTTTCCAGACTAAGATAATTTGCTCCCAAAGAAACTTTTTTTTTTTTTTTTTGGTTTTTCGAGACAGGGTTTCTCTGTAGCTTTGGAGCCTGTCCTGGAACTAGCTCTTGTAGACCAGGCTGGTCTCGAACTCACAGAGATCCGCCTGCCTCTGCCTCCCGAGTGCTGGGATTAAAGGCGTGTGCCACCACCGCCCGGCTCCAGAGAAACTTTTAAACAGAAAATTATCAGCACAGTGATGGCACATGCCAGGCATGGTGGCACATGCCTTTAATCCCAGCACTTAGAAGGCAGAGGCAGGCAGATCTCTGTGAGTTTGAGGCCAGGCTGGTCTAAAAGAGCTAGTTCCATGACAGGCTCAGGGCTACAAAGAAACAATGTCTCAAAAAAATAACAACAACAACAAAAAACAAAACAAAAAAACAAGCAAACAAAAAATCCATAAAATTTTCAAATACCTATCTTTCAAAATTAGATATTTTCTTAAAATTTATTCTTCCCTAAAGGCAGATTTGTGATGGTTTACCAATTGACTGTCAACTGGATGAAATTTAGAATCACCAAGGAAACAATCTTTTAGGCAAGCCTGAGAGGGAATTTTTGCATTGGGTTAATTGAGTTTAGAAAATTCACCCTTATTGTAGGCAGCACTATTCATTCCAACATAGTTGAACAACAGTGTTTTATGTCTTTCTGACACCTGAGTTGGCAATGTGACCAGATGTCTCAAGTTCCTGACAATATACATACCCCACAGATTGAACATTTAAAATTTCTTAAGATGCACATGTCAAGCAACTTGTCACAACAATAAGAAATTTAAGCAATGTGATTATAACGAACAAAACCAATATCTGGCTCTAAGACAAAACTGCTGTTAAAATTTCTGTAACATTTAAAAAAACAATAAAGATTGTTTGAATAGGCAAAATGGTATTTTAAAAAGGCAGAAATAAAAGCGTTTTTTGTTGCAAAATGAATGCTAAACATAGTATATGAGGTCATAAGCTCTTACTAATGGCTCTACACTTGGCTACAGAGAAGAGTTCTAAATTGGATTAAAAGCTTAATTTTAAACTACCACACTTTGAGATAGTGATATGGCTTAGTGGATAAAAGCCTTACAGAAAAGCCAGACACTTGAGCTGGATCCCCAGCACATACAAATAGAAGAACTGACTCTCACGTGTCGTTCTCTGACCTACACCCATCCATTGAGCTAGCCCTTCAATAAATAAATAAATGCAATATTTTAATAAAAATGAAACACTCCGTTTAAAAGAAAATAATTCACTAACATTGAACAGCTGAGAATGAGGATGGAAGGCTGAAGCTGCATAAAAACAAGAGAGCCTAAAACTACATGGATGTACACCATTGTCAACAGGTTCCTACTCTATACATTATAAGCTATGGAACTTCATAACGGTATCTTCCCTCAGTCAACAAACCTCATCAAGGATCTTTTGACAAAATGTAGCTGTATACCACTGATAACACAAGGAATGAGGCTAGGAATTATGTAGTGAAGACCAACTTATAAATCCACAATCAAACTCCACACACGTATTTAAATATCTGTCACAGCAGCAACCACAAGCAGCACTCTGAGGACAAGCATGCCTTTTTACACCTTATAAACATTAGGAAATGTCCAAAATTGAGATGCTCAGCTTTCCTAGGTAACTGGGCTCTTGACAGTCCATGGAGACTTAGAGAACATGTGATATGACTGTGATTAACATTGGCAGTGAAATTTAATGAGGGTAATAAAAGCCACAACCAAGAGTTGTATCAATCATGTATGTATTTATGCTAAAGTACTCCTGAGGAGGTAATTTAAAAAATATTCTTGCACCCACTTCTCTTCCATCCTAGTTGGCATCCTCTTCCACCTTTCTCTGGACAGCCTTTGACCTTTTAGCCTTTATCTTAGATTTACATTCAGTCTCATTGCTCTTTATTGTCTCTTAAGTTATCCAGCATTTATTTTTATTTATTTATTATTATATATATTTATTTATTTTGGTTTTTCAATGAGGGTTTCTCTGTAGCTTTGGAGCCTGTCCTGGAACTAACTCTTATAGACCAGGCTGGCTTTGAACTCACAGAGATCCTCCCGCTTCTGCCTCCCAAGTGCTGGGATTAAAGGCATGAGTCAGCACCACCTGGCATACCCAGCATTTTAAGCAACCCTTCTCCCTTCAGTTTTTCAATGGCAATGCCAGGATTTGTGAGTTTGATGTTGGGGAAGATTTATGAATATAAATGGATGAGTCTGAATCAGGGCTTGGAGTCATTATTTTTTTCTATTCTCATTCATAACAATCATAACATTATTGGTACTCAGAAGTGTCTACAGAGTCAGGCTTCCCTTTTGTAGACATAGCCTTTTTGCCTCTTAATAAAAATAAAATTCTGCCATATTAACAGACATATTTATCTTATAATCTTTGCTGAGTATATTTAGAAAGAGATAAAAGTAGATACTTGCTCTTTGCAGTATTTGATTTGTCTAAAGCAGTGTTGATTGTACTGCTTGCTGTGTTGGCTTCACAGTGCAACACATATAGCTCTTTTTCCTAGCCTATCACAGCTCTCTCCAGAAGAATTGAGCAGAAATGAGAGAAGAAAGCACAGTATTAAAGAACAATGCACACTTTTGTTTTTTTTTTTCTTTTTTTCCCAGTTTATTTATTTTTTATTAAAAATTGCCATCTCCTCCCCTCCTCCTCCCCTTCCCTCCCCTCCCCTCCACCCACACCCCCACTCCCTCCCTCTTGAGGCCAAACAGCCATCAGGGTTCTCTACACTATGTTGAATCCAAGGTCCTCCCAACTCCCCCCAGGTCCAGGAAGGTGAGCAACCAAACTGACAAGACTCACACAGAGCCCGTCCATGTCGTAGAGACCAAGCCCATCACCATTGTCCTTGGCTCCTCGGTCAGCCTCCATCATCAGCCACCCTCAGAGAGTCCGATTTGTTCGCATGTTCCATCAGTCCCATTCCAAGTGGACTTGGTGGTCTCCCATTAGTTCTGTCCTGCCTTCTCAGTGGGTGAACGCATCCCTCATGGTTCTGACTTTCTTTCTCATGATCTCTCTCCATCTGCTCCTCATCAGAACTTTCGGAGCTCAGTCCGGTGCTCCAATGTGGGGCTCTGTCTCTATCTCCATCCATCGCCAGGTGAAGGTTAAGGGTCACAGTGAGCTCGTCCATGCTGTAGAGTTCACATTCATTGCCGTTGTCCTTGGTTTCTCAGTCCTTGGGCAGCTGAGGAGAGGGTGCCAGAAATGTCCAGATCCTATTGCCATACTCATGAATATCTTGCATATCACCATAGAACCTTCACCTGGCATTGGATGGAGAAAATGACAGAGCCCCACATAGGAGCACCGGACTGAGCTCCCAAGGTCCTGATGAGGAGCAAAAGGAGGGAGATCATGAGCAAGGAAGTCAGGACCGTGAGGAGTGCGTTTACCCATTGAGACAGTGGGACAGATCTAACGGGAGACCACCAAGTCCAGTTGGAATGGAACTGATGGAACAGGGGACCAAACCGGGCTCTCTGAATGTGGCTGATGGTGGAGGAGGACTGAGAAACACTTTTGTTTTTTTTACAAAGAATACCAACACCAATAATTTAGAAATGAAAGGAAATCTAATTTAGAAAGAAATGTCAGCTAGAGCATATGAATGCTTGGTTCTAAAATCAGGACACATTTAGAAAGAGTACATGTTGTGTCAAACTGACAACACAAATGCTATGTTAACTTTGGATCAGGAAACAGCAGAAATAGAGTGAATTAATTCTGTGCCATTTGATATAAAAATGACTGACATATTCATTTCTCTTTTAGTCTGATGGAAGAAATCACAACTGTTTCATTTTTGTAAACTTCACATGTGTTTTAGTTTTATTCTAAATCAAGTCACATATATTGTTTCTAAAGTTTCTTCATAACAAACTTAATCATTTATTTGTACTTGTACATGCTATTAAAATATATAAAACATTTTTGAATGAAAATTTTATAAATTTTATTTGAAATATTGCCATATATTGAATAAATAATAAATGCACATGAAGTCAAATTTTATTAAATAATATTTTTTAAAAAATGGTAGACATTTCATGAAACAATTGTAAATTTTCAGGTTATATTGTCTTGGTGACAACAAAAATAAACAAAACACATAGCTGAATAATTGTATGTATGTTTTGCCTATACAGATGTTTATGCACAAAGGCCAGAAAAGAGCATCAAATTCCCTATAACTGGAGTTTCAAATGGTTATTTGCTCTCAGGTGTGTGCTAAGAGTAGAACCCATGTTTCCTGGAGAAGCATCAGACCTCTTGATGGCAGAGCCCATTCTCAGACCTCCTGTATCTGAACTTAAAGTTTGTGCCAAAAATTAACGTTTAGGCAGGTTTTTAGTTCTTAATTCTTAACATATATGCTTATTGTATATTTTTAAAAGAAGTCTAATCATGTAACATATCACTGTTATCATATCTAAACAAAAAATTCATCTTTATCAAATAAGATATTTCTGTCAAAGAGAAAATGAGGCTGAGAAAATTCAAAAGTTTTACAGACACTCTAACCTGAGATGTAGCTACAAGTCCCCAGCTGCAGATGACTGACTAATTAGACAGTTAAAGATTAATCAAATTTTTCTCTTGTGTGAAATTAATTATAAAGAATTAATGGCCATGAAACCATTCTGGTTTTTAATATCTCTGAATCTACTAACAATCAATGGAAAATTACTGCATCCTTTCAAAAACTATTTCACATTCGAAGATCTTTTAGGCTTCTGAAGGTATCACTCATAAGAATTAACTGACTAGATTACAGACAAAATATGCATTACAATGAGTTAGATAAGACAAGGCACAAATATAGCTACCGCTGAGAAAAATGACACTACATTCATTCTTCTTATTAACAATATCATCTCTAGAAATAAGATGAGAATTCAAATATCTAGCACTGAAAACATATTTGTTTAAATAATAATTGCATCAAATAAATACAATTGTGGTTACCAGGCTAAAGTAGAGTATGGGTCAGAGACTAGTCATATCAGCTACTGATAATAGGCTTTGCCTTGATCTCTGTCATAGAGTAATTTTGAGGAAGGTACAGTATTGTGTCATCAATACAAACTATTTTGCTTTTTTCTACATTATTCTCATGCAGAGTTATTTTCTATCTTCAAGTTTTCCTCATATTCAAAAGGGCTTGGATGCCAAACATCACACCTAGATACAATTGGAAAAACTGATGAATAAAAAGACACAGCCTAGTGGTTAATACTGTGTGCCTCCCCTGTGGAGGAGCTTACTTGATGCGACTCTTATTTGTATTTGAAGCATATTTGTTTCAAATACAGATAAATTGACAGTAGAGCCGGGAAAACTGCCAATATACTTTGTGTACTTCATATTTTATCATGCCTTCTGTCTTAAATTAAAAAGGCAGTGCCGTGGACCAGACAATTGCCTGCCTGTTTCCTTCCTCTGGAAAGTTTATCACTATCAGGGTTACATGCTTTTTTTCCAGAAATTCAAAGCCTTCAAGTAACCATGATAATAACTCAAAACTTTCAACTGTTTATAGTACTGTTACTATAATATAAAGACATGTGGAAGACCACTTTCCTTTTTAACTGTTTGAGCTCTTTTCTAATAAAATGTATATGCCATAGTATTATATATGTTTAAAAAGACATCATTTTTGCGGTGTTTTCTTGATTAGCTGCTCTAGTTATTATGGAAGCTTGACTTAATAAATGTAATATAATTTCTTTTAGATTTAGCCTAAACATTTACAGATGCTTAAAATCTTATTAAAAGGTACATACATCTGCAAATAAGTTTAGCTATGTATTAGAAAAACCTTCCAAGTTTTAGTATCATTAGGAAAAGTGATCTTCTCAAAAGTAAATCTAGCTGGTGAGAGACAGCTCAGTGGCTGAAGACTTGTCTAGAACACAGGAGATCTAGGTTTGTTCATCAGTTAAGCAAAGCACAGTCCTACAGTAAGGAATGTCAAAGAGTCGAATTGTGAACGAAGAAGAGAGTGACAAGCACTGTGTCCACTCTCAGTACCCATATGTGACTAGATCAGAGGCTTCTTGCAAAACTGAGTCCAGCATCTTTCTCTTTGTGGTTGTTTTTGATTACAACCATTACGTTTGAGACAGTGGCTCACTTTTTATTAGCTTACTTATTCTCAATATAGAATAAATTTGTAATTACCAGGTGTTACAGTTTGCTTTCTGATGCTGGGATAAACACCATGATACAAGTAACTTGATGAGGAGAGATTTGATTTCATCTCACAGGTTACAGTTCAACACTAGGGAAGGGCAGGGCAGGAAGTAGGGCAGGACAGGAGCTTCAGTCAGCAAGGACTTGATGCAGAACCTTTGGTAGAATGCTGCTTCCTGGCTATCTCCAGGTCCACTTTCAACGCTATTCCTTATCCTGGCCAATGCCTCTTGTCTAAGGATACTACCACTCCCAGTGGACTGAGCCCATGTGTATAAACTAGTAATTAAGAAAATGTGTCCACAAGTCACACTGATCACGGCAATTCCTCACCCAAGGTTTTTTCATTGCAATCTTGTCAAAATCACAAAGAAGAGCTTAGCCTCCACATTCGGAATCTATGATTCATTATTATTGAAACTGATAAGGATTGCTTAACTAGCCCAGGATACCTATCACACAATGTCTTCTTGAAGAGGATTTTGAAAAGAAATTTTGATTTTTATCAGATACAACAATATGTCCTCAGGCAAACCAATCTCTCAAGCAGAGACAGACCGGACCCTTAATTCTGAAGAAATAAATTCTGCCTTCTGATTACACCTCCCTTAGCTTGGCAGAAATTACCTTTCAAAAACATAAGAAACATAAGTGATCTATGGTAATCCCAAAGCCTACAGCCCTGAAATTTGGGACACTTCATTTTCCTGGGGAGAAACTTCAAACTATCTATTCCCACTCTATTCTAAGTCAGTCTAGAACTGATATTTATACATTCAATCTGTATCCCAGCCCCTCCTTTTCTGAGCTCAGTGACAGTCTGGTGGTATGTCAGACATTTATTTGTGAAAAATTGAGATACAGAGTCACTGTCTGGGACTTTTCTATCCTGGTTCAGATTGCTTGAATATTTATTCACAAGGGAATTTGTCTGGATCCCACTAATTTATCTTTTCCTTTGTTATATAATCTTTTTATGTCTTTCTAATAACTGGATCAATTTTTTTTCTTAAACATGCTGGCTTCTCTTTCTCTGGATGAAATGAGATGCACTTTTGACCATCAGCTATGGGCTATATATCAAATGGACTTAATATTTTTCTTGGTTTAAATTGTGTCTCATTGGAGACTACAAATTCTATCTACTGAGAGCCCAGGATTGCAATGGATTTAGCGCTTTCTCTTCAGGTAGGTCATTGAAAAATAAGTAAGCAGAACCAATCATATTACCTCTTCTGAATCCATACCAAAATATTTTCTTTACAATTAGCACAATTTCATGTAAATATATTTTAGTCAATGAAAATACTGTACTTTGAAGGATGACATCCATCCCATCCCTATAAGAACTTCTTTCAAACCAGCAATTCAATTTCACTTCCAGCAGCCATTGTGATATACTATCAAACCTACAGTTGATTGATGGAGTAGGAATAGATGCCTTTAGTGGATGTCATGATAATGAGACCATTCTTGTTCTTTCTGTGGGTCCTCTAGTAACTGAGAACCAAATCTTCAACAAACTAACGTTAGGTTTTGTTTTGCTTCTCTTAAACAGCATTTGACTAAGAAATAAGGATATACTTACTGCTACTTTCTTGTAATTGTTCAATGTGGCAAAATTAATCAATATATTGAGCGTGTGGCTGGTATAAAAATAAAGTGCTAATGCACAGAAAAAGAAACAATCAATTTAATCAGCATAATAAAGTGATATTCTATAAAGTAGGAAAAACATGTTCCAAACTAAACATCTACCACACATACACACACACACAAACACACACACACACACACACACACACACACACTCACTCACTCACCAACACATAGGAAAGGCGATTTGGGAGAAGAAAAGGACAAGTTAGTGATGGAGAAGGTAAGGAAGGGTGATAGGCAAGCAAATATGAGCAAAGTACAATGATATACACATTTAAAAATGCCATAAGGAAACTCATTATTTTGTATTTTTACTAAAATTATAGTGAATAAAATAAAATAAATGTATTCCTGTTTACTTTATTACAAAGAATTCAGGTAAAATTAGCTTCTCCATAGAACCTGAACAATATTCTAAATTTCCTCAACATGACTTTGGACTTATTTAGTCCAATATGCAAAGACTGCAAAAATAGCTTATCTTGTCCTGTAGCACTGCCTGGACATCTGTTGTAACCAGTTTCAGTTCTCTTCTTTTAAACAACACTGTCCCTGTGCTTATCGTCACCAGCATCCTGGGAATCTCAGCCACAGCCAGAGCAGTTAACCTAATCATTTCTCCCAGGATTAGGCACTACTGAGCCATGCCCACTCAAGAGACTGCTGGTACATCTTAGCCTGCTTCTCTCAGCATCACTGAGCAAAGCTGCTCTTACAGGGTGGACAGAGTTACCCGCCTCAGGGAAAGAGGCTTTGGGTGGTAGGATAATCATATTTCTTACTCCTTTGAGTTTATCACTTGATCTCCACAACCTTCACTTTCATTTCAATTTCAGATTTAAAACCTTAAATGTAACTGCACCATGAACTGCTACAAATTTCCCACCATGGTGACTCAATCCCAGGTCTTAAATATCAAATTGTGTATTAATATACACTAAAGAAAACATGGTAGATGAGAAATATTGGGGAAGTAAATACTGCATAATGATAAATTCTAGGAAAAGGGTTAGTCTAAAGGCTTTTTAATTATATGAATAGAAAAATTTCTAAGATATAGGTATCTACTTTTTCACTTAAAATAGTGCTTAAAGTAACCTTAAATGTTTCTAGAAAATTGATCTGAAGACTGTCACAAGGCATGAAATCACACCAATCTCCTTCACATACTGACACGTATTAAGATTTTCCAACAAGAGAAAGGAAAGCCATAGTTTGTCCAGTGAAAACGGGAGGTCAATGGAAAGAATGGTGACATTTCTAAAAGAAAGTATATTGATTTCTATACTGCTAATGCTACTTTTGATTTTAGTTGGGGCATTATCATGCATGCTTCTAAATCACAGATCTCTTATTATTCAGATACAAAACAATTAAACTTTTCAAATGTCTTTTCTGAATCTAAAATTAAAGAGTCCATTGTTTGAAGCATTCATCTATCTAATTATTAATGTTTATGATAGTTGTTTGCTGGGCAATGATTAACCTGCTTGAGACACAGACACTCTAGACCAACTAGAATATTAAATTTTTTTAATAGCCCAGTAAAGTACTTTGGATGCAATCTAGGGTAAAAAAACAATCTTGTTGCTGTTTCATAGTATTGTTGCCAAATCCTTGGTATCAGCCATGAGCTAGCTGTTACACAGTTACTGTTCTATGTCTACCCTGTACTTCGCTTACTCTAAGACAATTAACATGGGAATCACAGCAACTGTATGGCACACATTTTAATATTACCATCTCACACACTCTACTTTACACTGTAGTTATTTATTTTTGTAGTATCTCAGATGATGTCTATGGAATATAACAATTACTTATGCTTTTAAGTTTTTATTAGTGTTTTCTACCAACTGCAATATTGCAAATTAAGGACCTCACAGTATTTTTCATTTTAAGATTATTTAAAATATTAATTAGCAATTTATTACTTAAAATTTGTCAATATTTTAGATAACAAGTCTACTTTTACCTGGAATGTTTATCATATCTTGATGGATAACACTTTATAATTGCTGCTGGATTGTGACATGATATATTCTAGTGGGATGCATAAAAAGAAATTATTTACTTTAAATGCACCAAAGGAAACTTTTCTTGAATTTAGTGATGTCTTTCTTTAGTCTTAATCAGACATTCCTGCTCATAGCCATGTTAACAAAGAAATTTTGAGAAATGATAAACACTAGAATGCTTTTACCTCAGTCCTACCAAGTGACCACAGTAAATGTGTTTATTAATATATATGTACTTATATTTTATATTATTAATGTTTTTTATTTGTGATGGTTGTATTTATATCCTTTTGATTGAGTCAGAATATGCTTTTCAAATACATATTTCCTGTGGGAAATGTTAATTAAATAAAAATAATTTGACAAAGATGCATTTTTCTATGAATGCACACATTTCCAAAACAATTCAGCTTGTAATTTAAGTCAGACATTTGCAGTTACAGACAAAGAACTGCATGAGGTACTGTAGTGAATATAATAGGAATGAGAGAACATTGAACTGCCTCTATAAAACTTAGTTCCTCAGACTATCATTAAAATACAGAGCTATTTGAATACATGTTTAAGCATGTTCAACGAGATGTTGAAATGAATAATAAAAAAGATACTCAGTAGTATTCTACAAAACAGAGCTTATTTTTTGATTTATTTGTAAATTTTGAATTTTTGGGAACAATCTCACACAAGCCAAATCTAATTCTGAATCCTCCCATTTTAGGCTAAAATATTCTGTTTTAATAATTAATAATTAATTTAAATAATTATAATATTATATTTTAATAAATGTTTTATTAAATATTTAATGTTTTAATAATTTTATATTTTTAAACAAAATAATTTAATAATTTTAAACAAAGTTTCTGCTTGATTATGAGAAATTAATAACAGAACAAACTGAAATGTATGCTCTAACGAGAAAACGTTTCTGAGATAACTGTAGTTCTGTTTCCTTCTGTATTCAACACAAGCAAAAAGTCATTTTAAATTTCCCAGTTTTGGGTTCCACACCACATTGTTATCATTTGCTACAGAAGAAACCATTTTAAATTACTGCGTCTATATTCCACTTGATTCAATGGGTTTTCTTTGTAGGTGACAAAAGAATATTGTTCCTACCTATTTTTCCATATGCATAATTTTATTCTACTTCCAGAAGCAGAATATAACATTATTTCCCCTAATCTTTTGTGACTTTCCTGAATGGATTTTCCTTCTTGTTATTTTCAAACCCCAACATCATTTCATATCATAATCAATCCTAGATCTGAGATGTGTAACATCCAAGTCTTATTTACACTGAAGTAATTACATTATACATATTCTCTTACAGTTCTGCATCTAGACATGCTTTACTATTATAAACTGTGAACCACATTTTACCAGTAATTTTTGTTAAGCAAAGGAATCAGGTGAATTCTGAAAGCATCTGGGACTCAGACATACCTGACAAAATTGTTAATGAACACTATGCTCATCTCAGTTTATTAAAGAGGGAGAGTTTATCTTCAACTACACAGTGATCATCAGGGAAGCTAAAGGATTTCTCTGTGTAGAGCAATTTTCATTTATTCAACTTAAAAGAAAAAATATATTTGAAGTGACAATTGTATCTTCTTTTAAGATGTGATAAAGAAGAGAATAGAGAGGAAATTAATAAATGAATGGAACTCAAACACAAGAAATTCCTTTTTGAATTAGAATTAAAGAATTCGGGGAAGATAATTTTGCTTTTGAATTATAAACACACAAACACACACACTATTGTTTTACAAGTCTACTAACACAATGTTAGACAAGTTCTGAAAAGATTGAAGAGGAGTCCTGAACGTTAACCTAAAATGTCTAATGGCAACAAAATGACGAGAGGGACTACTTATTCAGCAATTGTTCAATTCTTTTTTGATGACTACTTAATAAACATTAATCGTTATTTATTACAGAAAACATATAGAATAACGATGTGTTCTTAACTGCCTTCATGCACCTAAGTTACAAAAACCATTGTACTTTCTAGAAACTTCTTGTAGTTGAATAATCTCATCTTCCAAGGAAGTAAGTAATGAATAAAAGAATGGAATCTATAGACTAAGAGAGAATACAGTTTGTTTTAGGTCTTCTCAAGTAAACATTCCTTAAATAAAATATATCCATCCTATACAAGTGGGATTGCTGTAGACATCAATGCAGCCATTCCAATGTGAAGGCTTTCCTCTTATTACTGAATTATTTCACTAAGTATAATGTCTTCAAATTCATCCATGTTTTGGTGTTCCTCAGAATCTCCCCTCCTTTTAATGTCTGAATAGCATTTCATTTTATGAATGTACAAATTTTTGTCCAATTATTCAATGATAGGCTTTGGAATTATTTTCTTATTTTATCTGTTAGTGATAATACTGCTATGGACCTGGCACACTGATGCTGTGGGTTGAATTATGTCTCAAAGAAATGCATAAGTCAGTGTATTACTTCCAAAATGATTGTATTTGGAGATAAGACTTTAAGGGGGCGTATGAGGTTAAAGAACTTCAATTAGTATAAAGCTATTCACAGAATCAAGCGTGCTAAAGAAAAAAATAGAGATTCCATTCCCAGAATGGGGATGCCCTGTGAGAGCTTGACAAGAATGGGGCAGTCTACAAACTAGAAGGAGAATTTTCATCCAGAGAGCTCTTAGATTCTCAGACATCCCAGTTACGGGAACAAATGATTGAAACGCTTAACCTGCCCAGTGCATGACAACAAATGAATAAATGAATAAAACAACAAATATCTGTTCTGTTGTCTTTTCTACTATACTGTGCTAAAGCCTATATGTAAAAGTTTTATAACATAATACCTCTGCTTCTAATATTTTAAGATTAGGTTCATTGTAATGAAGAAGGACAATTAAAATAAATTCCACAATAGCTCAGAATTGAGAATAATAGAGGGTTATTTATTTAGGGGTAGACTCACAAATCAATATCCTCTGCTGGAATGGAAAACAGCAACCAAATCCTGCAGTTGGAAAGAGGGTGGATGTGCACTTTACATTGGTATAAATAATATAAAAGGCCACACCAAAGTAGGCAGGTCGCTTAGAGGCTACTGGCTGTAGGATTTCCTACAGCACCACCCCCTTTTGTTTAAATAAGAGAGTTCTAACCATAACACAAAATTATATACAATAAGAACAAATACATCAAGCAAGAAACATGGATAAATGTTTCAATGATTATCGTATCCTAATGAGTTTAAGTTTTATATAATAAATAACTTGGCCAAGTCAAGAGATGAAAGTAACTACACTATCTAGTCTTCAACCCATTGAAGATCTGGGAAGTGAAATATTACTTGGGTAAGCAGGATGTGTAATAAAATTAACTTTCAAAATATGCAACAAATGACAGAGACAACTGTCTACCTGGGCAATCACCCAAAGTCTCATTTGCAATGCTGAAGCAACCAACATTGGCTAATGCCTAGCATAACTGACAGACCATTTTCAGAGGCAGGAAATTTTTTAAAGCCATCTTACCTTCTCTTGGCAAGATATGACAGTATTTTTCCTTGTTTCCTGCTTATCCATTTCTGGATACCGTGTACCTTGTCAGTGGTTAAGGCATGGGTAGTTCCTTGCCTAAAGGCCAGTAGTGCCAAGAAGAAAACAAACTCCAAGTGAAGTGTCTTCGGTGCTCAACGTTCTCTCAGGAATAGATTGCTGCTGCCAGGAAAAATCATGTCTCACTTCAACATAACCCTAAGTTATTTAAATGCCATATTGTCTGCTATTTGAAGTGGTTGGAGATTACCTATCTATTCAGAATACAATCTCTATGTATCTAAAGAACCTGATTAATCTAATAAAATTATGACAAACATAGATGACTATTGATCTACATTTCTTAATACCTATATAACTTAAAGATTAGAGCTTCATATTAGAATATTATAAATAAACAACTATGCAAAAAATGAGCACAATGACCACAAATTATAAACAATGTATACTTATCTTGATCATATGTAGAAATGTACATTGCAATATAATAAATTTATCCTAAAATTGTATCTATATACAAAAATATTTTAAACAGAGGTAGAAACATGCATGCATACAATATAACAAAATAACTTTGCCAAGATATACAAATATTGTAGACAAAATTAGGAACATATTCAATATAATTTAAGCTCATATCGATATACAAGAATCTATACCAATGTAAGTTGCCTATAAATAATAACTCACAAGTATTCACTTTATTGCTCACTATTATTATTAGTGTAAGATCACAATAATCAATTATCCCCTCCAGTTTTCCCCTTTATTTTCCAAAGAGATCCCAGAGCCTATAAAATCTCCCCCCAACCCCCAACCCTATACAAATTATAATCAACCCCTAAATGATGTCCCTAACCCCGAGGACAAACTTTGTTGGGAGAGGGGATATTGTCTTCTAGATTACTTCCAGCTGTCGTGGGGGTGATGTTCTTTATATGGGATCCTTTGAAAGTAAAATGATGGTTAAATTCCAAGATTACTATCTGGCATAATTGCAAGTAGTCTCTGAGTATTTGGTAGAATATTTCTGAGGTTTCTATTTGGAGTTTTGGTTTGAACATTTTTAAAAAAAATGTGCAGCATTACAGCTAACCAAGTTGGAATCAACTTCATCAATTGGTACCAAAACATGTCTTATAGTAGTGCTATCAGCATCATGACATCATATTAATTACCAGGTGGAGTTGTTGTTGTGGGGCCCCAACTTCTTCCTGGAAACTTCAAAGATTACTGCAGAAAAATTCATTGTTAATAGTGGAAAACTTAAACATTATTTATATAGACATAAACAGACATATATAGCCATTTTTTTTCTAAATTCTTTCATCTTCCTGTCCCATACCAGATGACTCTTGACATGAGGCAGAAACCTTGAATATTTCTTTTAACAACATGCTTGGATGTAGAAAAGTACAGAGCCATTGTCCAACTCCAAAACCAACTCTATATATTCAGATAGATAGATGATAGATAGATAGATAGATAGATGATAGATAGATAGATGATAGATAAATAGATAGATGATAGATAGATAGATAGATAGATAGATAGATAGATAGATAGATAGATAGATAGATGGATAGATAGATGATAGATAAATAGATAGATAGATAGATGATAGATAAATAGATATAAATATATTCAAATGTATATGTTTAGATCACCTGTCCTTACAAGTTATATTCCTTTTTCTTGATGATCCTTATTGGATAGTTATTTTTCCTTCTGTCAGGAATCCAAACATCCAGCATCTCTTGAATTTTTGAAGAAGTGTATTTTCTTGTAATGATAAGAGCATAACAGTGCCCCAACTCTCACCACCTGTTTCCTTACCATTTGTATGCTTGTTAATATTGTGGATGAACTATCATTTTCTCTTTTTCAAGAGGTTTCTCATTTAGGAAGCAAAATTTATTAATTTTGATGGTATTCATAGTTTTTCTTCTCCTATAGAAACAAAAGCAAAAACCCTTTCCCAACAAAGCTCATCACCTGGTTTCCATTGTGAGGTCAACACATTCTTGAAATAAACCAGCTTATTTACTTCAGAAGACTTTTTTATTAACTAATATCTTTCTGCTGCTGTCCCCATCTCCTTAGTGATAAGAAAATCCAATGTTAATAAAGCATTATGTAATCTATTTATAGGGGGATTTTCCCACCTGTTTCTGTTTGTTCAACATATTTTTTATAGTTTGATTTGATCTTTCTATAGGATTGTGTGGTATATTTATAATATGCTTAAAAATTAAAAATATTATAATAAGCAAAAAATGGTTTCTTGGAGATATATGCAGGACCATTATCTGACTTTATTTGTACAGGTATACCCATGATGGCCATAACTTTTAATAAATGTGTGATTACGGAATCAGCCCTTTC
Source organism: Arvicola amphibius (assembly GCF_903992535.2). Taxonomy (NCBI): domain Eukaryota; kingdom Metazoa; phylum Chordata; class Mammalia; order Rodentia; family Cricetidae; genus Arvicola; species Arvicola amphibius. The sequence continues at coordinate 159,128,992 of NC_052048.2, forward strand.
TGAGCTTAAAGCAGTTGCCCACTGAAAACCTGAAAGAGTGTCAATGGTGTAGTGTACATATTTCAATTTTCGTAATTCTGCAAAGTGGAACATATCCATCTGCCAAATTTCATTCCTTTGAATACCCTTAGGGTTAGTCCCTGCTGGCAATAGTGTTTTATTATAGAAAGAGCAAGTAGGACATCTCTTCATAATATCCTTAGCTTGTACCACGTAATAGAAAACTCTTTCTTTAAAGCTCTGCTATTGAAGTGATTTTTTTATGAAATTCTGAGGCCTGCAACATGTTTCCAATCAATAATTGATCAATTTCTGCATTTTCTTGTTCTAGAGGACCTGGCAGACTAGTGTGGGATCTAATGTGTGTTAGGTATATAATACAAAGACTATTCCTGACTATAACTTGCACCTGGATAAATAATGAAGTCAATTCTGTATCATCTGGTATAAATTTAGCAGTTTTAATATGCAAGACAACTCTTCCTCTTCCTCTTCCTGCATATTGTGAATCAGTAACTATAGTAAAAGATTATTTAAAATCCCTTAGCACCATGAGAATAGCATATATTTCTGCCTTCTGGAAAGAATCATAAGGGTTTTGTTCCACCTTACTTAATTCTTCTGATTTATAACCTGCCTTACCTGATTTATTTGCATCAGTATAAAATGTATGGGTTCCAGTTATTAGAGAATCATGTACAATTCAGGAAAAAAATGCAAGATTTTTCTTTATAAGGTTAAGCCTATTGCTTTGGGGATAATTGCTATTAATTTCTCCAAAAAAAAGCAAAAGCTCTTTGCCGTGGTTCATTGTCTTCCCATAACTTTATAATTTCATCAGTAGTAAAAGGCACTATAATCTCGGCTGGGTCTATACCTGCTAATTGAAGAAGTCCCAATTTACTTTTATAATTAATTCCAGAAGGGGAAATCTGGAAGGGAATATGAATAGAATACTATTAAGATTTGGATCTACCCTATCAACATGTGCCTCCTCTAATTTCTCTTCCACAACAGTTAATTTTTTCTCAGATTCAGCTGTTAATTTCCTGGGACTATTTTAGTCTTTGTCACCATTTAAGGTTTTGTTTAAATGGATTACTATTTCAGCTATTATCCCAACAGCTGGACTTAGACTGGAAATGTCTCCTAATAGTCTTTGAAAGTAATTAATAGTCTGCAATTGTTCTCACCTAATTTGTGCCTTTTGTTTTAATTTTCTGTAAGCCTATTTTATTTCATTTTTATTGTATTTTCTTTTTATTGATTTTTATTGAGCTCTACATTTTTCTCTGCTCCCCTCCCTGCCTCTCCCCTCCCCTCTTCAACCTTCCCCCAAGGTACCAACCTAAGGAAAGATATGCCTATGAAGATTCAAGAAGTTTACAGAACACAAAATAGACTGAATTCAAAAAGAAGTCCTCTCACTGCAAAATAATCAGAACACTAAACATACAGAGTAAAGAAAGAATATTAAGTGCTGCAAAGGAAAAAGTCCAAGTAACATATAAAGGTAGATCTATCAGAATTACACCTGATTTAACATTGTAGACAATGAAAGCCAAAAGGTCATGGTCAAGCATTATACAGCCATTAAGAGACCACAAATGCCAGCCCAGATTACTATACCCAGCAAAACTTTCAATCACCATAGAAGGACAAAACAAGATATTCCTTGACAAAATTAGATGTCACCAACACCTAGCCACGACCTCAGCCCTACACAAAATACTAGAAGGAAAACTCCAAGCCAAGGAAGTTGGCTACACCAACAAAAACACAGAAAATTGATAATCTTGTAGCAACAAATCCCAAAGGTTAAAACACACAAATTAACATCTCTAACAATGAAAACTAAATTAACAGGAAATAGCAATTACTGGCCGTTATTATCCCTTAATGTACATGGACTCAACTCACCTATTTAAAAAAGGCACAGGCTAACAGAATGTATATAAAAACAGAATCCATCCTTCTTATGCAGATAAAAAATACATCACACCTTAAAGAAAGAAATCACCTCAGAATAATCTGGAAAAAATTATACCAATCAAATGCACCTAAGAATCAAGCAGGTGTAGCTATCCTAATATCTAACAAAATAGACTTCAAGCTAAAATCAACCAAAAGAGACAAAGAAGGTCATTTCATATTAGTCACAGGCAAAATTCATTAAGAGGAAATCTCAATACTGAACATCTATGCCCCAAATACAAGGGCACCTTCGTATGTACATTAAACTCCATACACTAATAGTAGGAGACTTCAACACTCCCCTCTCACCACTGGACAGGTCAGTCGGACAAAAATGAAGAGAAATATAAGAGAACTAACAGATGTTATGGCTCAAAAGGACTTAACAGACATCTATAGAATATTCCATCCAAACAGAAAAGAAAATACCTTCTTCTCAGCACCTCGTGGAACCTTCTTAAAATTGACCACATACTCAGTAACAAAACAAACCTCAACAAATACAAAAATTGGAAATACCCAATGTACCTTATAAGATCACTGTGGTTTAAAGCCAGAAGTCAACAGCAATACTAATTCCAGAAAACACACAAACACATAGAAATTAAACAATGCTCACCTGAATCATCAATGAGTCAAGGAAGAAATAAAAGGAGAAATTGAAGACTTTCTAAAATTTAATGAAATGTCCACACAACATACCCAAATTTATGGGATACAATGAAAGCAATGTTAAGAGGAAAGTTTATAGCACTAAATGTCTACATAAAGAAGCTGGAAAAAATCCCACACTAGTGAATTAACAAAACATTTGAAAACTTTAGAACAAAAAGAAGCCAACTCACCTAAGAAAACTAGACAGCTGGAAATAATCAAGAGCTGAAATCCACAATATAGAAACAAAGAAAACAATACAAAGAATCAGAGAGTCAAAAGGTTGGTTCTTCGAGAAACTCAACAAAATAGACAAACCTTTATCCAAACTAACTACAAGGCAGAGAGAGAATATCCAAATTAACAAAATAGGAAATAAAAAGGGGGACATAACAACAGACATGTAAGCCTATTTTATAACCTATGTAATTGACAGATCTCCTCTCTGTATTTTTTCACAAGCAATTTGTAATCACCATTTAGGCAAAACTTCCTTTACTTCTTTAGAAATTCTTTCTAAAGTATCTGCACTTGGTTCAGAGAGCAAAATGTCATCCATGTAATGGCAAACTGTAGATTTAGGAAATTGTTTACATTTTATTTCCAATGGCTGACTTACAAAGTATTGGTACAAGGCGGGACTATTGAACATTCCCTGTTGGAGGATGGTCCACTGATATCTCCTAGTTGGCTAAGAACTATTACAAGTGGGCATTTTGAAGTATTTTTTTTTCACTGTCCTTTTTTTGCAAAGGTATAGTGAAGAAACAATCTTTTAAATCAATAACTATGAGAGGCCATGGTTTTGGTAATAGAGAAGGCAGAAAAATTCTAGATTGTAGAGGGACCATAGGTGTAATTACCTTATTGACAGCTCTTAGATCTGTCACGAATCTCCATTTTCCTGATTTCTTTTTAACAACAAATATAGGAGAATTCAAAGAAATGGCTGATTCTTCAATATGATGAGAATCTAGTAGCTCCTGTACCAACTGTTCTAAAGCCTGCAGTTTGTCTTCTGTTACAGGCCATTAGTTAACCATTTTAAAGGTAGGGCCTTCAATACCTCTGAAGGTTTGCTAGTTGCTTTATGTTCTTGTACAGCCTGATAGGCTGGTGACTTTGATCATAATACCTTATGATATTGTTCCCAGAAACATGAGATTTTGGAACTGCAGGAATGTTAATATGGATATCCCATTGCTGTAAAAATTCAGGACCCCCTAAATTCACTGCAATATTAGCTACACATGACCTCAGCCTTCCTTTCTTCCCTTCTGGCCTTATATATTCAACCCATCTCGTGCTTTGTTTTACTTGAGATATTGCTGTAATTCCTAGGAATTTAACATCTGCCTCTTGAAGAGGGCAATTTATATGCCAAGATTTTGGAATAAAAATTCTACACCTGCGTCCAGTAATCCCACAATGACAATGTTATTTATATGCACTCTTATCTTTGGTCTTTGATCATTTACAGAAGTCTGTCAAAATATATGTTTCTTACTTACTACTGGAAATTTTGATCCGTCTTTCATGTCTATTCCATCATTCAGAACAGTATGGTTTTATGTACAGTTGGTATTGGATTTTTTAATTTTCCTGGTGAGACAATTCTCCACAGTGACTGTGAATGACTGGACCACATTTGACATGGGGGCCTTCAAGAGCACCCACACAAGGATTTCCCTGATCTTACTGGGCTGCCTTGTCTGTCTTTTTATTGATCTACATTCATTGGTCCAATGTCAGCCTTTTCAATCACCTCCAACATGTTCCAGAAGATTGACATTTTTGTTTTTGTCATTTCCAAAGGAGACATTATATCTAGAAATTCCTTTCCTACAATCTCTTCTCAATTGTACTATTGTACCACAATTAAAACACTTGGCATTTAGTTTCTCCTCATACTTGTGGAAATTCCTTCTCCTACCCAAGCCTCAGTACTATAGTCAAATGTCTCGATATTCATTGTATGCAGGATCCATTCATCTATTGGTACTGATCTCAGCTTTTAAGGCCCAAATATTGTTTTGCATTTTAAGTTGGAATTTCAAAATCCAGATATTTAATAAATACATATCCAGCTTTTGGGTCTATTACTCCTATTTGTACAGCCTTATTCTTTGTACATTAATCTCTAAAAAATCACTAAAGGGTTCTCTCTGGCCCAGTTTAATCCTGGTATATGACTCAATTCTCTTTCCTGATTCCTAAATCCTGTCCCAAGTATTTAAAGCTGCTCTGCTGCATAAGAACAAGGTGTGTTTGTCCTTTTTTTGCAATGGTATAGTGAAGAAACAATCTTTTAAATCAATAACTTTTCCTGAGGATCAGTGTGATAGCCATTGCCAAGAATTTGATCTAGGAAAGTCTCAAATCCTTTTCCTTTTTTCTGTTTTCTAAAATAGTTGCCTCTTCTCAAAAATATCATTTCTATAGCAGCTAGGGTCAGTCAGTCTTCTAGGACACTGAATCTAATCATGTGGGATAGCCTTATTACTTGTGGCCCACATTTCCATCATTTCCTTAACAAATTGTGAGTACAAGTCATAAGAAATTATTGCTTGCTTAATTTCCTTTAGATCATTCATACCTATAGGTTGCCAATTATATTCTTTAACAACCTTAGTGTATTTTGTACCAGATGGCTTCTCAGATGAGACTTCTGAATAAGCAGTTAAATCTCTACATAAATCATTCCTGACTTTGACCCATACTGGCGAAGCTAAAACCTGTTCTTATACCTTCTCTTCCTGCCAATTAGTTTCAATAATTTCCTCAATCATTATAAATATTTTTATCATGGCCTTTTGTAAAATCTGAATCTCTAGTCCTGTACTTCTAGTACCCTCATTGATTCACTTAGCTTCTGGTTTTTATTCTGCACAGGTGATTCAAAGGTATAAAATTTGTCCATTAAAGATAATGTTTCCTCTTTGGATATTATTTGGATGGCATGCATATTGCCTTCCTAGAGAGATACCTTATCCATTAACCTAATAATAGCTTTTCAACAGATTCCAATTGTTAAATTCAACAGTATGAATTCTTACAAATAGTTTCTCAGTGACCTTCATTATTTTGTCAAATTGATGTTATCTTTTTTAATAGTTTTAATTTTTTCAGCTAGTTGTTCATTATTAGTCTGTAAATACTTTCTCATTTCTAAAAATATCTCATTCTTGGCTCTGTTATCAAACCATTTTCTTACACATATAAGGTAAAAAGCAAAGATAATTTCCAAAATCAAATAAATAGATGTATAAGGAATATCACATAAGCCTTGCAGAATACCATCCATGGGGTAAGCAAGATGGTTATTAAATTCCTAAATGGTAAAATTTTTAGTACTCATATAATTTTCAAATTTTACAACTTACTTACCTGCCCTAGGCAATTACAGTGAATTGGAGTAGGTATAATAACCTTTATTTGCCATCAGGTGTCACAGTTGCAGCCTTATGGCAGATGGGATGCAGAAGAAAGAAGTGACCAGCTGGGGTGGGATTGGTGGTGTTACCATACTGGTTCAATGCAATGTCTCACACTTGTTCCACATATGCTTTTGCCTGCTTAGGTACTGATAAATATGCTTTGCTTAACAAAATAAGAACAGTTATTAAGGACAATTAAATCTTCTCTGTACATGGAGAGAGTTGGTGGCTAAAATAAGGACACCCAAAGCTACTTCTCTGTCTTGAATCCCTTTAATGTCGGTGTGTGGCAGGGAAATTCTGGTTCCTAAGCAGTGGCAGGTGGGGCACGATCAGGTGAAGAATGTTTCCAGGCTGGTGTGGACTCGGCCTCTTGTTGGGCAGTCACATAGAGCATATAGAGCTGCCAAGCAGCCTCATTAGCCTTATCGCAGGGAGTGCGCTATCTGCCTGTTCCACAGCCCCATGATGCAGAACAATAAGACATGATAGGGAGTCAAGTCAAAGCAGGATTTCAGTTTATTACTCTGAGTGTCAGCTTATAATGGTTAAGTGACATCGTGTGATGTTGGGATACCTCCAGCCAATGAGAGACAACTCAGACCTCCCTCTGGCTGGAGGGGTGTCTACATAGATTTTGCTGTCTCATCCCCTTGGTAGCTTTAAATCTACCCTTCAAACTCAAGCCTGGCTTTTCTCTGTCTTACAGGCCTCAAATTCCAGGCCCTGAGACAATTCTGGCCCAACAGTGTCAGTTTGGGTGAATGTAAATCAAATAATCCCAAACTAACTCCAAATCGGGTATACTAAAGTTTCTCTTTATTAAAAAGGAAACTTATGGATCACAATGATGAAACAGGAATAGGGTCTAACATCAGGTGTGGCACAAGGAAGGAGGCCAAGTGGGCACTCCACGGGCTTTTTGGTACCCAAAGCCCATGCCCCACATGGTCCAGCCTCTTAGAGGTTTTTGGCCTAAGGAGGTTCCCCATCAGAGATGAGCCATTAATTTCTGGATGAAGATTTAAAAATATTAGCAATGTTTTCAATTTAATAATTGTATTGAACTAATTACAAGCTTACCTGTTTCCCCAATGTTCCAGGTCCTTAGCACATACTTAGCTAACTATAGTCTGTCTAACATTGTTCTTTGTCAATGTGAACACATTTTCTCTGTTTCAATGAACTCAGCAAAATAATAAAATAATTCTGTATACATAATATCTTAATGTTGTCTTAATGATAATAAAAATTAATATTTTTAGGAAAAAAATTTACAAGCACAAATTTGTCTAATAATTTTTTAGAATTACAGTAAACTGTGTTCAGACTCAAGGTGTTCAGACTTTATATTTTGGTTTCATTGCATTTTTAATGTTTGTTTCTGCATAGGAAATTTGGCAGTATAGTTTCCCTTAGTGGTATAGTACACATTTTCTTCTTGGAGATCATGAACAAGGAAGTCAGGACCGTGAGGAGTGCATTTACCCATTGAGACGGTGGGACAGATCTAACGGGAGACCACCAAGTCCAGTTGGAATGGGACTGATGGAACAGGGGACCAAACCGGACTCTCTGAATGTGGCTGATGGTGGAGGAGGACTGAGAAACCAAGGACAACGGCAATGAACATGAACTCTACAGCATGGACGGGCTCATTGTGAGCCTTATCAGTTTGGTTGCTCACCTTCCTGGACATAGGGGGAGCTGGGAGGACCTTGGACTTAACATAGTGAAGGGAACCCTGATGGCTCTTTGTCTTGGAGAGCGGTGGAGAGGGGGTATGGGTGAAAGGGAGGGGAGGGAAGTGGGAGGAGGAGGGAAGGAGATGGAAATCTTTAATTAAAAAAAATGAGAAAAAAAATTCAAGGTTAATAAAGCATTATGCAATCTAAAAAAATAGAAATTTAAAAACACACCTTAATAAAAATAATAGAATAAAAATTGTGAAAATCTCACTAAGGTCCCTAAAACACATAAGTGATTGATAACAATGAATAACCTTTATTAGAAGACAACATCCTATAATGAATTCATTGTGTACCTTCTATAAGTACCCTATTTTTGTCATGTTTGTTGACATTACCATGCATACAGTTTAACAGTCATATTTCCATACATAATTATTATAGTTCTCTATTAATTATTCTCATAAGTCACAGATAAGGAATCTTACCACTGTGTTGATATCTTTAAATTTGATTTTTATCTTAATTATTGTAGTACAGAAATGTGTATATATTTTACATAGAAATTACCATGAACTTAATTTCCTTAAATCTTAATTTATTCATCACTCCTTTATACTCAGACATTTCCAAAAGTGATTATGAAAAGCACAGTTTTGAACATATAACTTCCTACATTATAAGATTTTGCCAATTTTTGTTATCAGAGAAGCCAAATTCAAACTATTACATCTGTCTTCTATACTCTATACCAAACTGAATATTCAACATCAATAGAACTCATAAAAATTCTCTTGTGAAAATCTGGGCATACTGTGCTTTGTATTTATATCTATCCTATTAAAAAAGGATAGAAAGTCTCCTGAGGTGGCTCCTTAAATTAAGATATATGCTTCCCTGCTGGAGGGGTTCCCGGGTTTCCAGGGAGACGCCCCCGGTTGGTTCCTTGGGCAGCTGAGGAGAGGGAGCCTGAAAAGGCCAGTTCCTATAGCCATGCTGATGAATTTCTTGCATATCACCATAGAACCTCCATCTGACGATAGATGGAGAAAGTGACGGAGCCCCACATTGGAGCACCGGACTGAGCTCCCAGGGTCCTGATGAGGAGCAGAAGGAGAGAGAACATGAGACAGAAAGTCAGGACCGTGGGGGAACCTCCATCTGGCGATAGATGAAGAAAATGACTGAGCCCCACATTGGAGCACTGGACTGAGCTCCCAAGGTCCTGATGAGGAGCAGAAGGAGAGAGAACATGAAAAAGAAAGTCAGGAACGTGAGGGGTGCGTTCACGCATGGAGACGGTGGGACAGAACTAATGGGATATCACCAACTCCAGTTGGAATGGGACTGATGGATCATGCGACCAAACCCGTCTCTCTGAATGTGGCCAACAGCGGGGGCTGACTGAGAAGCAAAGGACAATGGCGCTGGGCTCTGACTCTTCTGCATGGACGGGCTCTGTGGGAGCCTTCTCAGCTTGGACGATCACCTTCCTGGACCTGGGGGGAGTAGGGAGGACCTTGGCCTTAGCATAGAGTAGGGAACCCTGATGGCTCCTTGGCCTTGAGAGGGAGGGAGGGGAGGTATGGGTGGAGGGGAGGGGAGGGAAGGGGGAGAAGGAGGGGAGGGAAGGGGGAGGAGATGGAAATTTTTAAATATAAAAAAATAAGCCATGAGAAAAAAAAAGGATAGAAAGGAAAGGAAAAAGAGAATGTTCCATACAGAATTGGCCTTCTTCTCTCTTTTATCTGCTGAAAAACTGCTTCTCTTTAAGACACAAGTTTCCTCAAAATTTTTCAAAATTTCTGAAGACAAATTTCACTATCAATTTATTTCTACCATAAAATTGCCTTCTGTGTTATTATACAGCACCCAACTTTGTGCTCTAATATTAATGTTTTCTAGGTTTTATTCATGAGAGAGTACAATATATTTTATTCAGATATAATATTCTGTAGTCAAATAGATATTAATACCAAGTATCATAAAAAAGTCTTATTTCTGCAAAATGCTAAGTGATGTTGAGAGAAACTAAATAATATCAGAAAAAAATTTTATACCTCTATATTCTTTACACAGAAATGTACTTCTCCCTTAACTAAGATATAGGGAGCCATTCTAGGGTTGGCAGAGACTTGACTCTAGAGGGGTTCCCAGGTGTCCAGGAAGACGCCCACAGCTAGGTCCTTGGGCAGCTGAGGAGAGGGTGCCAGAAATGTACAGATCCTATTGCCATACTCATGAATATCTTGCATATCACCATAGAACCTTCACCTGGCATTGGATGGAGAAAATGAGAGAGCCCCACATTGGAGCACTGGACTGAGCTCACAAGATCCTGATGAGGAGCAAAAGGAGGGAGATCATGAGCAAGGAAGTCAGGACCATAAGGAGTGGGTTTACCCATTGAAATGGTGGGACAGATCTAACGGGAGACCACCAAGTCCAGTTGGAATGGGACTGATGGAACAAGGGACCAAACCGGACTCTCTGAATGTGGCTGATGGTGGAGGAGGACTGAGAAACCAAGAACAACGGCAATGAACATGAACTCTACAGCATGGACGGGCTCACTGTGAGCCTTGTCAGTTTGGTTGCTCACCTTCTTGGACTTAGGGGGAGCTGGGAGGATCTTGGACTTAACATAGTGAAGGGAACCCTGATGGCTCTTTGTCTTGGAGAGGGGTGGAGTAGGGGTATGGGTGAAAGGGAGGGGAGAGAAGTGGAAGGAGGAGGTGAGGAGATGGAAATATTTAATAAAAAAAAATGAGAAAAAAAAAGAAATGTACTTCTCCTCTGAGAAGTCTAGTGTATCACTTTAAGGCATTACTCCTTATTACCCTTTAACAAAATAATGGCACAATGTATTATAAACTAAAAATGGATTTATAAAATTAATGCACAAGTCCCATTCTATAATATTTGGCAGTATTCATCGCTAAATAAATGAGTGGGAGTAGACTTTTCCCTATTCTCTATGACCTCAAGGGGAATATCTGTGCTATGTGGTAAGCTTATGTTTAGTCATGCTTTTTATAGATTTTATAACATCTTTAAAATGCAATTGTGCATCATCTAATCATCATCTAATTATATCATTAACACATATGAATCATATGATTAGAGCTATTTACATTAAACATGCAATTAAATCAAATTATGTTAATAGGAAAATGCTGGCAATTAGCTAAAATTAATCTTAAAAGCAGAAAAATTAACTGAGATAAACTATATTCAAGTTTCATTGTATATTTAAAAGTCAACAACAAAATATCTCTGTTTAATCTGCACTGTGTTAAGCTCCAGTCAATATATGTTTCTGGACCCTTCCTCTCCAAGTCCAACCCTATAGACAATGGTTTCCTTGCATAAATAAACATTCAACAATTTATTGTTTTAAAACCTATTGTGGGAAGTTTGGGAGATGGTGCATTTGGCAAAGTACCTGCTATACAAGCATGATGTGGTCCTAAGCTCAATCCCCAGATTTGAGAAAAGGGTCACCAGGTATTCTGTTGCTCTCCTGTATTCCCAGGTCTTGAGAGGCAACAACAGGAAGATTTTTTTTCTCACCAGTCAGTCTAGCTAAATTAGTGAACTCCAAGTTCAGCAATAAAACCTATCTCAAAAAAATAGGACGGAATGAAATTTAAAAAGATACTTGTTGTCAATGTCTATTATCCAGATGTATACACATATGCAAGTACCTTCTACATACACTCATGTATACATAAGTAGGCACATTCACCAAAGGAAAGAAACTACAATGATAACTGAACTTCGTGAGTATGTCTATAATATCTGCAATAGGAAAGACAGGCCAGGAAGATTATTAATTCAGGTTAGCCTGAAGTGCATAGTGAGTTTTAAGCTATGCTAGATTACATAAATAGAGCTTGTTTTTCAAAATAAACAAATAATAAAAACCCACAGTAGCATACTACACTTGCTATAAACTATCTGACCTTCTCCTTCGTAGTAGAAGTGATGACAGTTTTCCAGAATGTCTATGAGAGTCTCCAGTGAATTATAAATGGAGGTTTAGGCAACCCCTGAACATGTGTATACTTTGAGTTTGAATAACAGTGTATAGAGACTTTTATTCAAATACATGGAGTCTTGTACTCTTTCCTTTCTGTGTCCTAATTAGATACTTCTTTAATGTGAAAATTACTACAACCAATGTCTTCAACCCAACCTAATATCTTTTGTTGTATATCTCAGATTCTTTTTTAATCTATTTTATTTTTTTCTCATTTTTTTTAAAGATTTCCATCTCCTCCCCCTTCTCTCCCCTCCCTTCCACCCATACCCCCACTCCACCCCTCTCCAAGACAAAGAGCCATCAGGGTTCCCTTCACTATGTTAAGTCCAAGATCCTCCCAGCTCCCCCTAAGTCCAAGAAGGTGAGCAACCAAACTGACAAGGCTCACAGTGAGCCCGTCCATGCTGTAGAGTTCATGTTCATTGCCGTTGTCCTTGGTTTCTCAGTCCTCCTCCACCGTCAGCCACATTCAGAGAGTCCGGTTTGGTCCCCTGTTCCATCAGTCCCATTCCAACTGGACTTGGTGGTCTCCCGTTAGATCTGTCCCACCGTCTCAATGGGTAAACGCACTCCTCACAGTCCTGACTTCCTTGCTCATGATCTCCCTCCTTTTGCTCCTCATCGGGACCTTGGGAGCTCAGTCCGGTGCTCCTATGTGGGGCTCTGTCATTTTCTCCATCCAATGCCAGGTGAAGGTTCTATGGTGATATGCAAGATATTCATGAGTATGGCAATAGGATCTGTACATTTCTGGCATCCTCTCCTCAGCTGCCCAAGGACCTAGCTGTGGGCGTCTTCCTGGACACCTGGGAACCCCTCTAGAGTCAAGTCTCTGCCAACCCTAGAATGGCTCCCTTAATTAAGATATATAATTCCTTGTTCCCATATCCACTTTTCCTATATCCCAACCATCCTATTCCCCCAAGCTCTTCTCATCCTCCACTTCACAAAGGAAACAAACTATCTTTTTTTTTTTTCATTTTACATACCTGCTATAGGAAATCTTACAGCTTGTGGTTACCTGCCTATTTAGGTGTGGCCTCTTAAATCATATATGCTGATGCAGAGCCTGCATCTGTGACTTCTTATTTTTCCCAAGTTGATATTTTAGATTGCTGGATTTCTGGATTTGATCTCTGCTCTCTGTTCAAGCAGAGAATTCTGATTTGTGACTTTACCCCTCAATAAATAGCCATTTATTTCTCAATTCTGAGCTAGTGTGGGATTTCTTTTAATTGTCCATTCCATCCTTAGCACCCATATGGATTTAAACTCCATGCCTACCAGGTGGATGACCTAATGTATTAACCATTCCATGGCCCAGACAGGCTCCCAAGCCTGCCCGCTTGGCTCGCTTTTGCCTAAGTGGTTTTTTTGTTGAATTCCCACCACAACTGAGTTTACTGTGTATGGAAACTTGGAAATTTCCCTAGGGCAGTTCTTTACTGTGTGGTGACTGTGCAGCTTCCAGTTTATGCTCCCTGCCCCTAAGTTCTGGATTTCATGCTTTGTCTATGGAATTGATTTAATTGCCTTTAATTTATTAAACAAAGCATATTTCTCAGCATTTAACCAAGGCAGAAACTAAAGTAGCCCAGGACAATTCCTGTTGCATTGCTTCTAATCACAACTCTGCAACCACGACATCTGCTGGACAATAAAGATTGCTGTTTACCAGATTGCATAACAGGTAATAAATAAATCATTATGGCAGACTTTGTTAACAATGCAACTTTTAGTAACGTTTTTGCTAATACTATGTATTGTATTATGTGAGGCTTATATGACTGTGGTGATACTTCAAATTATTAGGTATTAGGTTTCAGTTTTCTTCTTCATATTCTATCATTAAGAAAGAATATGGCACTTTTAGGAATGATACAATCTTTACAGACTAATAATGAACAGCTAGTTGACAGGATTAATACCATCAAAAATCAAAGGTTACCTGAAAAAGTTCATACTATTACAAACAAAATTTAATCCATATAAAAGGGTGGTAAGAAGTTATCTGAAAAAATTCATACTGTTGAATTTGACAATCAAAACTTGTCAAAAAGTTGTGATAAGTTAACAGAAAAACTGCCTCTCCAGGATGGCAATCTGCATGATATTCAAGTAAAGTCCAAGGATGAGATGTTGTCTTTAAAGGAGGAACTTCAGACCTTGGAATCACATGCGCAAAATGTGAACCAGAGACTAGGTGCCTCAATGAAATCACTAGAAATATATATATATATATATATATATATATATATATATATATATGTGTGTGTGTGTGTGTGTGTGTGTGTGTGTGTGTGTGTGTGTGTGTGTGTGTCAGGAGATTCAGGCTTTACAAAAGACAATAAAAAAGATTTTAAATAATTGAGGAAATTATTGTAGCTGATGAACAGGTAAATAAAGCACAAGAACAGAATTCAACATTGCCAGTGGCTGTCAGAGATGGCTTACCCAGGGTTTTAGCTTCCTATCCTGTAATCTACTCTGACAAAGCATCAGGTTCTAAAGGCCCAAAAGGATACAAAGAAGGTTGATGGATACCTACAGGAATGAATGATCTAAAAGAAATTAAGCAAACTGTTGAAACTTATGGCTTGCATTCCACATTTGTTAGGGAGATGATAAAGGCTCAGGCTTCTAACATCAAGGCAACTGCACATGATTTTTTTTTCAGTTAGTTTCAGCAGCCCTGGATGATGGACCTCTCTTGAGGTTTAGAATTTATTTCAGAGAGAAAGCCAAAATTTTGGAACCATAGGAAAAAGCAAAAATCCTTGAGAATTCCCAAAATCAATTTCTTTGTGAAGGCCCTTATGCCGAACCAAAGGTTCAAGTTCTTTACAATGAAGAAATCTTGTCCATATTCCACAAAGCAGCCTTAAATGCTTATGACAGGATTCAAGAACTAAGAAAAAGAATTGAATCATATGCCAGGGTTAGACAGGGACAGAGAGAACCCTTTAATGACTTTTTACAAAGATTAAGTAAGGCTGTACAAATAGGAGTAACAGACTCAGATGCTAGAAGAGTACTTCTTGAATCTCTAGATTTTGAAAATGCAAACTTAGAATGCAAAAAGATACCTGGGCCTTCAAAGGTTAGATCAGCACCTATGAGTAAATGGATATGCATACAATGAATGTTGAGACATATGACTATAATGCTGAATTTTGGGTAGGAAAGCAATTTCCAAATGAATGAGAAGACATTAAACTGCCAAATGTTTTACTTGTGGTAGAACAGGACATGTGAGAATGGAATGTAGACAAAGAATACCTAGGAATAATATCTCCTCTGGAAATGGCAAAAATAGGAGACCTCGGCCTTCAGGTATATGTAGAAGGTGTGGCAAATACAGACATTGGACCAATGAATGTAGATCAACAACAGACAGACAAGGCAAATGAATACCAATGAGAAACCTCCTCTCATAGGTCCCCAAGCCAAAAGTGGCCCAGTCATTCCCAGTAACTGTGGAGGACATGTCACACCAGAAAAATTAAGAAATCTAGAGCTTTCTGTACAAGACCATACTGTTCTAAATGATGTCATAAACATAGAGGATAAGTCAAAAATCCCAATAGGAAATAAGAAATGTATATTGTAGCAGACTTCTATAAATGATCAAAGACCAAAACTAAGAATGCATATAAATGGCATTGTAATTTTTGGTTTGATAGACACAGGTGCAGATGTGAGTATCATTACTCCAGAGTCTTTGCATCCAAATTGACCTCTTTAAGAGGCAGATGTTCAATTATGAGGAATTGGAACCATATCTCAAGTTATACAAAGCACAAGATGGGTTGACTGTATTAAGCCAAAAGTCAAAGAGGGAAGCTGAGGCCATATGTAGCTAATATTGCAATAAATTTATGGGGCCATGACCTGCTACAGCAATGAAATACCCAGATTAACATTCTTGCAGTCCCAGGAACTCATAATTATGGGAAGGACATAATAAGTTACTATGGACAAAGGTCACCAGCCATTAAGGCTGTACAAGAACATAAAGCAACTAGCAAACCTTTAGCGGTACCAACAGCCCTACCTTTAAAATGTTTAACTAAGAAGCCAATATGGGTTAAACAGTGGCCTGTAGCTGAAGATAAGTTGCAGGCTTTTGAGCAACTGGTACGAGAGCAACTAGATATTCAACCATATTGATGAATCAACCAGCTTTTGGAATTTTCCTGTATTTGTTGTAAAAAAGAAATCTGTTAAATGGAGAATGGTGACAGATCTAAAAGCTGTCAATAAGGTTATTCAAGCTATGGGTCCTCTACAATCTAAAATTCCTCTATTCTCTATTACCAAAATGATGGCCTCTTATAGTTATTGATTTGAAAGGTTGTTTCTTTGCTGTACCTTTACAAGAAAAGGATAGAGAAAAATTTGCCTTCACAGTGCCTACTTGTAATAATTCTCAGTCTACTAGGAGATATCAATGGACTATCCCCCACAGGGAATGTTCAATAGCCCCACATTGTGCCAATACTTTGTAAGTCAGCCATTGGAAATAATACATAAGCAATTTCCTAAGTCTATAATTTACCGTTACATGGATGGCATTTTGCTATCTGAATCAAACATGGATACTTTAGAAAGAATGTTTGAAGCATTAAAGAAAGTTTTGCCAAAATGGAGATTATAAATTGCTCCTGAAAAAATACAGAGAGGAGATTCTCTCAATTACCTAGGTTATAAAATAGGTTTATAGAAAATTAGAACACAAAAGGCACAAATTAGGAGAGACTGGTTGAGAACTCTTAATGACTTTTAAAGATTCTTAGGAGACATTTCCAGTGTATGACTGGCTTTTGAGATAATACCTGATCTAACAATTCGTTTAAACAAAACTTTAGATGGTAATAAAGATTTGAATAGTCCCAAAGAATTAATAGCTGAAGCAGAAAAGGAATTGACAATTGTTGAGGAAAAATTACAGGAGGCACATGTGGATAGGGTGAATCCAAATCTTAGTTGTATTCTAGTCATATTGCCTTCTAGAATTTCTCCTACAGGGATTTTAATGCAGAAAGGTTATATTATTTTAGAATGGATCTTTTAACCTAATAATCCAAGTAAAAAAATTTAAAAATTTATGTGAGAAAAGCCTCTGAGTTAATTATAAATGGTAAATTGAGTCTTCATCAATTAGCAGGTATAGACCTAGCAGAGATTATAGTGCCTTTCACTACTGATGAAATAAAAAAGTTATAGGAAGACAATGAACCATGACAAAGAGCTTGTGCTGTTTTGGGGGGAGAAATTAATACTAACTATCTCAAAAGTGATAGACTTAACCTCAAAAGGAGAACTTCTTGGTTTCTTCTCTGAATTATATGTGACGCTCCAATAACTGGAGCTCGTACATTTTATATTTATGCAAATAAATCAGGGAAGATACGTTACAAATCAGAATTAAGTAAGGTGGCACAAAGCCCTTATAATTCTGTCCAGAAGTAGCACCTCATGGTGGTAAGGGATTTTAAAGAACCTCTTAATATTCTTACTGGTTCATAATATGCAGAAAGAGTTATCTTACATATTGAAACTGCTGAATTTATACCAGATGACACAGAATCAACTTCATTATTTATCCAGGTGCAAGACATAACCAGGAATAGGCTTTGTCCTATATACATAACACACATCCAATTCATTACGGGTCTGCCTGGTCCTCTAGCACAAGGTAATGCCAAAATCGATCAATTATTGATTGGAAACATGTTGCAGGCCTCAGAATTTCATTTAAAAAATCACGTCAATAGCAAAGGTTTAAAGATAGTTTTCTATTACATGGCAACAAGCTAAGATTATAAAGGGATGTACTACTATGTCTTTCTATAACCAAATACCACTACCTGCAGGGACTATTCCAAATGGTACTCAAAAGAATAAAATCTGGCAGATGATGTCATCCACTTGCATAATTTGGAAAATTAAAATATATACATAACACAATTGACATTCTTTCAGGTTTTTAGGGGCAACTACTTTAAGCTCAGAAAAGGTTGATTCAGTACTCACACATTTATTAGAAGTTATGGCCATCATGGGTATACCTGTACAAATAAAGACAGATAATGGTCCAGCATATATCTCTAAGAAAATGAATTTTTTTGCTTACTATAATATTATGTATACCACAAAATCCTACAGGTTAAGCAGTTATACAAAGATAAAATTAAACTATAAAGGATATGTTAAACAAACAGAAAGGGGCAGAAAATGCTCCCAGAAATAGATTACATAATACTTTAGTAACCTTAAATTTTCTTAACTCTAATCAGAAAGGGACAACAGCAGAGACACATTGGATAATAGAAAAGCCTTTTGAATTAAATCAAATGGTTTATTTCAAGAATGTGTTGACCTCACAATAGAAGCCAGGAGATGTGCTACATTGGGGAAGGGATTTTGTACTTGTTTCTACAAGAGAAGAAAAACTATGGATACCATAAAAATTAATAAAGATTTGGCTTGAAAAGGAGAAACCTCTTGAAAAGGAGAAATGACAGCTCATCCACAATGGTGATAACAGGTGGTAAGGAAAACATATAGTGTGGGGACAGGGTTCTGTGCTTGTATTTGCATAAAAATACTCATCTTCAAAAATTCAAGAGATTCTGAATGTTTGAATGATGACAGATGGAAAAATAAGTACCCAATAAGGATTATCAAGAAAATCAAATATGATTTGTAAGTACAATTGATAGAGTATATGCATATATACATATGTGTGTGTATATATATATTTATGAATATATAGAGCTGGTTTTGGAGTTGGACAATGGCTCTGTCATTCTTTAAATCAAAGCAAGTTGTTAAAAAGAAAAATCCAGAGTTTCTGTTTTATGTCAAGAGCTGTCTGATATGGGACAGAAAGAAGAAAGAATTTAGAAAAAAAATTACTTTTCTTCATATCTATTTATGTCTTTATCATATCTCTCATTGAATATATATGTCTGTATGTGTCTATATAAATACTGCTTAAGTTTTCCACTATGAAAAATGTATTTTCCTGCAGTAATCTTTGATGTTTCCAGGAATAAGTCACCACAACAACTCCACCTGTTTAGTATGATGTCATGTTGTTGATAGCGCTACTACAAGACCTGTTTTAGGTACAAGTAGCTCAAGATGATTTCAACTTGGTTAGCTAAAATGGTGCATTTTTCACAACATTCTGGATAGACCTCCACCAACTACTCAGAAACTATTTGCAATTATATCAGATGTGAATCTTGGAACTTAAGCATTATTTTACTTTCACGGGATCTCATAGAAAGAACATTGCTATCATGACAGCTGGAAGTAATTCTAGAAGTTGACATCCCCTCTCCAAACAAAGTTTGTCCTCAGGGTTAGGGACATCATTTAGGGGTTGATTATAATTTGATAGGGTTAGGGGTTAGGGGGAAATTTTATAAACTCAGAGATCTCTTTGAAAGAAAACGGGGGGAATTCGATGGAATAATTGATAGGTGTGAGCTTACTCACATTAATAATGATAGTGAGTAATAGAGTGAATACTTGTAAGTTATTATTTATAGGTATTAACATTGATATAGATTCTTGTATATGATACAAAGTTAAATAATATTGAATATTGTATGCATGCATGCTTCTATCTCTGCTTAAAACATTTTTATATATTGATATATATTTATTATATTGCAATGTACATTGATACCTCTAATCAAGATACATTGTTTATATTTAGAGGTCATTGTTCTCATTTTTTGCACAGTTGTTTATTATTTAGTCTTTAAGTTATATAGGTACTAAGAATTATAGATCAATAGTCATCTATGTTTGTCATACTTAGACTAATCAGGTGTTTTAGATACATAGAGATCATATTTTGCATAGAGAGATAATCTTCAACCACTTCAAAGAGCTGTAGAAAATGGCATTTAAATAACTTTGGGTTGTGTTGAAGTGAGGCACAATTGCTCTTGGCAGCACCGATCTGTTCCCAAGAGAATGCTGAGCACCGAAGACACTCCACTTAGAGCTTGTTTTCTTCTTGGCAAAACTGGCGTTTGGGCAAAGAAATGCCCATGCTTCAACCACTGACAAAGATATATAGTACCCGGAAATGGATAAGCAGGATGGTCAAATCTTGCCAAGACCAAGGTAAGACGGTTTTGAAAATTTTCCTGCCTTTGACAATGGTCTGTTAGTTATTCTAGGCCTTAGCCAAAGTTGGTTGCTTCAGTGTTGCAAATGAGACTTTGGGTGATTTCCCAGGTATCCAGTTGTCTCTGTCATTTGTTGTACATTTTGGAAGTTGCTTGATTGTACTTCCTGATTACTCAAGTAATAACTTCTTGGATCTTTGATGGGGATGAAGACTAAATAATTGTAATTACTTTCCTCTCATGACTTGGCCAAGTTATTTATTATACAAGACTTAAACCAGTTAGGATAGGATATTTATTCTTTTTTTTTTTGTTGTTCATTCTTTTTTATTTTTTTATTTTTTTAGGATATTTATTCTTATTGTATATAATTTTGTATTAGGCTTAAAACTCTCTTATTTAAAGAAAAGGGGGTGGTGCTGTAGGAAGTCTTACAGTTTGTGGTTACTTGCCTACCGGGGCGTAGCCTCTTAAACCATATATGCTGATGCCCAGCCTGTGTCTCCTCCTTCTTTCTTTTTGCCAGATGCTCTTTCAGATTGCTGGATTGCTAGATTCAATCTTTGCTCACCGTTCAAGGAGAGAATTCTGATTTGTGAGTTTACCCCTAAATAAATAACCACCTATTTCTCAATTCTAAGCTAGTATGGGATTTCTTTTACTCATCCACTCCACACACACCAATCACAGTTTCCAGTCCCTTCTATGCTCCCACTCCCTCCAGCTATCCCCTCAAACCCTACCTCCATCCACTCCTCAGCACATTGCTTTGTGGAAGAACCAAGGCCCTCCCTACTTTATCTAGGATGAGCAAGGTATTCATCCAAAAAGAATGAGTTTCCCATCACCCAGTACAAGCAACAGAGATAAATTCTGGTCCCTCTGCCTTTTGTTCCGCAATCTGCCCCAGCCATACAACCATCACCCACATTCTGAGAGTCTAGTTTGATCCTCTGCTTGTTTCTTCCCTGTCTGGCTGGAGTTGATGAGCTCCCATTGGCTCAAGTAAACTGTTTCAGTGGCTGAACCCATCATGGTCTTGACCCCTTTGCTCATATTCTCACTCCTTCCACTTTTCAACTAGGCTTTGGGAGCTTGTTCTAGTGCTCTGATGCAGATCTCTGCCTCCTACCCTTTACTCATGCCTACACTTTTAGACACTTTTTCCACCCACTTTGCACATCTTTCTCATAAATCTCTGCTCCATGCCCTCCTTCAGTGGCTGGTAGCATTCTGATGATTTTGGTGTTTCTTTGCTTCTATAAACGCCATACTGGTTTTCACTGTCACTGTCTCCTGATGCTTTTTTCCTGTTTTGACTTTATACAAATTTTCAAATACTAATATGGATTTGGGGAAAGAAAACACAATTCAGTCCAAAACCTTAAACTTGTACATAAATAAACTCACTAATTAGCTCTAAATCAAAACATAGATTAAATACAAGATATAGTTTAGTCAGGGTTCTCTATTAAGATAATTATATCTTTTGTAAACACAGTTATTTTGTTATAATTTTCTTTTGGAACAACTTTAATACAATTTACAAAAGGTAAATAATGCAATTTGTTTATTCATAAACTATAAAAACATTATCATAATAAACTTTAGAATTCCTTTATCACTTTCAAAAGAAACTTTTTTTACTTTTTAAATATTACTACTCAACCACTGTGTTCTCATCAACAAGATATATACATGAGTATGTATATTAAACATATTTTAATCAATACCATAATTCTTATATGTACATTTATTCTAGAAACTTCATATAAAGGAAATCAATTTGGACATATTGTGAGAATATTCTCTCTGCTAGAATATTTTTGGATTGTATTTATATGCTATCAAATATCAGCACTGCTTTCATGTACATAGTCAACAATCCACTTACTGGCTAGCTGACATTTTGTCTAGCCATTTACTAATACATAGGCACAAACAAGGTTTCTGCCTTTATATTGTTATGATTGATTCTATCCTAAACTTCATGAATAGTGGTTTGATGGATACATCTTTCATTGATCTTGCAGGGGAATATAACTAATTTATCAGAGCCTGCTCAAATATTAACATAGGTATAAAATTGTGAGAAAATGTCACCTGTTTTCTATGTTACTGCATCATTTTATAATCCTCAAAGCAGTATACAAGAGTTTACTATTTTTCATTAGTACTTTTAAAAGATCAATATGATGTCTAATAATAGTTCTGATTTGAATTTCCCATATAACTAATAATGATGTGTATTTTGTGAATATGTATGTAGCTTCACTTTATGTGTCTTTTCTTTCTACTATCAAGATGATAAATAATATAATGTCTCCTTTTCCAAGATGATGTCTTTAAACTTGTTTATTTGGGATTCCTCACACTTCCATACAAATTTTAGGATTGCTTCTGTAGTTCTGTAAAGAATTATATTGGTACTTTTTTTAGGGCCTATATTAAGTATGTAGATTTCTTCAGGTAGTCGAGACATTTAACCTCATTGATTCTCTAAACTTGTGAGTAAAAGATAGTCATATATTTTTGTTTGTTTTTTCTCTGTCTCTGTCTCTCTCTCTTTCTCTCTCTCTCTGTGTATGTGTGTGTGTGTGTGAGAGAGAGAGAGAGAGAGAGAGAGAGTTTGTGTTTTTGTTTCTTTTTTTTGAATAAACAAGTTTTATTTGTAAATTTAGTCAACATACATAATTGACCTAAAAACTTCAATAGGATACTTTTAAAAACCACTTGAAGGCCATCTCTATAAAAGGGATTTTGCCAGGACAGTAACCAGGTGTAACCTAACCCATCTTTATTGGCAGAGGTCCAATAAGCTGAAGCTGTACTCTTACCCTCATGTTTAAACTCCACGAGGAAAAATTCTGTTTTTTTCCCTTAAAGATTAAAAGCAAAACAGAACCCAATCTAGATAGAAGACCAAACAACACAATGAAAAGCTGCACTAACTAGATTAGTAACAGGTGATGCTGGTGTGAATAGCTTGTTATTTTACTCTAGAGCCCTTATAAAATCCCCGTTAGTGTATGTTACCAGCTGGAGGGTTAGTTAACATGTGGTAGAATGAGGACTTATGCAAGGTTTAATACACATAGCATTTTCTACTTTGTTAAAAACAAATGCAGTCTAGTCAGGAAATACCAACTGGACTAATTACACACACCTTAATGACAAGACTCCCCACCACTTGTGAATGTAAAACATTTAATTTAAAAATGTTGAACACTACAATATATAAAATAGCTATTATAAATGCACATAGTGTATTCTATAGCTGCCAGGTTTACTTTTTTTTTAAGGAAAACTGTTACACTGTGGTTAAAACTTGTATCTTCAACCTTTGAAAAAGCCCACATTCTATCACAGTGATGTATGGTTAAACACTTGGATCAAGTCATAACCAGTTTTATTGCAAAAGGACCCTGTACATTTATCAATTCTAGTACCTTAATAGCTACCCAACAAGTCATTAACATACAGAAACATGCATCATGAGAAGCAAGTACTATCACCCATCCCTTCTGCACATCGGCAACTTGTCACTCCTGAGCCACAGCGCCCACAGCACTGAGGTCTGTGAACAGTCACTCTCCCCATTCATCCTGAGTGAAAGATGGAATGATTTAAGTACAAATGCAACATATTATAAACAATTTCTTACAAAAAAAGTCACAAATTAAACCAAAGTATTTTACAGAATTTACTACAAAATGCCATAAAAACCGCCTCGACTTAAGCTCGCTCCCCCCGTATCCGGCGAGCCAACTGGATGTCTTTGGGCATGATGGTGACTCTCTTGGCGTGGATGGCACACAGATTGGTATCTTCAAACAACCCCACCAGGTACGCTTCACTGGCCTCCTGCAGGGCACCGATAGTTGCACTCTGAAACCTCAGGTCGGTCTTGAAGTCCTGGGCAATCTCCCTCACCAGCCTCTGGAAAGGCAGCTTCCGGATGAGCAGCTCAGTCGACTTCTGGTAGCGACGGATCTCTCTCTTTGTTTGTCTTTGGGAGCCTGCCACCGATATCCCAAATAAATAAATGGAGACCTATTATAACTTATGAATGCCTGTCCTCAGTTATGCTTGTTTCTAGACAGTTTTTATGACCTAAATTAACACGTTTCTCTTCTTCTTTATTCTATATGTCTTTCTTCCTTTCTTACTCCATGGTTGATTGTATAACTATATGGCTGGCCCCTGGCATCACCCTCTCCTTCTTTTCTTACTCTTTTCTCCTCAAGCTTAAATTTCTCCTCCTGTTGTTTCGTCTCTCTGTCTGTCATCCCCACCTATCCCTTTCTTGCTTAGCTATTAGCCGTTCAACTCTTTATTAGAACAAATAGACAAAGAAACAAAGTTTTACCAAGTTAAACAAATGGAACGTAAATGAGTGCAACATATCATTGCACCATTAAACAAATATTCCACAGACTAAATGAATGTAATACATCTTAAACTAATATTCTACAAGAAGCTACTTTGATACCTCATCTTACAAAAGTCAGAATGGTCAAGATCAAAACTGGAAATGACAGTTCATGCTGGAGAAAACTCGGGGAAAGGGAAATCCCATTAAAAAAATTCCAACCTCTATTTAAATGTATACTATTGTTACTATTATTTGTAGTAGTAGTAGCAGTAATGAGAGAAAAAATCTGATACAGGATAACCTTAAATTCACTATTGTAGACAAGACAAGACTGAAGCTACTAACTCCCCTGCATCTGCCTCTGCAGAAATAAAATTACAGTATATGCTTTCATATCTAGATTGATCTACATTTATTTTTAGCTATTTTTGTAGCTATTGTATATGGAATTGCATTCTCAGTTTCTGTTTCAGATAAATTGTTATTAATGTCAGAGAATGCTTTTTATTTTTTGCATGTGGATTTTGCACTCGGCTAAATTTGCTTATATTGTTCTTGGAGTGTGTTTGAAGCTTTTATGTAAAAAATGTAATATACAAACTTACAATTTGAAAATCTTCTTTTCAACATAGATGTTTTTCGTGTCTTCTTCAGCCTGAACACTCCAGCGAGAGCTCCCAGTACTATGGGGAAAATAAGTCTTGAATGTGAACATCTTCTTCTTGTTCTAGACCTTAGGAGAATGACTTAATTTCTCCTTATTTAGTATAGTATTAGGGTGGGATTTTTATATATGACTTTCACTATTATGAGTTATAATTCTTCTAAAACTTTATTAATGTTGAGTTGTCAACATCTGTATGAGTGTGTATTTTTCTGCTTATACCTATTTGATTTGGGTGTTTTCTTTAGCATTGTTGCGTTCTGAGACTGTATTGTTAGGTGAGTAAACATTAAAGATAGTTTTGTGATCCTGGAAATTTGATATCCTTTTCATATATAATACCTACCTGAAATTACTTTTATCCCCCAATACCAATAGGAACTCTTCCAGGAGTTTTTCCTCCTTTGGTGTGTTCAAAAAGTTACAGTTAAACTATCTACATAGGTATTGGTAAAGTGAGTCCCATACACACACACACACACACACACACACACACACACACACACACACACACACATATATATATATATATATATATATATATATATATATTGCCATGCTTTGGGAAATGATGTTAGCAATAACATATTTGTAAATTTGTAATTCTAGAGTTAGTATTGATATATTAACTTTTTCCTGTTTTTTTCTACTATTGTTTTCAATTCACTTTTACATTTACTTCATTATTTTCACATTCTTATATATTTTATTCTAATTATACTGTGTAATTTCATTTATGAGTTTTTAAAGGTATGTAGTGACTAATCCAGGGATATAATAATTTCTTCATTTTTAATAACTAATATTTACTAGTTTAATATTTCAATTTTAATAATTAAATATTACAACTTTGTATTTTCCTTAATCTCCCGAATATCTTACAAACTATATCTGCATGTAGCTAATTATCAAAGAATAAATTTATGGTTATCTGAAAGAATTAAAAATCCACATATCTATTAAAAATCCATATTCACTAAGTATTAATAATTAACTATATTAGGAGACAAAAACTAGAATAGAACTTAAGCAGGTAAAGATTTTAAAAAAGCCCACAATAACATCACTTTTTTTTCTGTTTTTTCCTTTTTTTTTTCTTTTTTATTAAAAATTTCCATCTTCTCCCCACCTCCTCCTCCTTCTCTCCCATCCCTTCCACCCATACCCCCACTCCCTCCCTCTCCAGGCCAAAGAGCCATCAGGGTTCCCTTCACTATGTTAAGTCCAAGGTCCTCCCAACTCCCCCCAGGTCCAGGAAGGTGAGCAACCAAACTGACAAGGCTCACAGTAAGCCCGTCCATGCAGAAGAATCAAAGCCCAGCGCCATTGTGCTTGGTTTCTCAGTCAGCCTCCACCGTCAGCCACATTCAGAGAGTCTGGTTTGGTCGCCTGTTCCATCAGTCCCATTCCAACTGGGCTTGGTGATCTCCCTTTAGTTCTGTCCCACCGTCTCAATGGGTGAACGCACCCCTCACAGTCCTGACTTCCTTGCTCATGATCTCCCTCCTTTTGCACCTCATCAGGACTGTGAGCTCAGTCCAGTGCTCCAATGTGGGGCTCTGTCATTTTCCCCTTCCATCGCCAGGTGAATGTTCTATGGTCATATGCAAGATATTCATGAGTATGGCAATAGGATCTGGACATTTCTGGCTCCCTCTCCTCAGCTGCCCAAGGAACTAGCTGGGGGCATCTTCCTGGACACCTGGGAACCCCTCTAGATTCAAGTCTCTGCCAACCCTAGAATGGCTCCCTTAATTAAGATATATACTTCCCTGTTCCCACATCCGCCCTTCCTATATCCCAAACATCCCATTCCCCCAAGCTCTCCCCATCCTCCACACTATTCTCTCCACATCCCCCCATCCCCCCTCCCACCCCACTCCCAAGTTCCCAATTTTTGCCCGGCAATCTTGTCTACTTCCAATATCCAGGAGGATAACTATATGTTTTTCTTTGGATTCACCTTCTTATTTAGCTTCTCTAGGATCACGAATTATAGGCTCAATGTCCTTTATTTATGGCTAGAAACCAATTATGAGTGAGTAAGTCCCATGTGGTAACCCAGGCCCAAAAAAATAACATCACATTTTTGTGAAAAAAAAATACATGTCACATTTCCTTTAAAATTAATTCGGGAAACACATTCATCAAAGTGTATTCCATATTCATTCTTGACTGATATAATGAAATAACTATGCTCACAATGAAGGGTCTTTGTAATCTAATTCAATGTGAGAAATTCTATAGTCTGTCTTCAGGTTCCAGAAAGTCCCCAATCTCTATCTCAGTACTCCCCTTTGTCCTGAATACAGAATCACTTTTTATAACACTGCGCATGCTGTTTTTATAATACTGCATGGGGTTCAGTGTTATTTAATGAGGCATTTCTCTTCATCAATCTGAGACATTCTGAAATGTTTTCATGCTGCGCACAAAGATGAGAGTTTATAGAATATGCTTGACTGTAAAATTCTCTGTATTTTTATGCAAACATAAATCAATAGACTTGGGAAGTTGATGATCTACTTAACGTTTCACCCACAGTTTGCTCACAAGGATTTAGGTGAGCGACTGAGAAAAAATACTCATGCACTATTAATTAGGTTTGAATGTTTTTTTAGTTATATAAATGGCTTCCTTATTTCACTACTACAAGAAAGAAACATGTGAGTAAATCAACTATTATTGCTAAATCAACTATTATTGCTTTTGATTTTTTTATTCTATATAGATTTTTATTTCTTGGTTTATTTATAAATATTTTTCCAATGGATTTTATTTATAAGATGAAAAACATATTAATAGAGTAGTATGGTATAAATACCATAGTCTTAAATCATGAAAAAGAAAAAGACATACCAGCAGAAGAGTTCAAACTTTGACACTATAATAAAACATTGTAATCTGGAAATGTTCTGGTTTCATTCATAGCTGCCCTGGAGTGCATGCAGCCCATGCCCTGCAAGTTGAACATGTCTGAATACAGTTTTATATATGCCACACACCAACACTAAATCAGCTGGGATGTAATTCCTAGCATGCTGGGTTAAATTTGCATTAGCTATCACCTGTCCATGAATGGAACGGTGATGATATAAGGTGACCTCTTTTGCACCTTCCTGTTTACTTCACCTTTGGTTCTGCTATCTTCTCCTAGCCAAGACAGAGCACAACTCAAAGCCAGAGAGAGGATCACCATGTCCAGTGTTGGAAGTCAATATGTAATGCAATTCACTATCTGAAGCATTTCTGTTATGACCTATGTAAGGGTACTATTCAGGACTGATTTGTATGCACCACCTCATTTTCCCACTCTAAGTAGATGTGAACTATACTTAGAATTTTTGTACATAATTTGAGGTTATTTCTTAGGAATCAATCAAAATATAAAGACAGATTTATATTTTGAGCACACAAAAATAGCAAACAGGGGATTTTTTAATAGCATCTGCTTTGTTGAATTTCTAAACTGCTTCTTAAACTGAAGCAATGAAGTTACATCTTAATAGTTAAGCCAAGAATTCTACTTGTGGTCAAATGATTCACTCATTATCATTAGCATACATATGTGGGAAATTTGGCCATTGTGTTCCCAGCTGGCAGCTTTTACTAACATCTGGGTTATTAACATCAGAATCAGCAATCTAGAGAATTGTTCTTCGAACACATCCAGCTAATCCTAGGACCAAATTAGTTCTTTTCCAAACCCACCTGCAATAAAATCTAGCCACCAAGCAGTTTATCCTTGCACAGAGTTGCTGGAATCATATGTAAGAGTACATTATGATTAAATATGCCAGAAGAACCAAGGCATGCCTTTCTGTGGATGATTTACAGGATCTTGAGCTTTGAAAGTGAAGGTCAAAATGTCAATAATCTTCACTTGTCCTTAGAACTTCCAGTGAAGACTCAGAGATCCTGCCCACTACACAGCCCAAACTTTTGACTGAAATGAGATGCAATATATTCATTAATGAAGTAGTATCTTATCATACATAAACCTTAGGCATGGAAGCTGCTTGACTATATGAAATACATCAGCAGAAGTTTTTTTTTTTTTAAGTAGTCATTCTGCAGTATTCAAGCTTCTTCATCCTGAAGATGGTCTCTGACGTTTCCTTTGTCCATTTTAAAGTGATTTTACCATGTTATCAAAGAGATCTGAAACTCCCTTTGGTTATTATAACTTGAGGAGCTATCTTAGTGAATTCACAAATCACTAACATAACCAAAAGTCAGAACGTTTAAAACTTAGAATTCTGATATAGCGTCTAACACTGTGCTTGAATCTATTCAAAGGTAAACTCAAAAAACATTGCTGTACAGGACAGACACCTGAACCTGATATCTATCTCTTAGACATTTCTTTATTAGACAACAGGCACTTATTTACCTTGGTAACAAACTGCTTCTTTTATTACAAAAATTTATATTTATATTATACATTATTTTTCTCTTCCAGGTCCTCAAATATATACTTTCTTTTTCTCTTTCAAATCCATGTACTCTTTGTTCATTAAATGTTGTTATATACACACATATATATGCATGTATATATAATATACAGTATATATGGAAACAGAGGGACAGATATTCCTATATACATAAGTACAGTCTATTCAATGTGTAATACATAGAAGTATCTATGATTGTACTTTAAGGACTGGTCATTTGATATTGGATAGATAACCAATTAGTGTGCTCTTCCCTGAGACTATCTCTCCTGTTTGCCACATTCCTTAGTGGCCTGTGGTTTTTGTGTAGGGTTGAAGCCTCTTGTGCTTTCCACCTTCTGTTTTATCACATCCACTAGATGATCATTTCAGTAAGACTATATGACTGGAGCTTCCCACATTCCTAGGATCTCACAGTAAAATCTGTTCTTCTGGCTCTTACAATTTTTCTAGTTCCCTCTTCCAAACTGATCTCCAAATTCTGGAACTGTTTTATAGATATATCGGTTGAGACTGAGCAACACAACCCTGCATTTTGATCAGTTATGGTTTTCTATAACAATCTTTATTTATTGCAAAGAAAATGCTCCTAGCGGTAGTCTAAATAAAAGGATATGGAAGAAGGAAACTTGAGTCATGTCCCATAAATGACCATATCATGACTATCTTTGATGCTTTGTGCATCACCAAGGATTTGGTGTGCTTTTCCACATAACTGTAATTTGGGTCAAACACATATTTGAACACGGTCATTTTTTTTTTTACTCTTCCTGTTAGATTCCCAGTCATACCATATGGTCTTCATTAAAATGATTAAGTGGATTTCTTCATAGACTAGTTCACAAGTGTTGTTCTTTAGAAAGACAAACTTTCTTTGTGAACTCCAGCTCAACAAATGTCAAAATTTTAATTAGTATACCATTTTAATCTTTCTTCAGGTACATTATCTAGATGTGAACTGGGAGTAATCATTTGGTGAAGTGGGGTTTTTCAGTTTCATGTGTTATTAATATATATGTAATTATTATAATATAGATGGCAGATTTCTTCAGCAAACTGCATAATTTGTCATGAAGCATTATTTGTAATAGCCAGAATGTGTGAGCAACCTAGATAGCCACCAAACAAAGAATGGATAAAGAAAATGTTATACATTCACAAAATGAAATATTACTCAGCAGAAAAAAATGACACCATAAAATTTATGGGTAAATGGATAAAACTAGAAAAAAATCATCCTGAGTGGCCTAATCTAGACTCAGAAAGACAAACACAGTATGTACTCACTCATAGTGGATAATAGATGTAAAGCAAAGAGGAACCAGGCTAAAATCCACAGTGCCAGAGATGTTAGGTAACAAGGAGGACTCTATGTGGGACATGCATGGATCATCCCAGCGGTGCTTGAAAATTGTGAGAAGTATGCAGCTGTTTGAAGAAGACAAAGGAATTTTTAAAATTTCAACCTAATAACTCCAACAAATGCCTACTTGTAAAATGTGATTTATTTTAAAACAGTTTTTTTAAGAATACATTGTAATCTTTAATACTTTGGACAGATTGTTTTAAGAATTTATTCACTTACTTTGTGTTAGATACTAAATGCTTATAAAGAAATATATCTGATAAATATTTCTACTGTTTTTTTTATTTATGAAAATTATAAAATGTATGAAAACCAATAAATCAAATGTATAAAGTTCATCTTCCCAACTTGAAGCTTAAGAAAAATCAATGTTCCAGTACTGAAAAGAAATATTTAAATCACTACTCCCATTGAATAATAAGAATCTTTAACATTTTCATAGAAAAGAGATTTTACAAACCAAAAACCTCACATAACATGGGAATATACACAAAAATTACTTTTCCAAAGAAAGAAAAGCAAATTGATTTTTACCAAAAATAGGAATCAAACATGATGTTTTTATTATTTCTATAAGGGTTTTTAAATAGCAAAAACAAATTTTTTAGTAAATCTATATTAATAAGAGCTTGCAAAAGGTTTATATTTACAATATGTGTATTGGCAGTACATAACAATATTTAATATTTAATAAATATGAATGTCATTTTGCATACTCACTTATAAAAGATTTATCTTCTGATAATCATAAATATTGATCCAAAAGTTTTACATTATTGTTTGTGATCAAAAGATGACCTGAGAAATGCCTAAATGTGTCACTAGGTAAGTTCAGAAATCATCATCTGAGATCCTAGGCATTTCCTAGAAAAACACAGCATGTGAAAATCTGCTCATAAACACACTCCAGAAAATTATTAAGCATGAGTGGAAGCATTAACACTAAATGAAGCCAAATACTGTGTTTAGTATATCATGTGAAATGTGTGTTTGATGAAGTTATGCATGCACATCCCTTTAAATATTAATCAAAGATGTAAAATATAAGCAATTATCATATGGCAATCCTCAAACATTTTGGTATTCTAAATTTCTTCCAATGAGATTAATTATTGATATCACAATAAAGTGATGTCTTTTTTACCCTAGATACTACATGCTGAAAGCTATTCATGTATTTTGAGGATATTATTATAATTATTCTATGCCCCAGCCACTTTGTTCACTTACCATATTGTGTTTCTGACTTTGAGTCGTGCCAGATGACCTCTCTGGTGTGCTATTAGTACCCACCGTGCTTCACCCATCACAGCAGCCATAAAACTTTTATAACAAATGGACAGATAAATCCTCTAGCAACATCTGACTAAATTCATAAAAGGAGAGCTGAAATTGTTCTGATTAAGTTTCATTATCAAAAACTACTTCAAGTTAAGTTAAATGCCACAGGTATTTAATGAATTTCTATCCCTTAAATTAAAACAGCTCATCCAGAACCATGCACGCTGCGAGCCCTCAATTACTATTGATTGGGATAATTCTATGAGAGGCATGAGTTCAATCAGTAAATGGCAGAGACTCTCAACTCAATAAACGTTTTCGGTATGTATAGATGTCACCTTTTAATAAAAAAAGCATATGCCTTGAAAGCATTGCATAAACAATAAAAGTGATTTCTTTAAAATATTTTTAATGTTTTTGGAAGAACAATGTATATACGCTGAAATATTATTATTTAAAATACTCATTTCAAGAAAAAAACTATAAAAATGATCCTTATGATTTTTTTAAATGTCAATAAATTGAATACCAAATATACAATATAAACTATATATTTATCTTTTAGAACTTTTACAGACTCCTGCACTGTCACATTCAGAAACTCTGACTCCACCATGTATATATAGTACCTGACAGAGATAGATGATAACAGCACACAATACGTTATGAAATGAGACGAAGGTCACATTATCAAAGTAATCTAAGACAAAAAGCCAAGATCAAGGCACTGCTATTATTTTACGAAAAATTAAGCAAGAAAACACTCATCCAGAAAACTTCATGTCTAAAAAGAGGTAAAGAGAATTGCAGGCCCCAGAGGTAGAGTCATGTGTACATGGACCCACTGATAAAGCTTCAATGGGTGTCCACAACCAGATCAGATATGGAAGATATGGAAGGGCAGATATGGAAGCAGAGAAGAAGATATCTTAATTAGGGATCTATTTTAGGATTGGCAAGAGGCTTAGCTCTAGAGGGATTCCCAGGTGTCCAAGGGGATGTCCCTAGCTAGGACCCTGGGCAGTGGAGGAGAGGGTGCCTGAAATGGCCTTGTCCTGTAGTCATACTGATAAATATCTTGACTATCACCATAGAACCTTCTTCTAGCGACAGATGGAGATGGAGACAGAGGCCCACATCTGAGCGCTGGACTGAGCTCCCAAGGTCCAGTTAAAGTGCAGAAGGAGGGAGAACATGAGCAAGGAAGTCAGGACTGCGAGGTGTTGGTCCACCCACTGAGACAGTGTGCCTGATCTAATGGGAGCTCACCAAGGCCAGCTGGACTGGGACTGAAAAAGCATGGGATCAAACCGGACTCTGTGAATGTGGCTGACCGTGGGGGCCGACTGAGAAGCCAATGATAATGGCACTGAGATTTGTCTCTACTGCATGTACTGACTTTTAGGGATATAGTCTATTTGAATGCACACCTTTCTATGCCTGGATGGAGGTGGTAGGGTCTTGGACTTCCCACAGAGCAGGGTAGCCTGCCCTCTCTTAGGACTGGAAGGGGAGAAGGGAGGATAAGTGGGGGAGCAGGAGGGAAATGGGAGGAGAGGAGGAAGTGGAAATTTTGAATGGTATTATTTAAAAAGCAATAAAAAATACCACTTACATTAGAATTGAACACAAAGTATCTATTAAAATTTGTATCTCAGAATTAGTCAGTGAAATCTTAGGAATCTTTAGGAAGGTTTGAACTTAAATTTTATTCCTTTGGATACTATTGATGGATGCAAGCCAGTATTTACTTTTTCACTTCTGACATTTTAATGATCCTAGCAAGAACTGTGAAGCTCTGCAAGTTGATACTGATCTCCAAACGACATATAAAATGAACTCACAGAACTCTTGCCTGGCAAAGACCATGAAGAATTGTATATTAAAGGTGTTGGATTAAATATATAACTACTAATAAACAGCATCAGGCTGTTTTGGATTCTTCATTTTACATTTTTTAATCTTGTGTTCAGTGTCCCTTTGATAAGATTAGCAATAAT
The DNA here is from genome assembly GCF_903992535.2 of Arvicola amphibius. NCBI lineage: Eukaryota > Metazoa > Chordata > Mammalia > Rodentia > Cricetidae > Arvicola > Arvicola amphibius. The sequence goes on from NC_052048.2 coordinate 159,163,083, forward strand.
ATTCTGAAATTATAAAAGACCATTTTGTCCCCCATCCACTAAAGATCTGTTACAAGACTGACTCTTGGAAGCAAATGTTTTAGACTCAGATATGAGCTTTATGGTTAACTATTACATCTTTAATTCTAGATAGGGGATGTATACCTACCCCATTGGGCAGGAAGGGGAGTGCAATTATCTGCTGACTCAGAATAAAGGATTCCATGAGTCACTCTGGGCCTAATGCTTAGCTTCTTTAAAATAAATATTCAACTATTTTAGCAACTGGAAAAAGCAGTACTCAAAATATATGCCTTCCTGGACACCTGGGAACCCCTCTAGAGTCAAGTCTCTGCCAACCCTAGAATGGCTCCCTTAATTAAGATATATAATTCCTTGTTCCCATATCCACTTTTCCTATATCCCAACCATCCTATTCCCCCAAGCTTTTCCAATCCTCCACTTCACACTTTTCTCTCCCCATCCCCCCCTCCCCCCATCCCACCCCATCCCCATGTTCCCATTTTTTGTTCGGCAATCTTGTCTACTTCCAGTATCCAGGAGGATAACTATATGTTTTTCTTTGGGTTCACCTTCTTATATAGCTTCTCTAGGATTTTTTATGAATTATAGGCCCCCAGTTAGGTCCTTGGGCAGCTGAGGAGAGGGTGCCAGAAATGTCCAGATCCTATTGCCATACTCATGAATATCTTGCATATCACCATAGAACCTTCACCTGGCATTGGAAGGAGAAAATGAAAGAGCCCCACATAGGAGCACCGGACTGAGCTCCGCAGGTCCTGATGAGGAGCAAAAGGAGGGAGATCATGAGCAAGGAAGTCAGGACTGTGAGGGGTGCGTTCACCCATTGAGACGGTGGGACAGATCTAACGGGAGACCACCAAGTCCAGTTGGAATGGGACTGATGGAACAGGGGACCAAACCGGACTCTCTGAATGTGGCTGACGGTGGAGGAGGACTGAGAAACCAAGGACAACGGCAATGAACATGAACTCTACAGCATGGACGGGCTCACTGTGAGCCTTGTCACTTTGGTTGCTCACCTTCTTGGACTTAGGGGGAGCTGGGAGGACCTTGGACTTAACATAGTGAAGGGAATCCTGATGGCTCTTTGTCTTGGAGAGGTGTGGAGTGGGGGTATGGGTGGAATGGAGGGGAGGGAAGGGGGAGGAGATGGAAATCTTTAATAAAAAAATGAGAAAAAACATATATGCCTGCTGATGTATAAGGGATAATTCTGCAATACAATAATATTTCTTATTATTTGTAGCAAGTATCTAATTTCTAATGAAATGAGAAGAATTCAGCCATTCTGAACTTTTGTTCATCTATGAGAAAGCACCTGTGTAGAATTTGTGTCAGTCATTATGATTATGGAAGCATTTTATTCTCCCTTTCCAAAGGGAGGAAAAAGATTAACTACATATCATTGGAAGGGGATGTAGTTTGTGATAAACTTTATAATAAATATATAAATATTACACTTTAAAAATTAAAGACGCTGACACAGATGATGTAAAATGGGACTTAAAGATGCCTATACTCTAGTGGCAGGAAAGCTCACCTTAACGTGTCTTTTGCACATTACATGCTCTCACAAAGAAACAAGAGATCCAAAGAAAGCACACTTACCTGGTAGAATATAAAATGACTGCTATGCTCTGTATGTCTTTGATTTTATGGTGAAACTTGTAATGGGATCTTGAATGTATTTTATGGCCCAGGTTATGATTTTAAAAATTAAAAGAAATAAACTTTTGGAAGTTCGTTAAGATATTGTGCATTCTCCTGAAAAGGCATAAAATAATAGAATAGGTTGGGTTCTTTCATTTGTTTGTATCTGTATGTATGCATGTATGTATGTATATATGTATGTATGTATGTATGTATGCATGCATATATATATGTGTGTGTATGTATGTGTATATATGTATGAATTTGTATGTGTGTATGTGAATAATGGCTCCTTCTGTAGTGTACTTATTCATGTTTAATTCTCTATGCACATTTCCAACAATGTGGTAATATCTACTATGAAACCTTCACCAAGGCCTAGGCACTCACCTCAATATAAAAACATAATTACAAGATTCAAAGCTAAGATCTGCATCTGAAAGATACTGCAATATTTTTGAAATTCAAATGTGCTACCTCATTTAATGTATATTGCTCAAATCCATATATTGCCCTTCAAATAATAATTTCATTTGTCTTTATGGCTCAAGAACTTCATTGTGTACATGTACCGCATTTTTACCATATATACATAAGTTCATGAACTTGATTCCACTTCCAAGCTTTTGTCATTGTAAGTAGCTTTGCAGATGTCTCTTCCGTTGTCTGTGTGTAAAGGTATAGAATCCTTTAGGAATATATCCAAAAGTGGAACAGCTAGGTCATATGACAATACTAACTTTAGTTTTTTGAGAATCTGCCATACTGATTCTCATAGTGGCTGTGTCAGTTTTCCCTCATACCAGGAGTACACATGGGTTCCCTTCCCCACATGCTCTCCAGCATTTGTTGTCATTTGTTTACTTCAAGATGAACAAATGAAGGTGTCAGATCTCCAAAAGCTGTCATTATAGATGGTTGCAAACTACCAAATATTAGTGTTATGACAAAGGACTTTTGCAAAGCAGCAATCATTCTTCCCTTGGTTGTGTTACACTGACCCATATAGCAGTGACAAAATAGGATGCTATTTTGAGTGTGATGCAGAACAACAGAAGTATACAATGTCATGTTGAGATTATTTTCTTTTTGATCAGTGACTCTAGGACTTCTCTAGGGCCTTAGGAGAAATCTAATGCTTGGCAATAGGCTGCCAACATCTGACCTGAGTGTCTTTCCCATCATGAGCTCACTATTATCTAACCCACAAAGTCATAAACTTAGCTAAGCTGTATCGTAAGGGACTTGGACATATCAAGTTTACAGAACCTTCCCCTTAGTGAGAAGTCTCAATCTAAAGACCTCTACAGGAAAAGGACCACCTTCAGTTCTTCCTAGTAAGTACTTCTACCTCTGTTCTCTGTGCTGCTGCTGCTGCTGCTGCTGCTGCTGCTGCTGCTGCTGCTGCTGCTGCTGCTGCTGCTGCTGTCCTTTATTGATAGCAGACTCCAGATTCTTCAAGTTTTTAATCTGTGATAAAGTCTTTCCAGTAAATTTCTAGATCTTCTACACCATATTGTGCCTACTGAAATAGCCAACCTTGTGGACTGATTTCTCTGCTTCTCCTACATGTGCATGGCTATTGTTGATCCTGTGGTGTAAGCTATTTTGATAAATACCATTTTAAATTTTATTAATTTTAAATTTTAATTTTATGTGCTTGAGTTGTATGAGTGTAGTTGTGTGCATATATACCTGTAGTTATCCATCAGGGACAGAGAAATCGCATCTCCATGGATCTAAAGTTACAGGGAGTTATAAGTCATTAGCAGTGAGTGGTGGGAACCAAATTATAGAACTCAGATTCTCTGCAAGAACAGTATATTTTCTTAACTTTTGAGCTGTTTCTCCTGACCTATAATTTCTATTTTAAAACACATGTAATTTTTATTCATTCTGTTTCTTTTAAGCTTCTAAATTATAATGTTTATTAAGGTCAACTTATCTATAGTCACTTTATACTTGAATGACTTGATCCATTCTTGCATATGCTTCTTATTAGTCAGGTAACTGTGGGAAAATTCTCCTTTTTATCTGTGCCATGTGTAGAATATTTTCATGTAGCATTATGTTATTTGTGAGGAAAGCAAAGATTTTATCCAACAAATGATCTTACCATTCTAAGTATCAATAATAAATGAACTTTTATAGTGGCCTTTTATGTTTAAGTTTTTGTGTATCAGTTCTATGCTAAATATCTAACAAATGTGCATTCAGGACAAGACTGCCCTTTAGAAGATACTGCCATGTCTCCTTTATCTTCCTGGGTTTTTATAGGTCTTTTGTTTTACATTTCTTTTCTGAAAATTAAGAAGGTTGAATTCTGACATTTCAGACTTGAATGCTATGGTTAAAATGCATCTCCGTTATGTTTCCAATACAGTCTTTGAAAAGTGTGAATAGTGCAGGACTTCATTCTCAATGACTTACACTGTCTGCAAATACCTTCTCTTCAAACTTCCTTGGGATCATCGATCTGCTGTAATTTATTTCCCACACACAATCATCCCTAGGTATAAATGTAATGGTTTCAGTAGCAGTGGCAAATTTTGTGTTAATTTAAGAAGCTCACAGGCAACAAAGTACACAGAACTCAAAAATGGCACTGCCAGTCCATTAATATGCAATTATTAATTAAAAACTTATTTTTGCTTCCTCTCTTGTCTTTGTGAAAATATAGCTCTCAGAGAATATGTCATGTGCCGTAAAATAGATAGATACCTACTTATCATACAACACTTGTGTCTTTAATGATTCCTTGTAGCACTTTGGGAACATTTTAATAAAAATTGTAAGTTCATTATTTTCAAACTGAATATCATTCAGGTGAATTTAAAATTCCTGAGGAAGGGAACATAAATCCTTCCTTGCATACCATTACTCTAATCTTATATCTATAATGCTGACTGTCATACAGTAATAAGTCAATAAAATGTTGCTGAGTATAATTAATCCAGTTTCTATTCAGAAATTGAATTACAATTTAGAACTACTGATTTTCCAAAATCACTCCTGAATTATTATCTGCAGGGATTTATTTTTAATTTCTGACTAGTGTTCTGTGGTTGATTTCAATATTCTTTTGTTTGTTTGCTTGCTTGCTTGCTTAGAGATACTATATATGCCATTCCACGATTACATTTACAAGAGCTGTTTTGAAAACCCACCCTTTTCAGGCTCCCCCTCCTCAGCTGCCCAAGGAACTAACTGGGGGCGTCTCCCTGGAAACCTGGGAACCCCTCTAGGGTCAAGTCTCTTGACAACCCTCAGGTAGCTCCTTAAATTAAGATATATGCTTCCCTGCTCCCATATCCACCCTTCCTATATCCCAAGCACCCCATTCCTCCGAGGTCCCCCCGTTCTCCCCTTCACACTTTTCTCTCCCCATCTTCCCTTGGCCCAGTCTTGCCCAACCCTCAAGTTCCCAATTTTGCCTGGCGATCGTGTCTACTTCCAATATCCAGGAGGATTACTATATCTTTTTTTGGGAGTTCACCTTCTTATTATCTTCTCAAGGATCCCAAATTTATAGGCTCGATGTCCTTTAATTATGGCTAGAAACCGATTATGAGTGAGTACATCCCATGTTCATCTTTTTGGGTCTGGGTTACCTCACTCAGAATAGTGTTTTCTATTTCCATCCATTTGCCTGCAAAATTTAAGATGTCATTGTTTTTTACCGCTGAGTAGTATTCTAGCATGTATATATTCCACAGTTTCTTCATCCATTCTTCCACTGAAGGGCATCTAGGTTGTTTCCAGGATCTGGCTATTACAAATAATGCTGCTATGAACATAGATGAGCATATGCTTTTGTTGTATGATTGGGCATCTCTTGGGTAGATTCCCAATAGTGGAATTGCTGGGTCCTGGGGTAGGTTGATCCCGAATTTCCTGAGAAACCGCCACACTGCTTTCCAAAGTGGTTGCACAAGTGTGCATTCCCACCAGCAATGGATGAGTGTACCCCTTACCCCACAACCTCTCCAGCAAAGGTTATTATTGGTGTTTTGGATTTTAGCCAATCTGACAGGTGTAAGATGATATCTCAAAGTTGTTTTGATTTGCATTTCCCTGATAGCTAGGGAGGTTGAGCATGACCTTAAGTGTCTTTTGGCCATTCGAACTTCTTCTGTTGAGAAATCTCTGTTCAGTTCAGCGCTCCATTTTTTAATTGGGTTACTTGGCATTTTACCGTCTAGTCTCTTGAGTTCCTTATATATTTTAGAGATCAGACCTTTGTCAGTTGCAGGGTTGGTGAAGACCTTTTCCCAGTCAGTAGGCTGCCTTTGTGTCTTAGTGACAATGTCCTTTGCTTTACAGAAGCTGCTCAACTTCAGGAGGTCCCATTTATTCAATGTTGCCCTTAAAGTCTGTGCAGCTGGGGTTATGCATAGGAAACGGTTCCCTGTGCCCATTTGTTGTAGAGTACTTCCCACTTTCTCCTCTATCAAGCTCAATGTGTTCAGATTAATATTGAGGTCTTTAATCCATTTGGACTTGAGTTTTGTGCATGGTGATAGATATGGATCTACTTTCATTCTTCTACAGGTTGACATCCAGTTATGCCAGCACCATTTGTTGAAGATGCCCTCTTTCTTCCATTGTGTACTTCTGGCTCCTTTGTCAAAAATCAGGTGTTCATAGGTTTGTGGTTTAAGATCCGGGTCTTCTATACGATTCCATTGGTCAACTTCTCTGTTTTTATGCCAATACCAAGCTGTTTTCAATACTATACTGATGAATTTCTTGCATATCACCATAGAACCTCCACCTGACGATAGATGAAGAAAATGACAGAGCCCCACATTGGAGCACTGGACTGAACTCCCAAGGTCCTGATGAGGAGCAGAAGGAGCGAGAACATGAGGGAGAAAGTCAGGAACGAGAGGGGTGCGTTCACTCATGGAGACGGTGGGACAGAACTAATGGGAGATCACCAACTCCAGTTGGAATGGGACTGATGGATCATGCGACCAAACCCGTCTCTCTGAATGTGGCCAACAGCGGGGGCTGACTGAGAAGCAAAGGACAATGGCTCTGGGCTCTGATTGTTCTGCATGGACGGGCTCTGTGGGAGCCTTCTCAGCTTGGTCGATCACCTTCCTGGACCTGGGGGGAGTTGGGAGGACCTTGGTCTTAGCATAGAGTGGGGAACCCTGATGGCTCCTTGGCCTTGAGAGGGAGGGAGGGAAGGTATGGGTGGAGGAGAGGGGAGGGAAGGGGGAGAAGGAGGGGAGGGAAGGGGGAGGAGGAGGGGAGGGGGGGGGAGGAGGAGGGAAGGAGATGGATATTTTTAAATATAAAAAAATAAACCATGAGAAAAAAAAATAAAAAGAAAAAAAAAGAAAAGAAAACCCACCCTTTACCATGTTAGATCACAGACTTCAGTCTTGCCCAGGCATCATTACAGTGGCCATTGATCCTACAGGTCAGTCAAGTCTAATGTTTGTCACAAGGGCCTCTAGGATGTATGGTAAGCCTTTCATTTCCTGCTCTCAGATTTCCCTGTTGAGAAATGTATTTGGGACTCAGAATGTATCTGTTAGTCAGCATGTCTCACAGGCCCAGAACCTACAATGCACATATGTTCCTTGCTGCTTCATAGAGATTTATCTGAGACATATTTTGCAGGGTGCCTTGGAAGTTCCACAGAGAGGAGAAGCCAATTACTTATAATGATAGCTATCTTTAATTGGCCTAGCTCTCTCCCTACTTTGGCTCCCTGCTTCCCTTCTAGTTTATGGGCTCACACAGATAAGTTTTTAATTCATTTCTGCCCTGCTGGAACCCATGGATGGCAGTGGCTTAATCATGTAACCCACTAAGGCAACACTTGAAAATAACCAAAATTCTAATAGCTAGTACAAGTTCTAGAATAATATTCATGCTTATTTAATTTTGGTGAAAAAAAAGTTCCCTCTCACAAAATTATCTCTTGCATTGCAATAACTTCTTTTAACTTTATTTGTTATATATAAGATTCAACTAATTATGATATCAATATCAATTACTTTACATCTTAGCACTATTTTTTGTTTCAAAACTATAATGTTAATTGCATTTTTGTTGTCTTGAGATACAATTAATATGAGTACATTAAGAAAAGATTAGTTAGTCTGATTGTGTTAGAGGAGATGAGAACTATTCATTGGCCTCATTTCACATTCTAAATTACTTCTCTTTAACAGTCTTTATTAATGATCCCAAAAGACAAGAAGGAAAGAGAACTGCAAAGCAGTCATCTTCCCTCTAAAAAGGTTTATTTAAACCAACTGTACAGGATGTCTCTTATTAAATGCTATCTATAAGTATAATAAAAGATATAAATTGAACAATTAGCTTTTAAAAAATAAGACAATTTTAGAAATTCCAATTATGATGCAAAACACACACTAAGGACAAGGAATAAGAATCCTAAAGGAGCTCCTTACTGTCCTGATGGAAATAACGTCCTAACAGAATAACGCTTCTGTTTAATTTTGTTGATGTGATAAAACATTATGACCAAAATCAACTTAGGAAAGGGACAGATTTAGTTGTTTTCATATATAGGTTACAATATATCATTGAGGGAAGTGAGGAAACACAAACAGGAAGTTGAAATAGAAACCATATAGGAATTCTGCTTGTAGGACCCCTCTCTTGCTTGCTGGCAGGTTCTTCCTGAGGTAGCAGTCTTATAAAGCACAGAATCACCTGCCCAGGGAATGGTACTGCTCACATTGACTTGGACCCTCCAATATCAATTAGCAATCAAGATAATGTAACACAAATTCGTCCACAACCAATCTGATCTGGGCAATCTCTCAATTTATACTCCATTCTGAGATGAATTATCTATCCTGTGTCAAATGACAGCTACACAAAACTATTATTTTTCTTATTTTCTTTTATTAAAAATAACAAAAACCCATCTGTTTTATTTTACATAGCAATCCCATCCCTCATCTCTTCCCATTTCCTCTACCATCCTGTGCACCCCACACTATCCATTTCTCAGAGAGTGTAAAGCATATTGCTTTGGGGAAGGACCAAGCCCCCCCCCCCACTGTATCTAGGCTGAACAAGGTATCTCTCCAAAGAGAATGGGTTCCAAAAAGCCAGGAGAAGCAATAGGGACAAATCTTGGTGCCGTTGCCAGTGGCCCTGCAGTCTGCCTCAGCCATACAGCTGTCACCTACATTGAGGTTTGGTCCTATTTGTTTTATGCTGATTCCTTTCCTGTCCTGCCAGTGTTGGCGGGCTCCCATTAGCTCGGGAGAGCTGTTTCAGTAGGTATCCCCATCATGGTCTTGATCTATTTGCTCATATTCTCGCTCCTCCCACTCTTCAATTGGACTTTGGGAGCTCAGTCTAATGCTCTCCTGTGGCTCTCTGTCTCTGCTTCCATAAGTTTTGGATGAGGGCTCTATAGTGACATTAAAGATAGTCATAAATCTGAGTACAGAGCAAGGCCAGTACAGATACGTTACCCACTATTGCTTAGGGTTTTGGCTGTATTTATCTTTGTGTATTCATGGGAATTTCTCTAGCGCCAGATTTCTTACTAGCCCCAAAATACCTCCCTCAATCAAGATAGCTCTTTCCTTGCTCTCCTACTCTGTCCTTCTGCCATTTTGGCTATCCGTTTCCCTAAAGTTCTATTCCCTACTCATCTCACTGCTGCCTCCACTTCTGCCTCCCTTCTCCCCCACTTTCATGCTCCCAATATTTTCAGTAGAACTTGTCTATTTCCTCAGCACAGGAGAATTTATATATGTTTCTGCTAGGGTTCTCTTTGTTACTTAGCTTCTCTGGGGTCATTAAATAAAGACTTGTTATCTTTGACTTTACATATAAGATCTACTTATGAGTGCTGACAAACCATGCTCATCATTCTGGGTCTGGAATAATTCACTCGGTATTGTTTTTTCTAGTTATATATATTTTCAAGGAAATTTCAAGGTGGTGTTGTTATTTTTTTCTGCTGACTAGTACTCCACTGTGTAAATGTACCATTTTTTTAAAAAAAAAATTATTCTTTGGTTGAGAGGCATCTGGGTTGTTGCCAAGTTCTGGTTATTACAAATAATGCTGCTATGAACACAGTTGAACAAATGTCCTTGTAGTATGGCTGAACGTTTTTGGGTATGCGCCCAAGAGTGTTATTGCTGGATACTGAGGTAGGTTGATTCCCAATTTTCTGAGAAACTGCCATACTAATTTCCAGAATGGTTGTACAAGTTTTCATTCCCACCAGCAGTAAAGGAGTGTTCCGCTTACTCTGCATCATTTTCAGAATAAATTATCATTTTTTTTTAATCTCAACCATTCTGACAGGTGTAAGTGTGGTCAAATTTATATTGAGGTTTTAGTCCATTTGAACTCGAGGTTTGTGCATGGGGATAGATATGGATCTATTTTCATTATTCTACATGTTGATGTCCAGTTATGCCAGCACCATTTATTGAAGAGTCTTCTTTTTTACCATTTTAACTTCATTGTCAAAAGTCCAGTGTTCATAGGTGTGTGGACTAATATCCAGGTCTTATATTTGAATCCATTGGTCAACCTCATGTTTTTATGCTAATACCAGGGTATTTTCATTATTGCTGCTCTCTTTTATTGGACTGGATTGTTTTGGCTATACTGAATTTTTTTCCATATGAAGTTGATTATTATTCCTTCAAGGTCTGTAAAGAATTGTGTTGGGATTTTGATGAGGATTGCTTTGAATCTACAGATTAGTTTTGGTAGGATTCTCATTTTTATTATGTTGATTGTACTTAGGCAAGAGTATTTCTGGTTTCTTATTCAATTTTTTTCTTCCAAGACTTAAAGTTCTTGTTGAATAGATCTTTCACTTCTTCAGTTAGTGTTACGCCAAGATATTTTATGTCATTTGTGGCTATTGTGAAGGGTGATGTTTCTCTGATTTCTTTCTTTGCTTCTATATCATTTGTATATAGAAGAGCTACTGATTTTTTTGAGGTGATCTTTTATCCTGTGACATTACTGAAGGGATTTATCAGCTGTAGGAGTTCTCTGGTATTGTTCTGGGGGCCACTTATGTATACTATCATATCATTTGCTAATAGTGAAAGTTTGATATCTTTTTTCCAATTTGTATCCCCTTGATCTCCTTTAGTTGAATTATTGCTCTAGCTAAAATTTCCACAATGTGGAATATCTAAGGAGAGAGTTGACAGCTTGGTCTTGTTCCTAATTTTGATGGAATTGCTTTGACTTTTTCTCCATTTAATTTGATGTTGGCTGTCAGCCTGCTGTATATTGCCTATTAATGTTTAGATATGTTCCTTATATCCCTGACCTCTCCAAGACATTTATCATTTATCCAAGACATGTATCCTAAACATAAACCACATTAGGCAACTGCATCCTCCTAAAAAGTATGTCAGTGTTCCTTCTGAATTTATTATGTAAGCAATTTGAAGAATATAGGTATCAGGTCTTCTTTAAAGTTCTGATAAAATTCTGTACTAAAACCATCAGGCCCTCAGCTGCTTATTATTACTATTATTATTATTATTATTATTATTATTATTATTATTTTAGTTTGGAGGCTTTTGATGACTGCTTCTATTTCTTTGCAGGTTATAGGGTCTACTTAAATTGTTCATCTGGTCTTCATTTAATTTTGGTATGTGATACCTATCCAGCAAATTATCCATTTCTATTTATTTAATTATTTATTTTTATTAAAAGTTTCCGCCTCCTCCCCACCTCCCATTTACCTCCCCCTCCCCCCTCTACTTCCCCTCCCTCTCCTGTCCAGAGAGCAGTAAGGGTTCCCTGCCCTGTGGGAAGTCCAAGTTCCTCCCCCCTAAATCCAGGTCTAGGAAGGTGAGCAACCAAACAGGCTATGCCCCCCCAAAAGCCAGTATGTGTAGTAGGATCCAAATCCAGTGCCATTGTTCTTGGCTTCTCAGCAGCCCTCATTGTCTGCCATGTTCAGGGAGTCCAGTTTTCTCCCGTGTTTTTCAGTCCCAGTCCAGCTGGCCTTGGTGAGCTCCGATTAGATCAGCCCCACTATCTCGTTGGGTGGTAGCACTCCTCGCAATCCTGACTTCCTTGCTCATAGTCTCCCTCCTTCTGTTCTTCATTTGGACCTTGGGTGCTCAGTCCGGTGCACCAATGTGTGGCTCTGTCTTTATTTCCATCCATCGCCAGATGAAGGTTCTATGGTGATATGCAAGATATTCATCAGTATGACTATAGGATATGTCCTTTTCAGGCTCCCTCTCCTCAGCTGCCCAAGGAACTAGCTGGGGGCCTCCTTGGATACCTGGGAACCCCTCTAGAGTCAAGTCTCTTGCCAACCCTAAAATGGCTTCCTTAATTAAGATATATACTTCCCTGTTTCCATATCTACCCTTCCTATATCCCAACCATCCCATTCACCCAAGCTCTCCCCATCCTCCCCTTCACACTTTTCTCTCCCCATCCTCTCTTACACCCATCCCACCCCGCCCCCATGTTCCTAATTTTTGCCCGGCAATCTTGACTACTTCCAATATCCAGGAGGGTAACTATCTGTTTTGCTTTGCGTTCACCTTATTTATCTTCTCTAGGATCATGAATTATAGGCTCGATGTCCTTTATTGATGGCTAGAAACCAATTATGAGTGAGTACATCCCATGTTCATCTTTTTGGGTCTGGGTTACCTCACTCAGAATAGTGTTTTCTATTTAAATCCACTTGCATGCAAAATTCAAGATGTCATTGTTTTTTATCGCTGAGTAGTACTCTAATGAGTATATATTCCATACTTTCTTCATCCATACTTCCACTGAAGGGCATCTAGGTTGTTTCCAGGCTCTGGCTATTACAAATAATGCTGCTATGAACATAGTTGAACAAATGCTTTTATAATATGATAGGGCATCTCTTGGGTAAATTCCCAAGAGTGGAATTGCTGGCTCCTGGGGTAGGTTGATCCCGAATTTCCTGAGAAACCACCACACTGCTTTCCAAAGTGGTTGCACAAGTTAGCAATCCCACCAGCAATGGATGAGTGTACCCCTTACTCCACAACCTCTCCAGCAAAGTCTATCATTGGTGTTTTTGATTTTAGCCATTCTGACAGGTGTAACATGGTATCTCAAAGCTGTTTTGATTTGCATTTCCCTGATGGCTAAGGAGGTTGAGCAAGACCTTAAGTGTCTTTTGGTCATTTGCACTTCTTCTGTTGAGAATTCTCTGTTCAGTTCATCGCCCCATTTTTAATTGGGTTAATTAGCATTTTAAAGTCTAGTCTCTTGAGTTCCTTATATATTTTGGAGATCAGGCGTTTGTCTGTTGCAGGGTTGGTGAAGATCTTTTCCCAGTCAGTAGGCTGCCTTTGTGTCTTAGTGACAGTGTCCTTTGCTTTACAGAAGCTGCTCAGCTTCAGGAGGTCCCATTTATTCAAGGTTGCCTTTAGTGTCTGTGCTGCTGGGGTTGTATGTGGGAAGCAGTCTTCTGTGCCCATATGTTGTAGAGTACTTCCCACTTTCTCCTCTATCAGGTTCAGTGTGTTCAGATTAATGTTGAGATCTTTAATCCATTTGGACTTGAGTGTTGTGCATGGCGATAGATATGGATCTACTTTCATTCTTCTACAGGTTGACATCCATTTCTGCCAACACCATTTCTTTTACATTTTCCAATTTAGTGAGGTACAGGTTTTTAGTATGAACTAATGATTCTCAAGATTTTCTCAGTGTCTGCTGTTATGTCCCTCTTTTCATTTCTGATTTTATTAATTTGGATGTTCTCTGTCTGTCTTTTGATTAGTTTGGATAAGGGTTTCTCTATCTTTTTTTCAAAGAACCACTTCTTTGCTTCATTGATTCGTTGTATTGTTTTGTTTGATTCTATTTTATTGATTTCAGCCCTCAACTTGATTATTTCCTGTCTTCTACTCCTCCTGTTTGAGTCTGCTTTTTTTGTTCTAGAGCATTCAAGTATGCTGTTAAGTCACTAATGTAAGATTTCTCCACTTTATTTTTGTAGGCATTTAGTGCTATGAACTTTCCTCTTAGCACTGCTTTTATAGTGTTTCATAGTTCTTTATATGTTGTGCCTTCATTTTCATTTATTTCTAGGAAGAATTTAATTTCTTTATTTCTTCTTTGTTCCAGGGGTAGTTCAATTGAACACTATATAACTATCAGGAGTCTGTAGGCTTTCTGCAATGTGTTGTTGTTTAATTGTAACTTTAAATACGTGGTGACTATATACGATACAGAGGGTTATTTAATGTTTTTGTATATATTGCGGTTTACTTTATTACTGTGGATGTGTTCAATTTTAGAGACGTTTCCATGAGGTGCAGAGACAAAGTTATATTCTTTCATGTTAGGGTGAAATGTCCTATAGATGCCCATTTGTCATGACCTCTGTTAATTCTTATTTCTCTGTTAGTTTCTTCTAATTGATATGGCCACTGAGGAAAGTGGGGTGTTAAAATCTCCTACTATTAGTGCATGGGTTTTGATGTGTAATTTAAGCTTTAGCAATGTTTCTTTTACATATGTTGGTGCTCTTATATTTGATATAATTGTTCAGGATTGAGACTTCAACTTGATGAATCGTTTCCATTATTAGTATAAAGTATCCTTCTCCATCTCTTCTTATTGATTTTAGTTTAAAGTCTATTTTGTTAGGAATTAGGATTGCTACATCCACATTTTTTTAGATTCATTTGATTGGAAAATCTTTTTCAACCCCTCACATTGAGGAGGTAATGTCTGTTTTTGAGGTTGAGGTATGTTTCTTGTATAGAGCAGAAGGATGGATCTTGCTTTCATATCCACTCTCTTATACTGTATCTTGTTATAGGTGAATCGAATCCTTTGATATAAAAATTTATTAACGACCAGTTATTGTTAATTACTGTTAATTTTTGCTGATAGTGTTTGCATGTTTCCCTTCTTTGGGGTTTGCTGGTAGGACTTTGTTTGCTACCTGTGTTTTTGTAGGTGCAGTTAACTTTCTTGGATTGTAGTTTTCCTTATAGTACCCCCTGTAGGGCTGGATTTGTGGATAGACTTAAATCTGGTTTTGTCATGGAATATCTTGATTTTCTCCATTGATGGTGATTGAAAGCTTTGCTGAATATAGTAGTCTGGGCTTGCATCCATGGTCTCTTAGTATCTGAAGCATATCTGTCAATGACCTTCTGACTTTCATGATTTTCATTGAGAAATCAGGTGTAATTCTGTTAGGTCTGCTTTTATATGTTACTTGGCCTTTTTCCTATGCATCTCTTAATAATCTTTCTTTATTCTGTTTATTTTTCATTTAGATTATTATATGATGAGGGGACTTTTTTTAAATTCAGTTTATTTGGTGATTTGTAAACTTTTTGTATCCACCATGGAAATATCCTTCTTTAGGTTAGAAAAGTTTTTTTCAATGATTTAGTTAAGTATATTTTTGTGCCTTTAAGGTAGACTTCTTCTTCTATCCCTATTTTTCTTAGTTTTGGACTTTTCATGGTGTCAAATTACCTGAATTTTTTTTGTTAAGAATTTGTTGGATTAAATGTTTTCTTTGACCAACAAATCTATTTCCTCTATAGTATCTTCAACACCTGAGATTCTGTCTTCCATCTTTTATTCTCTGTTGATTATGCTTGCATCTGTAGTTCCTATTCATTTACCCAGATTTTCTATTTCCAGAATTCCCTTGGTTTGTGTTTTCTTTATTGCCTCTATTTCAGTTTTCACTTCTTGAACTGTTTGAACTGTTCAGTTGTTTTCTTCTAAGTTTTCCTGATTTTCTTTAGTATATTTATTGATTCCATCCATTTTATTTGTCTTTTTCCTTTGTTTTAAACAAAATTTTACATTTTTAATTTCTTTTTTAAGAATCTTTATCATATTCATAAAGTTATATTTGAGATGATTTTCTTCTGCTTCTGGGTTAGGATGATAAGGTCTTCCTGTTGTATGACAACTAGGTCCTGGCATTACCATATCACTTTTTAGGTTGTTGAATGAATTCTTGCATTGACACCTACCCAAGTCTTTCTCCAATTTGTGCCTGCAATGTCTTTGCCTTGTGTTCTAATCCTTGTAGTTGCTCTCTGTGTCTTAGGGAGTTGCTCTTTGTCTCCTCTATATTGTCATTGTCTATGTGTCTCAGGGAGCCACTGAGGTCTCTCTTGGTACTCTCTCTTGGTGTGCTCTCTTTGTCCACTCTCTTGGCCCTCTCTTTGCACTGTCGCAGTCTGTGTTTCCCAAAAGAAATATTTCATGTACTAGTTATTTCTCTTGAAGAGAAAACATTTCAATTCAGATATGTATTGGGACTGTAGTGATCATGACATGAGTGAAATTTCAACTTGGTTCTATTATTTTAAATTTAGAATATATTTTCTTCATGACAGCAATTTTTCCTTCCTCTCTTTTCACCATTTTCTTAAAAGATAAAATTAAGTATCTATTGGATACTTTTAAATTTTCATGAGTTGAAATAGATGGTTGTGAAAAATGCTTTCTGTTTCTCTTTTGGAAATAGTGACAATTTTAATGACATTATTATTATCTTAAATGTAAAATCCAAGCAATTTGAAAATAATAGGGAACTTAAAATATCTTGTTAAATTTTAATATTTCAAAATGTTTCCAAATGAGTGAACTTGAGTTAGAACAGTCCAAAATTATTGCACAATTTAAAATTCTATTAATAAAAGTAAATATTTGAAATCCAGAATAGTTGTCTCTAATTTACAAAGGGGACACTTTAAGAAACAAATCCATGCTCATTGTGATATCTGATATTGGTGCGGGAGAATTGTCTATATTCTGTCAATCTTGTTCTATATAAACGCTGATTGGCTGATAGCCAGGCAGGAAGTATAGGCAGGAAAACCAGACAGGAAGTAGAGGCGGTTCAGAGAGAATAGGAGTATTCTGGGAAGAAGGAAGCTTTTTCCCCAGTCCTACACAGATCACGAAAGAAGCATAATGTGACCAGCCCAGATGAGAAAGGTACTGAGCCATGTGGCTAACACAGGTAAGAATAATGGGTTAATTAATTTACAAGAGCTAATAAGAAGCCTGAGCTAATGGGCCAATCAGTTTATAATCTTATGGAGACCTCTGTGTGATTTTTTTTGGAACTTGCTAGCTGTGGGGTACTGGGTGGGACAGAAACCCCAACAAACCAGCCCTCATGCTACACATGGATAACTGTGTCCACGGAAAGCCTAAGAAAGCTTGGGAAAGAATAGATTAAAGCATGTTTTCTTGGTAGCAGCAATTTCTTGGGTCTGCTCTGCTTGCTTCGTGAATCAGCTTTAGCTGCAAAACCCTGCAGCTCTTTAAGAGGTCCTGCCACGAAACACTTAAATGGTGTTGAGGAAAAGCTGACTGCATGCTTTTCAGTTTTCAGCCATAGCAGGAAAAAAGCTGCGCCGTTTTAAAATGCGGGTTTTCTGGGCTGTCCTGCCAGGGCAAACTCTTGACTCTTTCAGGGAGGCAGTCTGACCATGGAGCATTTGAATATGGTCTGTGAGCAGAATGCTGCAGCTTGCTTGCTGGCAGGGACCTTGATGCCATAGAGTTGTGGCTGTAAATGTGGTTACAGCCACTGCCTTAGCCATGAGGTTGAAATCTCAGAAGGCTAAGAAATGGACTGGATCTAGTTGCCAAAGCCATGGCTTTAATACTCTCCATACTGCTTAGCAAATTAAAGCCTTTTGTAATCAGAAAAGGAGAGATATACAGTAAAGAAAAATTCAAAGATGAAGAAAACCTCGAAATGGTTTACAGTGTTTTAAAAATATGCAGGCTTGAAAACGATTATGAGTGAGTACATCCCATGTTCATCTTTTTGGGTCTGGGTTACCTCACTTAGAATAGTGTTTTCTCTTTCCATCCATTTGCATGCAAAATTCAAGATGTCATTGTTTTTTATCACTGAGTAGTACACTAATGTGTATATATTCCACACTTTCTTCATCCATTCTTCCACTGAAGGGCATCTAGGTTGTTTCCAGGTTCTGGCTATTACAAATAATGCTGCTATGAACATAATTGAACAAATGCTTTTGTAGTATGATTGGGCATCTCTTGGGTAAATTCCCAAGAGTGGAATTTCTGGGTCCTGGGGTAGGTTGATCCCGAATTTCCTTAGAAACCGCCACACTGCTTTCCAAAGTGGTTGCACAAGTTTGCATTCCCACGAGCAATGGATGAGTGTACTCCTTACCCCACAACCTCTCCAGCAAAGTCTATCATTGGTGTTTTTGATTTTAGCCAGTCTGACAGGTGTAACATGATATCTCAAAGTTGTTTTGATTTGCATTTCCCTGATCGCTAAGAAGGTTGAGTATAACCTTAATTGTCTTTTGGCCATTTGAACTTCTTCTGTTGAGAAATCTCTGTTCAGTTCAGAGCCCCATTTTTTAAAATGGGTTAATTAGCATTTTAAAGTCTAGTTTCTTGAGTTCCTTATATATTTTGGAGATCAGACCTTTGTCAGTTGCGGGGTTGGTGAAGATCTTTTCCCAATCAGTAGGCTTTTTTTGTGTCTTAGTGGCAGTGTCCTTTGCTTTATAGAAGCTGCTCAGCTTCAGGAGGTCCCATTTATTCAATGTTGCCCTTAATGTCTGTGCTGCTGGGGTTATACGTAGGAAATGGTCTCCTGTGCCCATATGTTGTAGTGTACTTCCCACTTTCACTCATAATCGGTTTCTAGCCATAAATAAAGGACGTTGAGCCTATAATTCATGATCCTAGAGAAGATAATAAGAAGGTGAACCCAAAGAAAAACATATTTATCCTCCTATATATTGGAAGTAGACAAGATTGCCGGGCAAAAATTGGGAACTTAGGGGCGGGGTGGGATGGGGACAAGGAGAGATGGGGAGAAAAAAGCATGAAGGGGAGGGTGGGGAGAGCTTGGGGGAATGGGATGTTTGGGATATAGGAAGGGTGGATATGGGAGCAGGGAAGCATATATCTTAATTAAGGGAGCCATTTTAGGGTTGTCAAGAGACTTGACTCTAGAGGGGTTCCCAGGTATCCAAGGAGATGCCCCCAGCTAGTTCCTTGGGCAGTTTAGGAGAGGGAGCCAGAAATGTCCAGATCCTATTGCCATACTCATGAATATCTTGCATATCACCATAGAACCTTCACCTGGCATTGGATGGAGAAAATGACAGAGCCCCACATAGGAGCACTGGACTGAGCTCCCAAGGTCCCGATGAGGAGCAAAAGGAGGGAGATCATGAGCAAGGAAGTCAGGACCGTGAGGAGTGCGTTTACCCATTGAGACGGTGGGACAGATCTAACGGGAGACCACCAAGTCCAGTTGGAATGGAACTGATGGAACATGCGATCAAACCGGACTCTCTGAATATGGCTGACAGTGGAGGCTGACTGAGAAGCCAAGGACAATGGCGATGGACTTTGATTCTAAGGCATGGAAGGGCTCTGTGTGAGCCTTGTCAGTTTGGATGCTCACTTTCCTGAACCTGGGGGGGGGGGGAGTTGGGAGGACCTTGGACTTAACATAGTGTAGGGAACCTTGATGGCTCTTTGGCCTGGAGAGAGCAGGAGTGGGGGTATGGGGGGAGGGGAGGGGAGGGAAGGGAGAGGACGGAAGGAGATGGAAATTTTTAATAATATTAAAAAATTAAATAAAAAATATGCAGGCTTGAAAAGGGGTTAAAATCCTTAAAAATAAAAAAGAAAGAGAGTAGTAGGATGTGGTAGTACATACCTTTAATACCAATGCCTGGGAGGCAGAGACAGACAGATCTCTGTGAGTTCAAGGTATGGTAGCACAGGCTTTTATTCCCAAAGCTTGGGTGGCAGAGGCAGACAGACCTCTTTAAATTCAAGATGTGGTGGCAGACACCTTTAATCCCAGCACTGGGGAGGCAAGGACAGATGGATCGCTGTGAGTTTAAAGATAGCCCCGTATACAGATGGAGTTCCAGGACAAAGATACACAGAAACACTGTCTCAAAAAGCCAAAAATTAAAAATAAGGCCTCATTTAACTGAAAATCAAGGCCAACACTTGACAGGTGAGACATCACAAAACTAAAAATCATCAGCACAGCTAAAGGGACAAACAGTTGAGTGAAGAGGAAACTCATTGAATAAGAAACTCTGTCATATACATTATAAGCTATTGTGGTTTACTTTATTGTATGGGAAGTAAATCCCTCTAATTAAGGATTTGAACAAAGGACCCAGAGGACCCAAGTTGTATCAGACCTGACACTTCCTCCTGAAGAACTAGCTTTCCTAGTACCAGAAGGCACCATTAAGGCTTACGCAGGAATGATACAACCTATAGTACCACCCAGTTATAATGCCTGTAAATAAGAACAATGACCAGCATGTAACCCTAAGGGTACAGTAGTGGCACACATTCCTTGGTGATAACCAACAGTTCTCTAATTGGACTTAAAACCTAGCCAACAAGAGGGAAATAAAGCCTAGCATTAGAAAGCTAGCCAACCACCCAGGGATAGTGAGCTGATAGATCTTGGAGAAGAATCTATAACTGTCAGTTTGCTAAGCTAGAATAATTTCTAACTCCTTTCTAAATATTTATCTTATACCCACAGACAAGTGTAGTTCTTGCCTCTCATCAAGAAAACTTCCCCTTGCATCATTAGAAACAATTACATAAAACGATAACTGATCAAAATGAAGAGATGTGGAGCCCAGTCCAAACCCATACATCTATAACAAAATTCCTGAGGTTCAGGAATCATTAAAGAGGAGAAATAGAAACAATGTGGGATCTAGAGAAACAGGCAGCTTTCTGTGAAATTGGGTCTCCTAAAAGTTTCAGAGAGGGCAATACTCATGAAGTCTCACCAGCATAATAATCTGTGAGTAAAGGCTGCCCATTCATTTCCCAGATGCCCAGAACAAAATAATCACACAGAAACTGTATTATTACAATACTGCTTGGCCTATTATCTCATGCTTCTTATTGGCCTGCTCTTATATGTTAAATTAACCCATTTCTATTCATCTATATATCAGCATATGGTTGTGGCCTATTGGTAAGGTTCTGCCCAGTGTCTGGTGTCTGTCTTCTGAGGTAGCTAAATGACTTCTCCCTGACTCCACCTACTCTCTTCTGTTTGGAATTCCCACTTTGCTCTGTTCTTTTCACCTGCTCCAATAGGCCCAAAGTAGCATCTTTTTTAAACAATGGTATTCACAGTATACAGAGGGGATCTCACTTCAGTAACCTGAACCAGACCTGAACAAATAAGACATCAATAGGCATGCTAGTGTGGAATGGGAAAAACTATCAGGACTTCAAAGCTACACAAAAAAGTACCGACAATTGTGGAACACTGGAAGTTAGAGACGTAGTCTTCTGAGGGAAAATCACACAAATCGGTTTTCTAATACAAAGTGGTCAGCTCTACAGACAAGTATACATTATATGGACAGTGAAGATTGTTTTTGGAAATATATATATGGATAAAGAAATGTATGAATACACATATATGTAGTAATAATTAAAGAAAACAAAGCCATGAATTTGAAAGAGATCAACTACCATATTTGAAAGGAGTCAGGGGAAAAAATGAAAGGAAAATATGATGAAATTATAATCTCAAAAATAAAAGATTAAAAATAGCTCATGAACATACTATTATGACTATACTTGAATTGCTTCCATTTTGAACGGTTAGCAAGATATTCCAATACTACTCAAGTAATCTGCCCATTTTCACTTTTTATTTTGTTAGAAGATAAGAAACATACATTAATCTTAAAGATATATAACTTTCTAGACCCCTTTTTAACATTTTTCTGCTACTCTTTGTTTAATGTTCAAAGGTGCTTGAGTACAGTGCTATTCCTGTCAGATGCTGGTGACTTTAATTCTAAAAGTAAGGCCAAAATGACAAATTCTGAGTGCAGTGCTAAATTGTTCATACACTCCCCGACTCCAAAACTCATTCACTGGGAAGAGAGGCTACAGTTTTTGAAACTTTTCCCTCCTGTTTCTACAAGAAAAAGAAGAGAAAGTCTAAACTAGAGAGATAATAGAACACCTTATTTTTTTCACAGCCATTGTGAATTGTTTACCCAAAGATATGCGAGCTATAGTGAAATGCGCCCGTGCTGATCTTCCAGAATGCTACATTAGAGCCAAACTGAATTTCTCAGTATAAAATTAAGGAATGGGGTGGTTGGGATGGAGGAAGGGTGGATAGGGGAGCAGGGAAGAAGATATCTTAATTAAGGGAGCCATTTTAGGGTTGGCAAGACTTGACTCTAGAGGGGTTCCCAGGTATCCATGGAGATGTCCCCAGCTAGTTCTTGGGCAGAGGAGAGGGAGCCTGAAATGGCCCTTTCCTATAGCCATACTGATGAATATCTTGCATATCACCATAGAAGCTTCATCTGGCGATGGATGAATATAGAGACAGAGACCCACATTGGAGAGCTGGACTGAGCTCCCAAGGCCTAAATGAGGAGCTGAACATGATCAAGGAAGTGAGGACTGCGAGGGGTGCGCCTACCTACTGAGACAGTGGTGCTGATCTAATGGGAGCTCACCAAGGCCAGCTTGACTGGGACTGTAAAAGCATGGGATCAAACCGGTCTCTCTGAACATGGCAGACAATGAGGGCTGACTGAGAAGCCAAGGACAATGGCACTGGGTTTTGATCCTACTGCATGTACTGGCTTTGATGGTCTGTTTAGACGCACACCTTCCTGGACCTGGATGGAGGCGGAAGGACCTTGGATTTCCCTCAGGGCAGGGAACCCTGACTGCTCTTTGGACTGGAGAAGGAAGTGGAGGTGAGTGGGGGGAAAGGGGGAAATGGGAGGTGGGGAGGAAGCAGAAATTTTTAATAATAAAAAATTTTTAAAATTAAGTCTCTAAAGACATTTTTAGCGTCTATGTTAAATATTATGTCATTAGTTCAAAGAAATGATCAGAAATTCTTATTTTCATGGATACTTGACTCAACCTCCACCTTTGTTTTATTTGTCCTAGTGTGCAGCATTGAACACTAACGAATCAAGTCAGAAGACCATTAATGCCATAAATTGTGATTCTGCACATTGGTCTTCCTTATATCTCTCTGTCTCTCTGTCTCCCTCTCTGTCTCTCTGTCTCTGTCTCTGTCTCTCTCTCTCGCTCTCTCTCTCTCGTCTATTTCTATTCATATATGCACACACAGACAGACATAAACATACATAGAGAAAAAGAGAAAATGAAAGTGAATGACTACCCTATAATAAAAATTGGTTCTCAAAAGAAAACGTTTAAGGAAAAGATAGAGGAAATCTTTTCCAATATATTATAATCCAAACCTCTGTTACAATGGTGTTTAAATATTTTTCATTAATTATAGTACTTGGACATCCTAGAATTTCCTGTCACTTTGAAATATTGATTTACATAAAAAGAAACAAATGTTCAGTCTTTCTGAGGTCGCCATTAAACCAAGTCTTTTGCTATGAAACATACCCCCAGTCTCTTCACCTGAGCAGTAGAGGAGTATGCTGCTAATGCACAGCTGTCATTCACACACATAGCTGTTAGGTAATTGGGGAGAATAAAGAAACCATTAGTGTGTAATTCCTAAAATTTTGTATCCCCTGTAATTTTCCGTGAAGGTTTTGCTTTTTTGGTCTCTACATTAGACTCAACCACAGCCAGGGCTCTCAGTTCATGGCATTTTCCTAGAGGGAAGGCAGACAGCCCAGTTAGCTATTTCAAGATCCCAAAAGGATGTAACATTGTTTTCCATCTCGGCTCCCTTACACCAGTCAAATAGCAGATATTTGTTTATCCCATCTGCCGTCTTTAATGATCATGAACAGTGACAGATCCCAGAGAGAATGCATACCACTTTCTGCTTCCCAGAGCTCAGTGTTATTCTCTGTCAGGAAAAATTTACAAGTTGGCTTTCATGTTTGTAAAGTTCAATTCCCAGAATAGCAGACTATAAATAGTCAAAGCCATAAAATGCCCTATATCTAGATAGTGTTCTCTGGAAGAGAGAGAGGTATTTCAGTACTGATTTTTCCTATCTTATTTCTGGAATTACATAAATATGATAGAGCAGTTCTTTTTTTCTTTATTTAGGGAGTTCATAAGTAGGTGGATATTTTATGTAATGGAAGGAAGCATAGTATTGGCTGAATTCCCACAGTGTGGCTATAAGTAAAACAGCTTCTCTGGAACAAATCTCTGAGATCACTTTGAAATTTACACACATTACACAACAGGTAGATGAACTCTGGGTCAGCAGATATGAGCTCTAAGTTCTAATACCTCTGACTAGGAGGGAAAGAATAAATTGCACAGATCCCAGCAGCATACTTTTCCTTAGTTCCTAAATAAGAACAATAAGTCAATGAGTTCTAAGTATAAATTCTAATAGCCTTTGACACAGTGGGTTTGAACAACTTAAGCTTTCATTTTCTATTCATCCTCCCATTCTTTTTCCATTCCAATAGTTCACAAACACTAGACATACTATATTTTTCCACTATGTTGTTTTTGTTCAACAGTTTATCTTTGATTTTAGTTTCACTGAGTGTGTTCATGTGTGTGTGCATGTGTTGTATGCTTCTATATGACTCTTTTTTTTTAGGAAGCCTTCAATTTTTTTTAATTTTTATTTTTTCATTCAATTATTTACACTTCCTTCCCTCCTCCCAATTCCCTCTCGCTCCCCCACACCCTCCCCTCCCTCTCCCACCCTGCTTGAGGCTTTTTGGGACCCTAGTCTATATGGATGCACAGCTCCCTAGGCCTGGATGTAGGGGGGGGAGGGCCTTGGACTTCCCACAGGACAGGGTTCCCTCTCTATATGACTCTTAAATTGAACGCAGTATCCTTACTTGGTTTGATGTTATTTGGTGACAAGAACTATAGTAACACATGAAAATGACATTATGCTAAAATGGTTGGTTAGTATATACCAATCACTTTTAAATACATTTTTTTTCTAAAATGAATGTTACTGCATGAATAATCTAAGTAGAATTTAGTTATTTTTATGCTATGTGTTCCTTATAAAATATTGAATAAACATGCATGCATATTTGTGCATGAATGATGACCAACTAACAGAATTGAGTAAATTATGATCTTTATGGTTTTGCCTCTGGCAACATTCTTGGCACAATATTTTTGCATAGTACTGCAGTCTTTTCACTGAATCAGGTTATATTATTGGGGAAAAAATCCCTAAACATGAGCAGGGACAGAAATGTCTTTCAAAGCTTTGTAGCACTCTTGAAATTTTTTTCAAGTTCCCTGTGCATATTAACTTTCAGGTTCTGTGAAAGTAAGAGTGCAGGTGGTAGAGAAGGAGCGATGGAGAGGAGATGGAACTGGAATAATGGAAATTGAGTTTAAAATGCACACAAATCTGCCATTTCTGCTTGATAGCCTGTAACATTTCCATGTAGTGCACTTTGCATGGCAGAGTAGCTACTCGTAATAGAATTCTCTCACAGTGGAGGTTAATTACTTTTCAGCTGTAGCAAAATAAATTTCCTGTCAAGCTCATGGACAGGAATATGCCGGTATCCCTTTCTTTTACCAGCAGTTTTAATTCAGCGTTAACCTGACACATACTTTTCACTTTAAGGACTGTTCTTTTAACAACAGGAGCCAAAAGAAATATTGAGAAATGTCAATAATGGTGTATCCAAGTGTGCGTGTGAAATAAAGTGGCTCCGATCTCCAAAGGGGCGCCATACAGATGAACTGAACTGTCTCTCCTTTCGGAAACCGGGGTGATCTTTTCCCAGGGAAGTCCGTTTTTTTGCAGTCCACAATTCAGCAAACTTGGCCCCCACTTCTCTTAGGCTGATAACAGGAAATCTCTAAGTTTTTCATGTACCTCAGCTATCATTCAGTAATTCCCAGCCCACTACATGTGTTGATCTTTGAGAGCAATGAATCAGTATCTTTCTTTGTCTTCTTTAGTAGCTCAATTTAAACCCCAAATGTTTACAGTGTTTTCTCTATGACCATGACCTGTCACTGAGAGAAACTTGATGATAGCCACATAAAAAAAATCCCTGCAAGCTTTAGCAACCCTGATGAGCAGATAGAATACTCCAGCAAACCTATATTGTTCACTGGAGGATGGGCAGTGTTCAGGGGACCACAACACAGAATGAAGAAGCTAAGTGTTGGTCCATCAAAAGATAACACTTCATAGTTAAATATTCATTATTGCCAACAGGAAAAGAACCAGTAAGGGAAAGTATTGTCACACATATTATTCATTCTATGTGATAGCTCTTAATTTTGAGATCTTTCTTTATTATTTCTCATCAAAATCCTTTAATTGTAAATATCTGAGTAGTAAGCATAGAAAAGTTACCTTAATTTGGCTAATCTTATTTTTCTTTGAAATACTTTAAAATCGTGATTCATTCTTTCCTGTGGCACTTATACTGCCTCATATAATAGCTTTCATATAATTTTTAACCACTTTCTTTTTTCAATTAGGTTGAAGGCATTTTATGACTTAGTACTTTATTTTGCTTTAATTTACTGCATCTCCTGGTGTGATGCCATGCATCTGATGAAATCTCAATGAGTTATTTGTGAAATTGACTTTGCTGGACATTCAACTGATTTTGGTTAAAGAAGATGAAGGTAGGAAGTTCTAATACAATTAGAGGTTCTCAGCTTTTCTGTCTTTGATGCTTCATATGGAGCTCATTTCAAACTCGGAATTCTGGTAGAAATGCTTAACTATTGATATATGAGTGCAAAAATACTAAAGGACACTAACTAATACTTGTTAATGCATTGAGGCTCTAAAAGCCAATCATTATCACCAGTCTTTTCTACCCCACACCTATTGTTACAATCGAACAGGCAAGGTACTTAGACAGAAGTGAGGTTAAATATGATGGTAAAATGTGATGTGACTCAGACACTATGGTGAGCTCAGATTCACAGCTTCTTCATGCCTGCTGAATCTCTGCATACATTTAAGAGTAGTTTTTTTTTTTTTCATCCAAGTAGGTAGTATGGTGGATAAATAAAGAAGCATGTCCTTTCTGCCCAAATGACCCAGTAAG
This sequence comes from Arvicola amphibius, assembly GCF_903992535.2. Classification (NCBI taxonomy): domain Eukaryota; kingdom Metazoa; phylum Chordata; class Mammalia; order Rodentia; family Cricetidae; genus Arvicola; species Arvicola amphibius. The sequence continues at coordinate 159,189,812 of NC_052048.2, forward strand.
AGACTGGTTTGATCAGTTTTACCTCAAATCACTATCGTAAAAGGCGACCCTACTTCAGTAAAGTGAACAAAATTTGGAGGAAGGAAAAGAAGTGTTGTAGAGAAACTGTAAGTATATTTCCAAAGATCTCTAATCATGAGCATAGAAAAGCTAGATGAGGGGAAAGGGGAAATTGCATACCTGTCCAAAATTTTATGACTGTGTTCATTCTTATTAACTCTCTTTGATGATGACAGACATTGTTATTTGTTATTCATTGTGACATATATGCATGTTAAAATGAAAAAAGTTCTGAAAATAGTTTCCATCTAAAAAACTGAAACATTTGTCAAAGTGTGAGAGGATCTTAAGGGAATGTGGGTGTTGTAAGGAGCCCGACTCATTAGGATGGGATAATTATTGAAACATTTATTACATGTTTCTTGCTTGATATTGTTTATGCTGGTTGTAATTCTAATTTTTATACCTGATAGTTGTTCTTATTGTGTATAATTCGTATTAGGCTTAGAAATGTCTTATTAAAACAAAAGTAGGGGTGCTGTGGGAATTCCTACTGCCAGTGCCTTTAAGTTACCCACCCACTTGGGAGCGGCCTCTTTCACTATATATGACAATGTAAAGCACATGTGTGACCTCTTTTAGGGCTGTGGGATTCGGTTGCTGTTTCCCATTCCAGCAGAGGGTCGAGATCTGTGAGTCTACCTCTAAATAAATAACATTTTATTTTACCCAGTTCTGAGCTAGTGTGGGATTCCTTTTTAGCATCCTTCTTCATGTGGGGAAGATTCAGTCTCTGTCTATAACTGCAAACCTTGGCCATAGCTATTACAAAAGATAAGCTTTACCAAGTCATCTTAGAGTGGTCAACCATAGTGACACATATTTATTTTTCCTGAATTCAATAGGCACAGGCAGGATCATCCTAGGCCATCTTAGAATACATAGTGAAAGGCATTGTTTGGGCAAACAAAACCTACAGTGTCAAAATGTGTCACATAAACAAAAAAAAAGGAAAAAGAAAAAAATGAGCACAAGACAATATTGCTAAGAAAAGATGCAACTCATTCCTAATAATTTTCACCTTGGAATTTTGTGGTAATTGTCTAAACCATTTGTTTAACAATCCAGGAAATTGCTCATCAGAGAGGTTTTGAACCTTAAAAATCTCTCACCTTCATCCTTTTCTACTTATAGAAGAAATTAAGCATGAAACAGAATGAATAAACAACTTTGGTATAGGTGTAATTACTCCCAGGGTGAAATATCTATTATATAAATTCAGAGGTCACTTTATTTTCTATCAAGAGCTAGATAGGAAATAATACAGATCTTATAGTTAATACAGTTTTGACCAAAATACTTAATTATCCTGCTTGAAAGTACCTGTAGATACACGCAAATGACTGGACATATTTTTTTCTTGGACCTGAAGCTGAATTCATGTCATTTTACATACCAAAACACATTGTTGTTTTGGCTTTTGTCAACAATTCTGAGTGTCTAGGTCACACAGCTGGCTGAGTTTGGTCTTCAGACTATAGCATATAGTGTTCTAACTTAATTCTTACATTCTAGCCTATCTTAATCAGAAATCAGAAATAAAATAAACTACAGACAATTACCATTTTTCTTGTTTATACTCTTGTCCTTTAAAGGCTTATCATTTCTTATGTGCATGTATGTGTGTCTGTGTAAGTTTATATGTATCACATATGTAGAGTATGTCAGAATCCCTGGAACAACAGTTGGTTATGAAATACCAGACATGTATGTTGGTAACTATACCAAGAACCTCTGCAAGTTCAGCAAATTCCCTTAATGGATGAGCTTTCCTCCAGCCCCTTTGCTATAGTCTTCTAGGACTTTGTTTCTAAACCTATAATACTTAATCAGTGTATTAAAAATAAATTTTTGGAAAAGCTAATATCTCTAAAAAATTTTTTTAGGTCTGTAAAGGGAAGAAGTTGATCACACACTGTAATAAGGACAGCATTCTGTTCTGCATTTGGACAAGCCTTAAACTAATGGATTTAGAAGAAAACAGAAAAGGTCAGAAAGACCGCACAGTCAGTTGTAGGACTTTAAGGATCAGTCTAATTTAGGGGCATGGATGGGACAAGAAACTTTATGCCTGCTACCCAATTACATGAAAAAATGTTAAGCAAAGGCAAACTGGTGACATTTACCTTCCTGCTTATTTCATGAAAGGGCAAAGAAGTGAACTCCTACCAGACAGCTTCACTGTGTTCTGTGGGTAATAAAACTAGAGGCTTTTAGGGGTGTATCACCGGCTCCAACTAAATTTATCTGACAGCACATGAACAGACTTGGCCTGATGGATACCTGCCTATAGTAACAAAGTTCAACACACTCATATTTTTTCTCTCACAGTGGTTTCTTTTTCTTAGGTTTCCCAGATCTTATTCTTTGAACTAATTTTTGTTACATTATGAACATTTTAATGAATAGAATAACTTTATATTTTACTTCAACTTCTTTTCTATGGAATAAACTACAACTATTATGTGTAGTAATGTTCATATAAATATAAATAAGTTATTAAGTTTAATTAAGCATAAATGCATGTTAGTACCTACAGTTTGCTTTATCCCCATTTAATTTTCTTACAGTAAAGACATTATATATTGCCTTCACTTTTTAACTGTTTGATTCTGTGCTTTTGCTTAATAATATATGAAACATTTTTCAAAGGCAGGAAAGATATTTCTTTGTTGTTTTTTACATGGTTTCTTTCTTTTTTTTTTTTTTTTTTTTTTTTTTTTTGGTTTTTCGAGACAGGGTTTCCCTGTAGTTTCTAGAGCCTGTCCTGGATCTAGCTCTTGTAGACCAGGCTGGTCTCGAACTCAGAGATCCGTCTGCCTCTGCCTCCCGAGTGCTGGGATTAAAGGCGTGCAGCACCACCGCCCGGCTTTTTACATGGTTTCTTATACTAAAGATAATATTTTGTAATTTCATTTCCTGTGCTTACATGCTTTAGGAATTCTTATTTCTCCTTTCTCTTTTCTCTTCTATTTTAAACTAAATATAATGAAGAAATAGGATCCCTCACTGTATCATCTGTTATGATTCTTTATGCATTTTTGTTTTGCTCCACCAAGTGCTTGGGAACTGTAGAGAGAAATATTGTACTGTACATTACAAACCTGACAATTATAAATGGAGGATCTCTAAAATGTTATCGGTGTTAATTAATTGCTTATATTTTTTTTTTTAGGAAATCTCCTTTAGTTGTGCTTATCAACATGCTAACTAATTAATAAATAAAATTAACCAGAGTCTAGGTAACCTAAGAATATAAATTTTACCTTACTTAAACACATTTGGCTATATAAAGAAGAAATTTAATAATTTAAAAACTTGGCAACAAACTTCAGTCTGTTCCTAATTTTACTGGAATTCAAAATATAGTGAGAGGAAGACAGTAAAGTATGGACACACTTAAACATGTTCAAATTCTCACTGATGCATGTAGGCTGGAATCACAGTATGCAGAACTTAGAACTAGCATACACCCTGTGACTCTGGGAGATCTACTAAAATAATACGCCACAAGCTTTTGTTGAAAAGTGTTATGTTCATGAAGTACTTCTATGTTCACAGCCTATCTTGTGTTTATGACATACAGACTCTGATGTCAGTAAGACACTAAATAGAAAAAGGTTGTCTACAAAAAAATTAAAAATCTGCTCATTGTCTGTGTATGCTCTCATTTCTTGCTCTACTGTGCTCACTTTGTTTAACTAAATGGTTAAATCTTTAACTCCATAAAGAAAAACATGTCAGTTTCACTGATATCTATAGAAATAAGCTCATGCAGAGTCTTAGACATTTCTTGTCATTTTGTAAATTTATTAATGCTTCTCAGAAATGAGATTGTTATGGACAAAAGAAAAGCAACAATCCATAAGATATCTCTTATTTTGGCCGGGCGGTGGTGGTGCACGCCTTTAATTCCAGCACTCGGGAGGCAGAGGCAGGCGGATCTCTGAGTTTGAGGCCAGCCTGGTCTACAAGAGCTAGTTCCAGGACAGGCTCTAGAAACTACAGGGAAACCCTGTCTCGAAAAACCAAAAAAAAAAAAAAAAAAAAGATATCTCTTATTTTGAATTTATATTTAAAACCTTAATTCATTTTAGAAATTATTTTAAATAAATATGCCAATCAAATTTTCTCTCTCCTTTACAATATTTTATTAGCAGCTGTAACAATTGTATACAAAGCACGAGATAATATATGTAGGGCAAGTGGATGACTCATTTTGTAAAGGCAGCTACTACAATTTAACACTCTGTGTTCAAGTTCCAGAACTTATGTGGGGAAGGAGAAAATGAACTGTTGTCCCCTGAACTTCACACATACCTAATGAAATGGTGTGCCAACACACACACACACACACACACACACACACACACGGGGGGGGGGCGGGGAGATGCATAGACATGCAAAAGATAGAAAGAAAGAGAAAGGAAGAAGGAGGAGAAAGGAAAGAATGAAAGGTAAATTAGAAAAAAATACAAATGATACAAATGTCATTTTTTTTATGGGTAAATTGTTTCACACACAAGTCCATCAACACCCTGAAATCATCCTCAGCATTAAAAAGGAAGAAACATTGATAATTCCATAATTGTGCCTGGATACCCAGGAGACTATGTTCTCTGAGAAACAGCCAAATACCAAACTCTTCGGTACTTATGATTCTATTTTTATACCATTCTTGGTTTTGGAAGATTTATTTTTTTGCATATTAGCGTTTCATCTGGATGTATGTGTGTGTTCTGTGTTTTATCCAGTGTTCACAGACATCAGAAGAGTTGTATGAAGTCACAAACTGCCATGTGGGTGCAGGCAATCCAAGGCAGATGCTCTGCAGAGATAGCAAATGCTCCTAACATCTGAACCATCCCTCCAAAACCTGTATAGCATCTTTGAAATGGTATAGTTTTGTATATAGGGAACATGCTGCTGTCAAAAGAAGCAATGGCTTGGAGAAGTGATAAAAGGATATAAATGTAGTCATAACTGGGATTATAATAGATTCATGTAGTGACAGAATTTCTTTTTTACTGCACTGACTACTGAAATGACTACAAATAAAACCTGAGTAAGGTCAAAGTATTATATCAAGGTCAGTATCCTATACAATATTTAAACAAGAATTTACTTTTGGGAAGGACTCAGTTAGGGGTAGAGATTTCTGTATATTATTTCTTAACTATAAAGAAATAGCATTTATTTTAAAATAAAACCATTTTGGAAGATAAAGGGGTTTTACTAGTTATATTATCCAATTATTTCTTTAACTTGATTATTTTACTATCACCAAATGATTGAAGTACTCTGATTATCAAGGTTGTGTAGTTTGGTGTATAGGATGCTCATTGTTTGATTTTGTTTGCTCTGCTAATGTGTAATCCCAGTAGTATTGGAGCTACCTTGTTTTGCAAACTCCAATTCATAACAGAATGTGATAGCGTAATTAGGACTACAGGAATTACGTTGTAGTGCATTAGTCTGTAAGTCCCTCAGTAGAAGGAAAGTTGAACTTCTGACATGGCTATAAAAAATGCCCTGGAGGCTGCTGTTCAACATAATCTGACTCTCGGATTCAATTTCTGAGCACTTTGAAGTCATTTTATGCCACTTGACTCAAATCATTCATCTAAAGGAAAATTTGTTAGTTAAATGTCAGCTCCTTGGTGTTGGTCTATAGACTTCACAGAGGAGGCAAAATCTACCTAATAATGTTTAAAAAGACACTTTCAGCTTAAGCATCATACTGAACCACAGAGAAAGCTGGGCACTGCAGAAGATCCTAGCTGTAGGAGAGCATTGCTTTCCATAAATATACCAAGAGGAAATAACACATGCAACAGCCCAAATGAATTATTTCAAAATCCTTGTTGAGAGGAAATTTTTCCTGGTGTATATAAAAATTTTAACATCCTTTCTTTCCCATTTCTAGTGAAATGGGGATTCAGTAGAACTGATTTGTGAAAGTTTTAAGATAGTTGGGGTTTTTGTTTGTTTGTTTGTTTGTTTGTTTATCTTCTAGTAGCCTTGTATGCATTGTGGTCTGTCTAACTTAAAGATACCATCTTGCTGTCCCCTCGTGATCTTTCCAGTCATGAGTTGCTCAGCAGAATCAGCCATAAAAATAGTATTAATTATAAGTAAATCTAAAGGAATGAAATGCTGACTTGGTGAGTTACTTGATTCAACAAAATAATGGCAGAACACAGGGGCAGACTATGTGTTTAGAAAGATGTTGCTGGTGCTTTCAAATCATCAATAGCTTATATACTCTTTTAGGAACAAAACATTTCTTTTCTGGTTAAAATATAGCAAGTGAATGTGTATTTGGTATTATTTGAGATCTTGTGATGACTGCTATTTGAACAGCTTTTAGATACCACCATAACCTATAATTAAACTATTATATCATACAATATCACTTAATGGTAAGGATGCTTAACATGTCTTTAAATTAAAATTTTAGTTGTCTCAAAATTTTCAAGGTCACTCTAAATATTTGTTTCCTCTACATTTTGGTTTTGTTATGTTGACTTCATGGGGTATTTACACATGTTAGAAAAGTACATTAATGCTGAGCTGTATCCACAGGTATGCAGCTATTTTTAAAGGCAGGGATTCCTTTGATGTGATTGACAGCTGAATATGTAGGTACCCAGCTAATTTGGGAGGGAGTGCTAATGGGAGAGAGCTAACTGTTAGATTTGTAACAATAATGAAACTAAGGAATTCTTAAAGCATAGCTTGATAGGATCTTTTGAAGCCAAGAATGGCTCTGTTGTCATTCTCTACATGCTTCAATTCATTCCATCTAATACACAATTATTAGCAAGTGCTTTTGTCTTCTAACCTTGGCTGCCTTAAAAATACCAGCAGGAACCATTCATCATCAAATTTCTTATTAAAACTTGGAAAAAAACACCACACAGCAGTGGATCTTGGAGGTTGCAGCAGTGAGAAAAATAAGTCTCCTATTTTTTTTACTGGTTGTGTTTAATGTTAAAAATAATTACTTTTACAAGATTAGCCTGTAACTTAATTAACAATTTTCAGAGATCCAGTCAGTTAGAATTCCATTTTGCTCATGGAGGATAATTCTTGGTGCTCCATGCCTTTTTACTTGGCTCTTCTAAGTATTTGGAATAGTGCTTCATTTCCCTTTGTAGGTGCCTTGGAAAATCAGCTTTCTATGAAAGTACATGAACAGTCATTACATTTAAACAAAACCGATGCTTGCCTAGATGTAGTCAACAATATGGGGAAAATATGATTTCTTCCTTTATTTTATTTAGGCTTAAACTATTTGTTTTACTTATTAAGGACTCCTTTGATATATTTGTCTTTCACGTTGTCTCTTTTAAGGTACTTTTCCAAATAATACTTTTTCCTTGTATTTATTCCTAGAGTAACTGATATTTTCTTGATTGAAAACAACTAAAATCAAACATCCTCCCTTATTTGGTTGTTCTCCTCAAGTCCTCAACATTACAGATGCGTAAGAATATGGATACTTTGCTCCTCATTTTCTAAACTTATTTTTTATAGTATATCTGAGGTAGTTCTATAGTAAAACACAAATCATCTATCTGTTCATTTTTCATGTGCATATGGATTGATTCTTTAATGCTTATTGATAAATATCATATTTGTTCACCTGTTTCTTTTTGTCATGCCTTGCTATGTTTCAATAATTCTGTATACATTGTTTTTATCTGTAACTAAATCTGAAGAATAAATTACTAGATTAAATGATTTTTCTATGTATGTTACTTATTTTATAGTCAATAATGTAAAGCTAACCAAATGTAAGAGTTTTTAAATGTGGCACTATTAGTCTTTTTGACCAGTCAGTGTTTTATTATGGAAGATCGTGCTTTGCATATTACATGATCCTGAGCAAAATCCCTGACTTAGACTCATTGGTTAGCAGCAGTAATGTCCCTCCCAACCATGCCAACTGAAAACGTCTCTGTATATGGTCAACAATTGCCCTGTTCTTACAAATTGCAGAAGTATTATCTGAAAGAGAATATTTATTTTATTTACCAACACAATGTGCTTCCAAACTTTGAGACATTCGACAGGTATGTGGGTAAAAGAATAAAAATCTTTGCATCAGTTAAACTTTCATTTCAATTTTCATGCTAAGGTTAATATTTGTTATGTATTGGTGACTTTGTTTTTGAGATTTTATATTTTTTATTTTATATGGGTTCATTTCCCATATTAATGTTTGTGCAGCTCATACATGTAGTGCCTGCAGAAACCAGAACAGGGCATTGGATTAGACTAGAGTTACAGACTATTGTTAAGTGCCTTTTGGGTGCTGGAAGCCAAACCAAGGATATCAGGAAGAGCAGCCAGTGCCCTTAACCACAGACTCATCTCTGCAGGCCTGATTTGTGATGTTTTATGGTCTGTTGCTTATATTAGTTATATTTTGTATTTGGCAGGCAGTATAATTGTAATAATCTATTAAAGTTATTTGGTTTTTTTGTTTGTTTTCAGCAAATTCCTAGAAGTTGTTTCTTATTGGAGACATTACTGTTCTGCAACCTCACACAGGTCTGAATTGTTTATGGTGCTGTGATTATGCAGAGTAGTAAAAATTATTTTATTTACTTGGTTGGTCTTCACTTTTAGTACTTCTAAATTTAAGACGTAATTAGAAAGTCTTTTTATTCTGAGAGTTTCAAGTCCACACTTTTAATTAAGATATTCATTTGGTGTTTGACAGTTTCATGCATATATATGGTGCATTTTAGTGACTATAACCCATTGCCTTCTCACATCATACTGTCTGTTCAACTGAAGCCCTCTTCTTTCTAAGAACTCCCTCTCCAACATGTGCCTTTGTGTGAGTGTGTTTGTGAGCTTCTGAGTTTGCTCGGCAGTGCTTGTGTAAACATTGGTAGGAGGATATCTACTAGAGCACTGAGTACTTTGCAGTGGGTGATGGAAGTGACAAATCCTCAGCCAACAGGCAATACAAGTCACTCATCCCTCCAGTAGGAATTGCCCTTCCTGGTCCTCTCCACCCTCCAGAACAAAATGTTGGTTGAACCATTCTCATGCAGGACTTATGCAATTAAGCATAGTAGAGAAATTTCATCAATCTATGGGTATTTCACATCCAGAAGATATGCCTTTGTGGAATAAAACCTTATAATATTGCATTCTGGTTGTTCCCTCTTTGGTGATGTACCCTGAGCCTTGCATGTGTGGAAGAAAAATTGGAAACTCACTAAATTATAGGCATATTTCAAATACAATAATAATAGTGGTACAGAGATACCAACAAACCCCATGAGTAGATGATGCTCACCCTAGAATCTATTAGTCATTAAACAATTCCCAGTGCTGTGCGGAAACTCTTCCTATGAGTTGTTGCTCAGAGAAGGCCCATAGGTCCCCCAAACAATATAAATTATTGCCATCACTTTTGCTATTCCACCAAACTTAAACATAAAATCAAGTTTCTGATGACAAAAATCACACACTTTGAATATAGAACACAGACGAATTAATTTGGGGCTGAGCAAGAGATTTCTTTCTGCTGACTAACTTTCCTAGTGTCAGAAAGTGTTCTGATATGATTGAGGGAAGAGAACCACATACATCCAAGGAGACCCCATGCAAAGCAACATTGCTGGCCAGTGGGAAACCACAACTGGTACAGCAGTGGCATCATTATGATGGGGGTAACTAATATTATCCAATTGAACTTTAGGCCTGTTCAATAGTCAGAACCCATGATTCCTGACACATGGGGAAGAACCAGTGGCTAGGGAGGCCATAGGCTTTAGAGATGAAACTACTACTCATGTTTTGCTAAGTGAAAACATTGTCAAGATGCCTTCTAATATTTTTTCTTAGACCAAATACTAATGTTGCCTCCAGAACTTATGGGAAAATCTTTATAACTGAGGATGGTGATTATGTGCAGGCTCATAAGTGGTCAAAATGTGAATAATCAGCAATGGCAGACAATTTGGCCCTAAACATGATGTCTATTATCACTATTTCAAGCTGATTATTTTTTGTTCTGAACATTTCTGCATTTTCTTACTTAATATAAACCTGCACTACTTGAAATTTAAACAGTACTTGGTATATAAATCTTCTTTCTAAATTTCATGATAAAATTTCAAATATTCTGTATTCTATAGACTATTTATAAATTTTCATTATTTAACTCACAATCCTCATATTTACAGTGGCATAAGAATTATATTCCCTCAACAAAAACTACATTGCAAGTTTAAATTTTGTTCTTTACCCACTCTGTTGATAAGGTGATATGAGCTCTCCTAATGCTGTGCAGTAGTACACAGTCAAAGAGCCCTGTCAGCCATAGAGTTAGAAGGGCAAACCGTTGTTAGTATAAAGCTTGTTGGGTTCAGCATCTTAGAAGTTGTATTTCATCTGGATGATGGTGGTGGATGTCTTTAATCCCAGCAGTGAGAAGTGAGAGGTAGGAGGATTTCTGAGTTTGAATCCACTCTTTTCTTCAGAAATAGTTCTAGGACAGCCAGGACTACACAGAGAAACCTTGACTCAAAAGGACAAAAAAGAAACTAACAGAAGGAAGAGGAGGAAGAAGAGAAGGTGAAAGAGAAGAGGGAAAGGGAGAAGGAGACAGAGAAAAAAGAGGAGAGAGAGGAAGAGAGGAGAAGAAGACGAAAAGGAGTAGGGGGATAAGAAGAAAGAGAAAAACAGGGAGAAGAAGAAGGAGAGGAAGAGAAGGAAGAAAAGAAAAGGAGGGGTAGAAGGAGGAAGAAAAGGGAAAAAAAGAAAAAATGTTTTTATTTTTCTCCTCAATTTGACACAATACCCGACAGAAACACCAGAAGAGAGCTGTGGTTTATTTGGTATGAATTCGGAGGGAAGTTCCTTCTACCAAAAATGCATGTCCCCATCCACAGTGGCAGGAGAGTAAGACGGCTTATCATTGAATGTTGGTGGATCTGGAATCCAAGAGCCAGAGCGATTGCAGGGCTGACCTGTGACACTTGAAGGCCCATCCTCAGCGATCGACTTCTTCAACACTTCATAATTTCCTAAGGCATCACCACCAGTAGGCAAGTGGTTATTAAGCACATGAACATTTAGGCACCTTTTTTTTTTTTTTTTTTTTTTTTGGTTTTTTCGAGACAGGGTTTCCCTGTAGTTTCTAGAGCCTGTCCTGGAACTAGCTCTTGTAGACCAGGCTGACCTCGAACTCAGAGATCCGCCTGCCTCTCCCGAGTGCTGGGATTAAAGGCGTGCGCCACCACCGCCCGGCTAGGCACCATTCCTGATTTCATCAGTAATAGGTTTAATAACTTACTTTATGCTCAACGTATGATGGTCTGACAGGATATAACCTCATCATATGTTGAGAAGCATTTGTTTTTATTTTAGTTTGTGAAAATAAATAATTAATAAAAGGGACTGTAATTTAGAGGCCAGTTGCCGATATAGCACCTAGTATGCCATATGCATTGTTAAAATCTCTTATGTATACTGTTAACTGGTCTCGATAGTACTAAGTGTTCTAATTTTAAATACAGTTTTATAATGTTTTCTTTGACAATACTAAAATGGTCATATTCATGAACACAAATAAAGGCTTGTTTTCTAAGAAAAGACTTCATTAGTATATTTTGAACACATGAAATAACACATGGGAATCCCTTCTGGCACTTACTGGCTTTCTGTATGCAAGAATTAAGTCCTTGTGATTGTGATATGCCTGTGCCTTTAAAAGAAATTCTTCTATAAGAATCAGCACATATAGAAAAAACCTTCCTCCTGAGCTAGGTTTATTTTTAGGTAAAAACCACAGAATAAGAATCTAATCAAGCTTCCTGTTATAATGTAAAGTGGAAATATAAAGATGCCTGATTATTTTGTGTTAGTACCAACTGTTTCACTCTATCATCTGTCTTTTTCTATCACCTCCACTGTGATGTCTTGGAATGGGGATCCTGACATGTAATAGAAAACTTCAGAGAAAACATTAATATGTTCCTTAGTTCAAGTAGCTCATGTTATCACAGAGGCAAATGAAAAGTCTCCCGACCTTTTCATTTACTTCTACGACAACAGGCTCGGAGAGGAAAGATTTTTGCCAGATGTTTTAGTTTTAAATTACAGTGCTATGATTGGTTTCATTTCTGGGTCACCCATAGCAACCATTACATGTGAGTGCAAGATGAGCAATGAACGCATGGGAAATCCTCAAGAATTTAAATGCAAATGCTGTGAATTATAACTAAGCATTTTAGCAAGATCATGCAAATTGACAAGTTTGTATTAATTTCTAGCATTTTCTTTTGTAACTTTTATTCATTTTTATGAGCAAATCCCAATCTGTTTTAGTGTCATGTCATTTTAAAAACCTCTTACATCAGTGGGAGCTTTGGTTCCTAAGACAGCATTTCAGAGTTACCAATTGTAACCTTTCTCTAGGAAACCCCAGAAACTCACCTGAGTACAGTTTCAGAAAGTCACTTCTCTTCTGTCTATTCATGTGGTTCCTGGGTTTTCTTTCAAAGAACAGAAGTCCAAATATTTCAAAAAGTAAGGCAAGCATGGTGGCACATGCTATCAATCACAGAACTCAGGAGGCAAAGGCAGAATGCTCTCAATGAGTTTCAAGTTTCAAGTGAATACCAGGACAGTGAAAGTTGCATAGTGAGACTGTCGGTTCCCAGCCCCATTGTCTTGTTTTTACACTGATGGCTTTCTATACAGTTTTAGTAGGCTTCTTTTTGTTCTGAGTTTCTTGACTTGCAGAAATCTAGAGAAGAGCTTTTTGCTCTGTATCATTGAACTCCATCTCAGACTTACGGAGGTCAGGCTCAAAGGAAGCACTGAATATCCACATGGAGCCATTGGGCATAAGTAAAACAGTAAATTTAAAGTGGGAAACAAATTCAGCCTCCTTGTCATAGAGAATATTAATGGTTGCGGTAACTCATGCTTGACACACTATGCCACACCCATTCAAGCATTTTTCTCATCTTCAAATGCTCTTAACATTAAAAAGCATGACATCAATACCTCATTTCACCTCACGGAAAAGGCTTGGCAAGGTTTCATTTTCAGACAATATTGTTATGAATGGTCTCATTTGTAAATGGTGGTACACTGTCTTGCATCTTTTGTCTTGCCTTCTTATTAGCTGGGGGCATATCAACAGCATAAATTTGAGATATTTAACATAACTCAAACAGCCTTTCAGAGTCTAACTAATAGTCTGTGAGATTCTGGATAATAGTTTTATATTCATGGATTATATGCTACTTCAACTGGTATGAAAACATACCTTCTTTTGGTAGCAATTAAATGAGTGGGTGACTGACTTTATTCTAGTCTGTCACTTGTGTATTCTGGTTTTTAATTGATACAAAGGTGATTGGCTTTATTGACATCAGATTTCTGCTCTGTCACTTGAGTTCCCAAATCTATACTGATAATATGAAAGTGTAAGCCACATTAACAATGAAGTCATCCACATGGATACCAAGATCAATTTTTACCAGAAACCTCTCTTGAATATAAAGTCATAGTCTCTCTTCAAAGTTGAGAAGTGGTACACTTAAATAAAATGAATAATAAGAAAATGCTGGTAGGAATGGCAATACATTTCATCATTTCCTTTTATGTATTGAAGATCTTCCCTATCTCTACCACAATCATTACATCATCTTTCTCATAAAGGCTCAGCAATGACACACCTAAACTTGAAGCTTTCACCAAAGATCAAAGTTCCTATTGGATAATATCACCTGTCCACTCTGCACCTTTCTTCTATTTCGATATAACTAGGTCCTCAGTTAAAGTTTGCTCCTAGTTCTCATCTTCCCCTAACATCTTCTGACCACCACTCTTTCAGCTTCACATTCCTGTCTCCCTTCCCAGCCACAAACTATGGCCAGAGTCTCTTTGACCCCGATGAAAGCAAGCAAGGGAATGGGAGGGCTGATAAAGAGCTCCTGTAGTTTTTAAAAACTCATGTTCTTCAAAAATGACAAAAATCATTATATAAAATAGTAGAAATATCTATCAGGATTAGAGACTAGTTCATTGGCCTGCTGACAAATTTTGTGTAAATACCCAGAAGGCTTCAAAAGGAAGTAAAGATTGGTGTTTTACACATCAACATTTGCCCCTCTTTAAAGCTTCATTGTAGAATGTCATCCCTACCAATTTTGTGATTTGTCTTTCTGTTTTACTTGTTACTGATAGCTTGTTAAGTTGCTGCCAGTTTTTTACTTGTTATTTTTCTCTAACTCATTGGCCCCTACCCCCACATAGATTTTGCTGTTCGTGTATAGGAGTCCTAGTCAGTAAGAGTCTTCATTTCTGTTAGTTATGATGTCCAGGACATAGATGTAGATAAGAATCCACACCGATATCTGAGAGTGTGTTAGAGGTGGCTCCTTACTTCAATGGATGAATTTCTAGCCTTGTGGATCCCTTATCTCAGCAGTCAGTATCACTATGAAATGAACTGTGATGCTTCTTCAAGTCATGGAAGCAACTTAGTTTCACAGTTCCACGTTGTATGGTATGTGCTATAATATTCAGCTCAATCAGTGCATCATGAAAGCTAGCACAGACAACACATATGCAAATATAGCTAGCTTCAAAAAAAGTAACCTTTACTTAAAGACACTTGAACGAAAGAGGAAGGAATGATAGATTAAGCTAACAAACTGTAGTTTATCCTGAGAAACAGTTCTGAAAATATGAATTAGAATCCACTGAAGGCTATAAAAATCAGATAGCCAGACATAGCCTTAGGATTTTGTTTTGGGAGTTATGGGGATGCCTCAATAATTTGTATGTTAAGCAAATTCTCTGGTGGTTACCCATCTGAGGTCCACAATTTGAGAACAGTGCATCTTGCTCAAGAATTGGGGAACTTCTTCTCTAATGTACCCACCAGGAATATTGTCAGATACGAAGATTATTCAGCTTCTGTTTCAGCCATGATAGCTCAGTTGTAAAACAAAAGCTGAAATAGATAAATCCTAAGTAGAAGATGTTCTGTGTTCTTCTGAAACTATTCCCAAGAGCAAGCAACAGGCTGGATGTTCACAGATACATAATCCGAAAGACTCATGCTGCACAAAGAAGTAAGGTAATTAATAATAATATTATCTTGAGCAATTAAATTTTTGTTTTTGTATAAATATCTGATCAAATATTCATTAAAAGCAAATTTTAAAATGACTTTTAGAAAGTTTATCAGGATTCAATTATTTAATTCTTTAATTATGTCCGACTTTACAATGAATAGTAGGTGTCGATGATAAGAAAAGTGACTAAAATTGATGAAATGTTTGTGTAAAATGAAAAAAAAATGATTGTTCTTGAAATTTCATTATTGTTCTCCTCTGTGAGCAGTTCTGTGTCGGTAAGACAATTTTCAGTTTTATATATTTACCAAATTACCTTTATATGTAGTATTAAAAATTATAGAGCCTCTAAATTTCTACTTTTCTTAAATACCTTCCTGTCTCTATACGTGTGTGTGTGTGTGTGTGTGTGTGTGTGTGTGTGCGTGCATAATTTTGGCATTGAACCCTAGCCTAGAGAATAAGTGCATGCATAAATATATGTTTAAGACCACTCTTTCTTAAACCACCTCAGTGTTCTTTGCATTATTTTTCCTATGGCATATATCATCTATCTATCATTTCATTTGTTCTTAGCCTTTCAACATGTTTTCAGTATCTGCTAACAGTTAAACAGTCTTTTCCTCCCCACCCCCTTGCTTATTCCCCATGTCTTTGCTTTTTCTCCCTGCAACTTTGTCTTTCAAATTCATGTTTACTTATTGTTTTTGTTTGATTTTTTGTGACCCTCTAATTAGAAACATAGCTGTCTGTGTAGCTGTCAATTTGGAGTTCTCCTTTGGTGCCTTATAAGTAGAGGAGTGGGTAAACAGCCAGAGATAATAATTCCCTATCTGTACGAATCTATTGATAGTTAATAGCTCATCAGTAGGTCCCCATGAACTCCTCCCTTTCCATGGCTGTTTTCTGACAGGGCTAATCTTGTGTGTGCTTAGTACAAGTAGCCAGAGATATTGTGAGCTGACTATTATACTGGTTATGTTGATTTTACAGGATGACATTCTATAACTTTGCATTCTGTCTTGCAGCTCTAGAAGACACCTTGCTCCCTTTACTATAAATTTCCCAGAGTCTAATAGGGTAAGATGTAAATATCTTGGTTAGGACTAAGTGTACAATGGTCTCTTATCCTTAGCACCTTTGACAGCCATATGACTCCTCATTCATTGCTTTTCACAGTTGTCTTTTGTTAATGAAGTTTTCCTGTCACAACTGACTCTAAATAACCAACTCAGAGACTTAGTAAAAATTGTAAATGTTTGGCTGATAGATTAAGCTTGTTACTAGGTAACTTCTACATTGAAATTAACCTGTATTTTTTATCTGCTTTCTGCCACATGGCTCATGGTTTGTTGTTATAATAATATCTACATGTCCTGCTTTCGCTGCATCTGACTGGCATCGTCTCTACCTCTGGCCTTCTTCATCCCAGCATACTTGGTTTGGTTGCCCCACCTATACTTCCTGCCTGTTTACCAGACAGTCAGCTTTTTATTAAATCAATAAACAACAAACCTTTATAGTTTACAAAAGGAATATTGCACAGCATTTCCCCTTTTGTCTAACTAACTAAAAATGAATTTTTTATTTTTAACATAGTAAAATTATATACAACAAAACAGTTATTCAGTAAGGATTACAGTTACAATATTCAGTATATTTATATTTGTCAAATTTATAGAAAATACTCATTATCTATCCTATCTTGGTGAGTTTAAAGTTTTGTACCTAATTCACTTTCTATCCTAACTAAGAAATCTTTGTCTGATTATTTAGTCTTTAACTCTCCAACAAAGACCACAGAACAGTGAAATACTACCTAGTGATAGAGACACCTGGCTGCCTAGAAAGTCACCCAAATTTCTTCTATAATGTTGGGGTATCCAAGTTTGGACTACAGGCCTAGTATATCGGGCGGACATTTCTGAGAAACAGGGAAGTTTGAAGGACTGTCTACTTTGTCTTGTCTAAGTTTGACAGTTGCTTTTTAAATTTCCATCCTGCTGGTCCAGTTTGGACAGTATACTCTCAACAATTGAGGCACGGCAGTTTCTTTGCCAAAATCTAAGTTTTGCCATAAGAAAAACAAATTCTATATGGAGTTTCTTCGATGTCCATCATTTACTCTGAAGTAAGATTGATGCTGCCAGGAGCAGTTGTGTCTTACTTTCAGAAAAAAAATATTAAACATATTAAATGTTTGGTCTGTAGGTCTTTGTAGTGTTCAATGATCATTTTTTATCTAAATATATGTGTATATGACCTTGAAAACATACCTAACATGACTATAAATTTAACTAATATAGAAGGCTATTAATCTGTATTTCTTAATTATACATTACAATTTTAAATGAGCTGCATAAGCACAAAACCCTAAACAAAGGTATAAATGTACATACAGCATAATAAAATTAATTTTAAATTTGTATCAATATATCACAAACCATACTAACAAAAAATATTTTGAAATTAATAGCTTTTTTTGATTAAAGTAGATTCACTAATCTACCTTTTTCCCTATCATTCTTATATCATACCCCCTCTTTGCTTTAGAAAGTGATCTTAAATTTTACTCTATTATTTAGCTGGGCATTTTTTGAATAAGATCAATAACAATTTGTAACAAATCCCCCTAAACAAAGGCAAACATTCATTATCTACTGAATAACCACAACCCACCCATAACCCATCTCTTGGGAATTTGGACATTGTACTCTAGAGTACTTCATGTTGTTTGTGGGTATTAGTATCATAGGGGAAACCTTGAAAAAAAAGAAAAATTGTTACATCTTAACTGGAATATTCTGTGGGCTGGATCATCTCAGTCAGCTGTCTTGAAGCATTTGGGATGCTGGATCACCTGAGCCATCCGTTTTATTGGAGTCTGGTCCCCTTGCTCTGAAAATACACAAACTTTTAAAAGTAACATACATATCTGAATTAATACAAGTAAAGACCTCACTATACAAGCCAGCCAAAGAACATTTTTTTAAATATTTATTTATTTATTATGTATACAATATTCTGTCTACGTGTATGCCTGAAGGCCAGAAGAGGGCACCAGACCTCATTACAGATGATTGTGAGCCACCATGTGGTTGCTGGGAATTGAACTCAGGACCTTTGGAAGAACAGGCAATGCTCTTAACCGCTGAGCCATCTCTCCAGCCCCCCCAAAGAACATTTTTATGTTTGAAAAGGTAAAATATAAATCACATGTCTTGATGCACTTCTAGGCATATATATATACATATATATATGTATATATATACATATATATATATGTATATATATATATGTGTGTGTGTGTGTGTGTGCGTGTGTGTGTGCGTGTGCGTGTGTGTGTGTGTGTGTTTGTGTATGTATATATCCCAGAATGAATTCATACCTTCTCATTTCTTGTGGAAATAAATCATAACCTCTCCCCCAAAGCAACACATATTTAACTTAAATTTTGAGTCAAGATATTTTTTAAATATATAGTTTGGTTTAATCTAGCAGCTTTTGTAATCCAGTGTCTCTTAGCAACAAAAAAATAAAGACAACATAACAATATACAGGGTTCAGACTCTTTGTGATGTGGAATTCCCCTCTATATGCTGTGAATTACACTGGTTAATAAAGAGGCTGTCTTGGCCTATTGATAGGGCAGAACTTAGGTAGTTGGGGAAATGTAACTAAATGCTGGGAGAAAGGAGGCAGAGTGAGAGAGAAACGTAGAGCCCCACCAGAGATAGATGTTGGTTATACACAGATTACTAAAAATGGGTTAAATTAATATGGAATAGTTGGCCAATATGAAGCCTAGAGCTAATGAACTAAGCAGTGATTTAATTAATACAGTTTTTGTGTGATTATTTCAGGGCTAAGTGGCCATCAAATAACTAGCAGTCTCTTTACAACATCTTTGTGCATTTCTCAACTTTACATGGCTTACTTTTTTTACATTACTCCCTTTATAAAGACTTTATTTTAAAATGATAGATAGATAGATAGATAGATAGATAGATTGATAGATAGATGATAGATAGATGATAGATGATAAATAGATAGATAGATAGATGATAGATAGATAGATAGATAGATAGATTAGATAGATAGATAGATAGATAGATAGATAGATAGATAGATGATAGATGATAGATAGATAGATGATAGATAGATAGATAGATAGATAGATAGATAGATAGATAGATAGATGATAGATAGATAGATAGATAGATAGATAGATAGATAGATAGATATAGATATGGTTGTCTATATCTTCCTTTCTGTGCATTTAGAACCATTTTAAAGCTTTTTCAGGCTTTATGTGGATATATGTGGTCCCAGTTATTGGACACCATTTAGTTGACAGAGGTTTCTTGTCTTGACCTCCTACCAGTTCCCAAATGATTGACTTGGAGACTTAATATTAGTTATAAATGCTTAGCCAATAGCTTAGACTTGTTACTAGCTAAATTTTACATATAAATTAACCCATATTTCTCATCTACCCTCTGCCTTATGATTCATGGCTTGTTATCTCATTTTCTACACATCCTGCTTTCTCTGCATCTGGATAGCATCTCCTCTGCTGCTACCCTTCTTCATCCCAGTACACTTAGTTTGGTTGTCCCACCAATGCTTCCTTTTTGGCTAGTAACTGGCCAGTCAGCTTTTTCAAAACCAATACAAATAACAATCTTTACAGTGTACAAAAGAATTATTCCAGAGCAGTTTTTCCTTCACAGTAGATGATGAAAAGATTAGAATGTTGATGAATATAGGCAGATATGTAGAGAAAGGTTTATGTTTGGATTACAACATTGGTACCCAAATTCTATAGCAACAGTGCACAAAGTAGACACATTTGAAAACTTTGTTATTGACTGCATATTGACTGCCTAATTCTCTAACAGTTATTCCCTGAAAATCTACTTCCCACCATGTTCTTTAGGAATGGAATATCCTAGTTTTTTTATTATGTAAATTACAGGTTGTATGCAATTTTATTACATATAATTTCAATAGTAGCCTTAATTAATTTTAGATTTTTTCTCTTGTCATCAGAGTTGTTGCTTTGATTTATAATATTTTAAACTATGAAACATCATATAGTTGCTGTATGTATATAAACCAACATATGTGTTTAATGCCTAAAGAAATTGATGCCAATGTCAAAATAAAAAAAAAAAATAAGGTTAGAATTGAAAAGCACATGTCCACATTAAGGAAACAGTCCCTTAAAATCAATCAGTAAGCAGGATTATTCATAAGTGTTGACCTTAACTACCGAGTGACAAATTTAACAAATTAAACATTGTCAACATTCTTTTAGGTTAAAATTACTTGTCTCCCGATAATCTCATTGAAATTGTCAGTTCTATCTAGGTTTGATGAAGCTTGTTCTTTATTCTGTGCTTTCTGTCACATTATTCTCCGAAGACTGCTTAGAGCCATGCTTTCTGTGCCCTTATCCTTTTATAGGAGAGAGAATATAACACTTTTAGCAGAACTTGCCTCCTTTATTTATTTCAAACAACTCTTACATTTCATGATGATCTATTTGTCTGTAAGACTTCTATCCAAACTTTGTGTATTACCTAGAGTGCAAATTCCTTTGGTTTGATAGGGTGTGACAGCACATGTCAAAGGCAATTGCTGTCAAACCTAATTAATTGATTTATCAAAAAGTTGGACATATTGAAGTTCAACTTAATTGAGACTGCTCATTACAAGTGATCTTTCAGAACAGGAATGTAAAGTGACTACAACTTTAAGGATAAGAGAAAAAGTTTGAGCAGTATGGAAAGCGAAAATAGCATCTGATGAGCAGATATGTACGAACCATACATAACACACACTATTATCTTCAGCCACAACGGCTGCTGCTGTAGTATAAGCTCTGCAAAGGAAGTCGGAGCAATCATGAGTATTTTTATAGCAAGCTGTTTGTGCTTTTATAGTTCACATTGTGTCAGCATTTTAATTATAAAATCTTTTTTGTATGAATCCATAGCAAATCTGTAAATCCACCAAAATAATATTTAAAAGCTCACTTGAATTTAAAATAAAATAATTTGAGAATATTTTTGAAATGCTTATCAAATGCCCATGAATCAAGTACTAAATGCATCAATTAGCATACAAAATGATGTTCTTCACAAAGTAGATGGTCACTGATTACAAACTCAGCAATCCAGAATTTTTGAAAATATAGAACTAAAGGGAAGAAACAAATAGATAATTATTGTAAAATATCAAGCGTTGCACTTTAATATTTAAAATAATAATTTAGATACCCCAACATCCATTTTAAACTGTATTTCATTTTTATATCAAAAGACTTTTCAAAATGAAATAAGCAAACTGTCATGTGTTATTTCTAAAACAAGTCTCACACAAGAATATAGGCAAACAAATAAAAATGCATTTTGCTTTGTTTTTGATTTAGTTTTGAGTAAAAAAGATTTTATTGAATTTGTATATATGTGATACGGATAACTTGTTTCTTGACACACGGATTTTTCTCCAACACTCTTTTAAGAATTAATACTGTAAATAAAAGTGAAAGATACATGAACCTCACTATGGCTCATCTACATTGTACTTTCTATTTATTCAATCTGCCTTCAACTGCATCTCCTATTATTTCATCCATCTGCCATGCTGTTGCTGATCCACTTCTCCCAAGCCATTGCCTGCTTTACCATATAGACTTTTTTCACTACCACTACTATCACCATCAACACTGGAAGAACTCTTCTCTTATGTTTTATTTTGTGGGTTTATGTGGCTACACACATACACACACACACACTTAATGAATTTTAAACATATAATCTCTGTATGAGGTATATGTCCTTCTGGGTCTGATGTATTTTGATTAACATAGCAATCTCCCATCTTATACATTTTTAAATAAATTGCATGATTTAATTTTCTTATGATTTTCTTTATGATATTTATTTGTAAATATATAGCACATTCAAAATATTTTTAATATATTTTTTTTAAAAATAAAATATAATTTCATCACCTCCAACTTCCCTTTCCTTACTCTAATCCTTGCCATGCCTTACCATGGCCTATATTTTTCTAATTATTGATTTTGTATATATTATATTTATTCATATGTTTGTGTGTGTTTGTGTATGTAAAATGTAACTTTTACAGGTAGAATGTTTACTGAACATGGAACGAACCCAAAATGAACTTATGATTCATGGAATAATTAATCAAAATTGTCTCTGAAATGCTTTCCCATGGTGATCTTGCAACTTCACTGCAGCCTTGACTATAATACACAAATGTACTCCCTTTGCAAGACATATGCCACAACAGCATGGCTGTAACAGAAAGAACAATGAGTAAAACACTTTAGCTGGGGCTGGAGAAAACTGTCAGCGATTCAATGCATGTACCACTGTTTCAGAAGACTCTCGTTTGCTTTCCAGTGTTCATATGAAGGGCTCAGGCATATTTGATGTCTCTGAAGTCCAAGAGATATTTATGAACAGGCACATACACAAACAAACAAACAAACAAGTAAATAAATAAAAAAGTAATGGGAATCAGCAAACTCAATGACATCTCTCAAGATCAATGATATCAATTCTCCAATAAAACACAAAACAAGTGAATGGATGTGAAAATAGGATCCTTCCTTCTGATATATTCAAGAAACACACTCTCACATCAAGGATAGATAGCACCCGGTGGTAAAAGGGTGGAAACAGATATTCCAAGAAAATGGCCGTAAGGAGCAAAATAGTATGACCATCTTCATATGAAGTCTAACAAATTAGACTTCAAATCAAAACTAGTCATAAGAGATAGGGAAGGATATTAAATACTTGTCAAAGGAAACTCCACTAACAAGATGCTGTGATTTTTAATATCCATGAAGCAAACACAAAGACAATTAAATCATAAAAGAAACACTACTACAGCTTAAATCACACACACACACACACACACACTGATAGTGGGAAACGTCAATGCTCCATTCTCACCAATAAATAGATGATATAGATAAAATACCGAAAGGGAAATTTTGAAGGTAACTGTCATGATAAATGAAATAGACTTACTAGATATTTACAGAATATTTTCATGCAAACACAACAGAATATACATTCTCAGAATATCATAGAACTTTTTCTGAAATAGATCACATATTCAGACACAAAACAAGTCATAACAGATACAAAAAATTAAAATAACATCCTGAATTCTATCTGACCAACAAGAATTAAAACTAGATATCAACAATACATAAAACAGAAAGCTAACAAATTCATGGAAATTGAACAATTCACTATTGAATGAAAAGTTGGGTAAATACAAATATTAAGACATTAAAGAGTTTCCAAACTTGAAAATTAATATGCAACATAGCCAAATATATGGGATACAATGAAGGTGGTTTGAAGAGACAAGTTCATAGAACTGAAAGTCTACATACAAAATTGGAGTGATCTCATACTACTAACTCAACACTTAATAGCTTCAGAACAAATGGAAGACGCCTCACCCATAAGGTTAGATAGCAAGAAGTAATTAAAATCAGTGTGGAAAATAACAAAACTAGAAATGAACAAACAGACAATAATAATATAAAAATCAACAAATGAAGGAGTTGGTGCTTTGAAAAACTGAATAAATCTGAAAAATTCTTACCCAAATTTACTAAAATGCAGAGAGAAATATTCAAATTAATAAAAAGAATTTGAAAATGAGACATGACAGTACACATCAATCATAAAGAAATACTCTTAAAAACCTGTATTTCAACAGACCTGAAAATGTAAAATAAGTTGAAAATTTTCTCAAACCTATCACTTGCCAAAGTTAAATTAAGGTTATATAAGCAATTTAAACAGACCTATAATCCCAGTGTAATAGAAAAAGTCATAGAAAGTCTTCTAACCACAAAAAAAATCCAGGATCAAATGGTTTTGATGCAAAATTTGTCTAGGAAGGCTAATGGCAATACACCTCAAATTATTCCACAAGATAATAACGAAAGGAACATTGTCCAATTTGATTTAGAAGGCCATAATTACCCTGATACCCAAACTACATAAAGATAAAACTAAGCAAGATAATCACAGACCAACTGTCAATAAGAACTGTGGTGGTATGAGTAAGAATGGCCCTCATACGCCTATAGGGAATGGCACTTTTAGAAAGTGTGGCATTGTTGGAGTAGGTGTTACTTTGTTGCATAAAATGTATCATCAGGGGGTGAGCTTTTATATCTCATAAGCTTAAGCCAGGCCCTGTGTGTCACTGTTACTTACTGATGCCTGGGGATCTAGATGTTAACTCCCAGCTACCTCTCCAGCACCATATCTGCCTGCAGGCCCCCATGCTTCCCACCATGACAATAACTGACTAAACCTATGAAACTGTAAACCAGTTCAAATTAAATGGTTTTCTTTATAAGAGTTGTAGTGATTATGGTGTCTCTTTACATCAATAAAACCTTAACTGAGACAGAATATACATGCAGGAAATTCTCAGTAAAATACCTAGTAAACTGAATCATCCAACATGATTCAAAAAGATCATGCACCATGATCAAGTAGGTTTCATGCCAGAGTTAGAAGATTGGAAAAATATGGAAACTGATCAATATAATCAACCATATAAACAAACTGAAAGACAAACCCACATGATCATCTCATTAGATGGAAAAAAGTACTTTGACAAAATCCAACATCCTTTCATGATAAAAAGTCTTAGAGAGACTAGGGATACAAGGAAGATGCCTAAACATAATAAAGACAGTTTATACAAGCCCATAGATAACATCAACTTAAATAGAGAGAAACTCAAGGCAGTTCCACTAAAACCAGCAAAAGGAAAAGGTTGTCCTCTCTTTTCTTATTTATTCAACATAGTACTTGAAGTGTTAGACCAATAAGACAACCAAAGGAGAGCAAGTGGATACAAATTAGAAAGAAGAAAGTCAATGTATCTTTATTTGAAGATGACATGATAGAGTACATAACCGACCCTTAAAATTTCACCAGAGAACTTCTACAAATAATAAATACTGTCAGCAAATTAGCTGGATATGAAATTAACTCAAAAAATTAGTAGCCCTCCTATATACAAATGACAGACAGACTTGAGAAAAAACAGGGAAACAATAGTTTTCAAAATAACCTCAAATAATATAAAATATTTTGGATTAAGTCTAAGCAAGTGAAACACTTGTATAATAATTTGAATGCATTAAAGAAGGAAATAAAAATATTGGAAAATGGAAGGATTTCCCATGCTGAAGGATCTGTAAGATTAACTTGGTAAAAAATGGTCATTTACAGTAATAAATTAAAATTAAAATAATTTCCAGATTCAACATCCCTACCATAATCTGAATAGAATTCTTCATAGATCTTAGGAGGACAATTCTCAACTCCATATGGAACCCCCCAAAAAAACGGTTAGTTAAAACAATGCTGAAAAATACACAAGGTGGTTACAAGATACTTCACCATTTCAGATCTCAGATTTACTAATTACAATGCCACAATAGCAAAAACAGCAAGGTATTGGCAAAAAAAGGAACCCAGACACTCTAATCAGTGAAATCAAATTTAAAACCCAGACATAAACAGAAACACCTATAGATACCAGATCTTTGATAAAGAAGCCAGAAATACACTCTTCAACAAATAGTGCTGATCTATCTGGATGTCTGTATGTAGAAGAATGCATATAGATCCATATCTATCATCCTACTGAAGGCTCAAGACTAATTGGATCAAAGATCTAAAAATAAAACCAGATATACTTAACTTGGAGGAAGATAAAGTGGAAAATAGCCTTGCACTAATTGGCACAGTAGAAGCCTTTCTTAACATAACACTGACAGTGCCAGCATGAGATCAAAAATTAAGAAAAAGGACCTCATGAAACTGAAACATTTCTGTAAAACAAAGGACACCATCACTTGAACAAAGCAGAATGGGAAAACATTTTTACCCACTTCACTCCCAATGAAGAACTAATACGCAAAATATATAAACTGTTCAATAAACATGATATTAATAAAGCAAATAACCAAATTAAAAATGGGTCAAATATCTAAAGAAAGAACTCTCAATAAAGAAAAACTGAAGTGTCTGAGGAACACCTAAAAATGTTTAACTTCCTTAGTCACCATGGAAATGCAAACCAAAAATACTTTAAGAGTCCTCTCAGAATGGCTAAGATTAATAATACAAGTGACAACTCTGGCTGGCAAGAAAGTAGAGCAAAAGGAACACTCATCCATTGTTGTTTGGAGGTAAACTTATATAATCATCATGAATAATCAGTATGGCAGTTCCTCAGAAAGAAAAAAAACTTATTATATATCAATATCTAGATATACCACTCTTGGGTACATACCCAATGAACACTTTGTCTTTTCACTGAAACAGACAGTAAACCAACTGTTCATTTCTCCTTTATTAATAATAGATAGAAATTAGAAACAAAGTAAATGTCCCTCATTCAAAGAATGGATAAAGAATACATAGTACATATATACAATGGAGTAATAAACAGATCTTTTAAAAAATTACATCATGAAATTTGCAGGGAAATTAATGGAATTAGAAAACTATATGTTGAGGGAGATAACCCAGAACCTAAAAGATAACTGGTATATAATTGCTTATGTCTTAATATTAGGCATAAATAAATGATAACCAGAGAGGCCCAAAAGCTGCCAAACAATCCTCCTGGGAGAGCATCAGAGGCCATCAACTGCCAGGATTGACAAGTGACAGCCAGGGAGCAATGACAGAATTGACTTTCATCATTGGCTTCCAGAAGCCTCTTAAGAAATTTTTCTGGGAAAGAGAACCTGTGCCCCAGGCAGCATCCACTGCCATTCTTGAAAAGGGATGATTACCTACCACTTTAGGAATCACCAGAACCTCAGTCCACCTACACCTAGAGGGTTAATCACTGGTGTATGGCACTGCCTTCACTTGGAACGTGAAGAGTGACCATCTGAGACTTGGGCTCACTTGTATCTGGAGGAGTAACCACCAAAAGCTCTGCTCTGCCTGCACCTAAAGAAGCATTCAGTGAAGTCACAGTCCCCAACTAATTGGGAGAAGGTGAGCCACCTGAAGCACAGGTGCTACCTACACCAATTAGATGAAGAGACTGATAGACAACAAGATAAGAACACACTCAACAACATAAGGAGCAATACTGCACCACCAGAAACTAATGGTTCTACAGTAGCAAGACCTAAACACTCCAACGCACATGAAGCAGAACAAAATGACCTTAAAATAACTTTATTAAGATTATTGAGACCCTTAAAGAGGAAGCAAAAAAAAAATCCTTTAAAGAAGTATAAGAAAAAACAAACACAAAAAGAGAAAGAAATCAACAAATTCCCTAAAGAAAACCAAGAAAATACAATTAAACAAGTGAACAACACTATTTAAGACTTTAAAACAGAAATAGAGGTAATGAAGAAAACACAAACTAAGGGAATTCTGGAAATGAAAAATTTATGTAAATAATCAGTAACCACAAATGCAACCATAAACAACAGAATAGCACAGAAGAGAGAATTTCAGGCATTGAAAATAAAAAAAAAAAGAGGAAACATTCATTAGTTAAAACAATGTTAAATCCAACAAATGCCTACACCAAATATCCAAGAAATATGGGACACCATGAAAGGACCAAAACCAAGAATATTATGGATAAGAAAGGAGAAGTCCAATTCAAATGAACAGAAAATATATTCAACAAAATCATAGAAGAAAAAATTTCCAACCTAAAGAAGTATATGCCTATAATGGTACAAGAAGCTTACAGAACACCAAATAGACTGGAACAAAAAAGAAATTTCCCTCCCCCACATAGTAGTCAAAATACTAAGCATACAGAATAAAGAAAGAATATTAAGAGCTGCACAGGAAAAAGGTCAAGTAACATAAAAAAGCAGAACTATCAGAAATATACCCAACTTCTTAATTAAAGCAATGATAGCCAGAAAGTCCTGGATAGGCATTATTCAGACACTCAGTGGTCATGGATGCCAGCCCAGACCATTATACTCCAAAAATTTTCAATCACCATAGACAAAGAAAACAAGACATGATAGAACTAGATTCAAACAATACCTAGCCAGAAATCAATCCCTACCGAAAATAATAGAAGAAAATCACAACCCAAAGAAGTCAGCTACATCCACAATAGATGACACAGGCTATAGATGACCTCACATCAGCAAATCCCAAAGAAGGAAAATGCACACACAATGCCACCAGCAAAAGAAAAACAAAAATAACAGGAACTAGCAATCACTTGTCACTAATATCCCTTAATATAAACGAACTCAATTCACCTATAAAAAGACACAGGCTGACTAGATATAAAAACAGAATTCATCCTTCTGCTGAATAAAAGAAATACATGTCAACCTCAAATGCAGACATTACATCATATTTTGATGCTTGATTATAGGAAGTGGTGCTACTTGACAAAAATTAGGAGATATGGCCTTGTTGGAGTAGATATGTTGGAGAAAGTGTGCTACAGGGGGTGGGCTTTAGGGTTTCAAATATTCAAACCAGGCCCAGTATTTCTCTCTTCTGGCTGCCTATCTAAATATAAAAATTTCAGTTACCTCTCCAGCACATGTCTGTTTGCATGCCACCTTGCATACCACCATGTTGATAATTGATTAAAACTGTGAGATTATAAGCCAGACCATTAAATATTTCCCTTTGTAAGAGTTGTCATGGTCATGATGTCTCTTCCTGGCAATAAACATTGACCAACAAACCCTTAAAGAAAATTGGCAACTTTAGCAGAACTCATCAACTATCCACAGCTTCTCAGCTAAAGATTAGGACATGAAAGCCCTTTACTCTTCTTTTCTGGAATGTTAGTGTGGGAGTTCTTCTGTCTGTGTGCTTTTCTTGGTTAATGAATAAAGAAACTGCCTTGGCCTATTGAAAAGGCAGAACTTAGGTAGGTGGGGAAAATGGAAATGAATGCTGGGAGGAAGAAGGCAGAATTAGAGAGAGACACCATGGAGCCTCCAGAGTCAGGCATGCCAAATCTTTGCAGTAACCCAATGCCACATGGTAATATACAGATTAATAGAAATGAGTTAAATTAAGATGTAAGGGTTAGCCAATAAGAAGCAGTGTTTTAATTAATATAGTTTCTGTGTGGTTATTTTTGTTCTGGGTGGCCAGGACGAACAAGCAGTCTCCTCCAGTAGAATGTTGACTGGCAATGTTGTACAGGTCTTATCCAGGCTGTCACAGAAGCTGTGAGTTTATGAGTACACCAGTCTAGTTATGTACAGAAGTCACTGTTTCTCTCTGGTCCTCTCTGACCTTTGGCTCTTAGGATCTCTCTGTTTCCTCTTACAAAGTATTCCATGGTCATGGGGAAGGAGAGTGATACAGATGTCCCACTTATGGCTGAGCATTCCAGTGGCTCTTATTCTCTGCATTTTGGCCAACTGCAAGTCTCTCTGTTAACCACTCTCCAATGAAAAAAGAAATTTGTCTGATGATGTCTGAGAGCTACATTAATCCATGAGTACAAAGACACAAATTTGAAGGCAGATTGATACTCTCTCCATTTAGCATAAAATTTGTAGGAAGTTTAGCTATTGGACCTGTGAGCTCCTCCATCATTAGTTCATGACCTGATGCACTGTACCCTTTTTTCTGCTGCTTAATTTTTACTGATAAATAGTAACAAAATTTATACAAGCGAATGTTCTGATATTATGAAAAACAGAATAGATCCTCTTCAGAAAACAACAGCATAGGTTCCATGAGAATTGGCTATCACAGTACTAGGTACAGATCCAAAGAAAAGAAAGCCAGTGTATTAGAGGCTGGCTCTCATGCTCAAATCAATAACATTCAAAATATTTAAGAAACTATTAACCAAGTGCCTATCAACTCTTAATTGGGGAAGGATATGAAACAGTCACATAGTAGGAAACTCAATTATCCCAACCTTTAGATACAGAAATAGATGCAGTGTTGGATTTCAGCAGCTACCAGACATATTCTCCACATTAACACAGGTAACTGTGATTTATATTGTTCATTCTAATAATGTCCCTCTCACTCCTGTTCTCTGTTCACACTACCATGCTGCATCACACATCAGTTTTACACAGGTGTGCAGGGAAACAAGGCCTGTTCTAGAAAACAAATTTTCTAGAACATAATTTTGATTCTTTATGAAATAGGAACGGACAATGGAAGATCTGAACCCCACTAGGAACCTGTAGGCAGCTAGGCTTATGCTATAAGCTCACATTATTTCTACTGTCAAAAATTGAAGGCAAGAGATCCTGGGAGAGACTAATAGACTAACCAAAAAGTGGCACAAATGTTCAGCACACTGTGAAGAAAACTTATTGTGAGTGGCATTTAATACAAACCATGTGCAGCTATAAGTTTCAACATAGAATTGACACATCAGTGTACTATTTGATGACAGTCCATTTAAGGTGACATTAAAATTAGCCCCACTTTAAATTCTTATTCCATGCTCTTATCAGGTTTGGCCTGACTTCATCCTTTCAGTCCAAGGGAGGGCCATGTTTTGGTCATGGGGCAACTTCTCACATTAATGAAAGATACAAGTCTCACTGCACACAAATATTGTCACATATAACTTGTGTTCCACAATGGAAAGCCAGCAACATCCACAGTGAATCCATGGAATGTATAGCAAAAGGACAGGTTCAGCATACAACAGTGACTACCCCTTTACCATTTGTAAAGGTTGCTCCTTTTATCAGATGCTCTGACTTCACACAATTTCCAAATAACACTCTTCTTTATGTTCATGAGTTATGTCACATGTGAGGCTATCTGAATGCAAACAGGCACAGTAGTGCTCCCTTAAAACATCCTCATGCCAGAATGTGTTTCCAAGGACAAAGCATGGCTAATGCAGCTCCAAGTTTTCAAGCTCTTCACAATTAATGGCTGAGCCTTACAACTCTGAGTCAATACTGAGAACTCAAGGTTGGCCATGGCCAAGAGTTTGGGAATCCCAGGATTGGGTATCAGTCATGTTTTACATTCAGCATCCCTGCATGAGAACACAGTGTGAAAACTGGTGGTTGAGAGACTGCAACTCCAGTGCATAGGAAGTGTGGACTTGACAAAGAGTCTTCCTTCAGAACAGGGCTAATACAACCAGCCTACCACTGCGCCTGCTGCCAGAACACAGGGACAGATGGCCTGCCACATTTTTGAACAGCATCAATTTTTGGATAAAGATGTGACAAGTTAAAACAGGTGCTCCCAGAAGTCTCTTCCCTCACAAACTGAGCTCTGCCTACAGCACAGTGGGTGTGTGTGTGTGTTCCTCTTCTAAAGGATGGAGGTACCTATGAGAAAATGGAGGATGGACGCCTGACAGGAAATGCATGCAGGTGATGCCCAGGGAAGCATCTCTGATAAACAGCACTAACTACTTCCCCAAAGCTAAGTGTTTGCAAAGAAAGACACTTGCACATAGATTGGCAGAGAAGGATTGACCAAGCTTGGAGATAAATGAGGTCTGGACTCCTTTTGTAATTCTCAGAATGAAGTGAGGTGAGGCCTCTGTAGCATAAATCCCTGTCCTAGGAACACCGGGGTTATTTGCCTGAGGGCAACTCAGAATCTACCAATGATGGCTGGGATTCAAAGCAAGGCTACATGCCTGGGTAGGATTGGGGTGTGTTCTTGGATGGATGCTACCTCAAATTCATTATGTGAGTGAATGACTTACTCAGTGTGAGACACTTCTTCATTGAGATCTTAAATGGGAAAACTGAAAGATAGTGATGTATTTGAAGTGTCTCTGACTTAGGACAACTCATTCTAAGAAGATCTAGAAACAGTAAGGATCAGAAGATTCAGAGCAGTGGGACTGGCCACCCAAGAGAACAGTGAGAGGAACCCCTCCTCTCACCAGGGAGATAGGCCTTGAAATAAAATTAATTAGGTATACCTGTACCAAGACTCCAGCCTCCAGTATACAGAAGAAAGGATGAAATCTAAATCAGCAGAACCTTTCTAAAATTTATACATGTATGAAGGCATTCTAAATGAAATTGCCAAATAATGGGGAAGAAAGAGCCATAACTTGACATCTCTTGTCACCAAATAAAAGCTTCCAGTCCAAGGATACATCTAATTGAGTTGTTGGCCAAAAGGGTTCCATGGGAATGACCAAACAAACATGGCTATTTCTAAGACTGTAGGTGGCTCTCCACAAATGGACTGCAAGGCCCCATTTCTGAAGACAACACCTATGTTCACAGCTACCAAAAGAAAAACATAAACACTAATTCAGCCATGAGGCCTTTGATATACAATGTTATCTTGCCTACAAGATATGCTAATGTAATGGTGGCACAAAGCGTGTGGCAGTAACCAACCAATATTCAATATGGCCTTTGCCTATATATTATGACTTCCACATTCAGAAATCCTATAAAATCTTGTAGTCCTTACATCATGCTTATTTTATTTTTATATTCTGATATATTATTTTATTATAATCCATAAGCAGCTTGTTTGTCTCCTAAAGAGAAACAAAAGGGGAGTGGATCCAGGTGAGAGAGGAGGTCAGAAAAAAATGGAAGAAATAGGTGTAGAAACTGTAATCTGGTTATACTATGAGAAAAAAATGAAGCATTTTCAACAAAGGAAGGAAATAAGTGTTTACATCTCATTAGCTTCCATAATTAATAATGACAAAATTATATATAAGATAGTTGCTCTAAAATAAATTTATTTGTGATTTATTATCAGTTCATTTGACTTGTATATCTATTTTATAAACCTGTATTTTAGAGGTCAGCTGAAACTTTTTATAGTAATAGTGGTGAGAAGTAGGTAAATATTTTTTTAAAAAATGATTCTTTTTTTCCACATGCCTTTTCCAACATTTGCTGTCATTTGTTTTCCTTTATGTCTTAAAATACTTTAAGAATTTTATACATGTATAAAATGCATTATTAGTAAAATCAGCCACTTTTCTTTTTCTTTTTTTTGACTTTTCAAGACAAGGTTTCTCTGTAGCTTTGGAACCTGTCCTGGAACTAGCATTTTTAGACCAAACTGGCCTTGAACTCACAGAGATACACCTACCTCTCCCTCCCAGCTGGATATTTATATAGTCTTCTTTGGACATCCATTCAATTCACTGGACCATATTTTTGAATGGATACATTTATTTTCTAATATTTAGGTTTTCTATTCTTTCTTCATTCCAGATGCTAATACCTGAAAAATGTCCGACTGGTAAATTTATGTTGCTATTCATTTCTTTGCTTGCTTTTTTCCATATTGTAGACTCTTTTCACTTTTGTTATTATTTCCTTGACTATTTGGAAACTTTTAATCCTGTGTAATTCTACTATACTTGTTGATTTTTATGATTCTTTTCTGTGTCGTTAGATTCCTTTTAAGAAAATTTTTTCTAGGTTTGATTAAAGGCCTTTAAAATATATTTTACTACATAATAGCTCACAATTATGAGGCTTCCAAATATCATGCTGCTCTTTGCCAAAACTGTTAAATATCCTATGAACTATCTTATTTGACAACAGAGTATATAAACATCATAGACAATACCTTTCCATTAGTAATAAGACTGTAATATTGAAATGGAAGATAATGAAGGACAGGTAGATGGTAAAGATCATTTTCATTGTAAAAATGAGCGTTATACCAAATAAATACTATTGTAAATGGAAACTGTTCTTTCATTTCCCAACCACACAGATCTGAATAATCACACAAAACTATATTAATTACAGGACTGTTTGGCCTATTAGCTCAGGCTTCTTATTAACCAATGCTCACATCTTTAATTAACCCTTTTCGATTAATCTGTGTATCAGCATAAACTGTGGCTCACTGTTAAAAAATCAGCTTCTGTCTCCTTTGGCAGCTACATGGCATCTCTTTGACTGTGCCTACTCTCTCTTTTTATTCTGATTTCCTGCCTGGCTTTATTCTGCCCAGCCATAGACTGTAGCAGCTTCTTTATTAACCAACGGTAATGAAACATTCACAACATGCAGAGGAGAATCCGATATCATACTAGTGTTGTTCACATGTAGCTATTAAAGATAATAACCAACCGAAATTAATATAAATAAAAATAATATAAAATATTTGGTATTTTGATATAAATTAATCAAAACTGCAAATGTGTTTGCTATTATGTGAAATCATGATGAAATAAAGACAGTACAAAAAATCAAATATACCTTACAATATCTGCAGTGATTAAAGTGAAGAGACACCAGAACCCCATGAATCTGATGGTACAAATTTGTTTTCATTCTTTGACTCTTGTCATGAACTGAGAAAGATGACCATTTCAACTCCAGAAACAATGACTGCTGTCAGGCTTTTACAACATTAAACTTTCTCAACTATGAAATAATTTTTATTAACATTTCTATAGCATTTTATAGAGAGATGTGTCTGTAAGTTGCTTGACAGAGCATCTTGAAGATGAATGATTGTTCAGAGTGGTTAGGGTAATGGAAGAGGTTTATGCAGAAGAGTCATTTGAAGACTCTGAAGTTGGTGAATTTTAAATATCACAGCCTGCTGAGTCATTAAAATGATGGATTGACTCTACTGTTTTCAAGTAACACACATCTTTTTCTGAAATTGTGAATTGGTTGCACTGTAATTGATAGCATAGAAAAACTATTCATGTTAATTCTAGTAAAGTATCACTTTTAATATCAGAGAATATTCTGAATATAGTATAAAAATATTAGATCATATTGCAATTGAATATTTTACTGAATATTTTGTTAGATGAATTATACCATTATTTCTGTGATTGCAAGAATGTTATTTTAACTTTTGTTTAAACAGCTTCTATTCAGTTAGTCACCATTATGTAGACATTACTTTCCTTTTCCATTTAAAAAAAAACTATTCCTGAAAAAAGTTGTTTTTTAAATATGAAAATGTCCCAAATACTGTTGTTTTTATATTGTATGCTTTTAAAAGTTATTATTTAGCATATAGTGATTATTTAAAGAAACATTAAAAGAATTGAATGAGTTCAGTGCAGTTTTCAAATTTTTTTCAAAGAGCCATAGATTATTTATTTATTTATTTATTTATTTATTTATTTTTCCATTCCA
Source organism: Arvicola amphibius (assembly GCF_903992535.2). NCBI lineage: Eukaryota > Metazoa > Chordata > Mammalia > Rodentia > Cricetidae > Arvicola > Arvicola amphibius. The sequence continues at coordinate 159,225,167 of NC_052048.2, forward strand.
TGCCTTTAGTTGATGAGACCAGGAGGCCTTGCTGTGGGAAGTCCTTCTGTCTATGTGTTGCTTTGATTGGTAAAAGAATAAATCTGTTTCAGCCAATAGCTTAATAGAATATAGCCAAGCTGGAAAAAAATAGAGAGTGAGTAGGCAGAGTCAGTGAGATGCCATGTAGCTACCACCAGATACAGACATGCTGTAAATTTGCTGGTGGGCCACAACCTTGTGGTGATACACAGATTAATAGAAATGGGTTAGTTTAGGATATAAGAGCTAGCCAATAAGAAATTAGAGCTAATAGGACAAGCCATGACTTAAATAATATAGTTTCTGAGTAATTATTTTGTGCTCTGTGTAGCCAGAAATGAACAAGCAGCCTCAGCCTAAAAATTGGCATGCCAACATGGTCGATTATATCTACATACAACCTGAGAAATCTTTAAAAAGGAATTTTAGACACTAAAGAATAAAGTTAAGCATGGCTTTTCGGTAGCAGCATTTTCTCGGATGGGCTGTTTGCTAGAAGCAAGCAGAGGCACAATTCTTTTAAGAGAAGACTTCCTGACTCAATAGTAGCAGCACAAGCTGTGTGTCTCCTTTAAGGAGGCTTTGTGGTTCACCAGCAGGAACAACTCTGACTCTTTCAGGAGAAAGGACCTGCTATGGAGCATTTCAAGGGGTCTGTGTGTAGAGTAATGCAACTTGCTTAATGGCAAAATAGATCTGCTCTGTGTCTTAAAACAATGTACATGGCTATCAGAGTCAGTGAACATGCCTCTGCCATGTTTGACTGGGAGGAGCAACAGTCAGGGCTGTGTTGTCCCTAGCCATGCCAAACCATCATTTTAAAAAAAGAACATTTATGGTCAGAAAATAATTACAGATACACAGTAAAGACAGATTCAGGGCCAGCAACTTAGGCAGGAGCAGGCATGAGATGACAAGCTCCTCAGGAGTGGGAGTAGATACACACCAGGGGCATTTGTGAAGGCAGGACTAAGCCAGCAAACTGGACCAGAGCAGACCTGAGACAGTGAACTCCACAGGAGCAGATACAGGGAAGCAACTGCTGAGCAAGTGGGCCAGAGTCAAAGACTTCTGTGGGTCTGGGCATAAATCTGGGATCTTCAAGTAACTAGGCCTGAGTAAGGGCCTCTGAGAGTCTGGGCATTATTCTGGGACCTCTGAGGGAGTAGGTCTGAGCCAGGACCTTGGTCTAGGACCTTCTAAGGAGTAGGCAGGAAACAGAAATCTCTGCAGGTCCTGACATGAGTCTGGGACCTCTGAGAGAGTAGCCTTGGGCCAGGTCCTCTGTGGGTCAGGACAGACACAAGTCTGGGACCTCCAAGGGAGAAGATCAGATCCAGAGACCTTTGCAAGACCAACCCCAAGACAGGGACCTCTGCAGGAGCAGATCCAAAACAGGGACATTTACAGAAACAGGTCTGAGCCAGCAACCTAGACCAGAGCAGGTCTGAGACAGCAAACTCCAAGGGAGTGGAGTAAGCCCTGGGAGTGTTGACTGACCTCCAGGAACATGGAGTGAGCAATGCAGTAATGAGAACCATGGCACTGATTGTACTAAGAGGAACAACCATCTGAGCCTTGAATCCACTGACTACTAGATTAATCGCCAAAGTCATAGACAGCCTCAATCATACCAATTAGAGGAAAAAATAAGTAGAAAAGGTTAGAACACATACAAGAAAACAAAGAACAGCATGACACATGTAAAACCTAAAGACCCTATAACATCAAGACTTTAACAACCCAATATAAATGAAGCAGAAGAAAATGATCTAAATAATAAATTCAGGAGAATGTTTCAGACTCTTAAGGAGGAAATGAGAAATTCCCTTAAAGAAATGAAGGAAAAGACAAACAAAAAATGGATTACATCAGCAAGTCCCTTAAAGAAAACCAAAAAAAAAACAATCAGACATATGAAAAAAACTAATCAAGACTTGAAAACAGAAATAACAAAATAAAGAAAACATAAGCTGAGGGAATTATGGAAACAGAAATCACGAGAAAGCAATAAGGAACCACAAATGCAAACATAAACAGCAGAATATAAGAGATAGAAGAGCGAATCTAAAGCACTGAAAATAAAAATAGGGGAAATAAACTCATCAGTCAAAGAAAATATTAAATCTAACAAAAGCTTAACACAAAATAGCCAGGAAATATCGCACAACCTGAAATTACCAAACGTAAGAATAATAGGTATAGAACAAGGAAACGAAGTTCAATTCAAAAGCACGGGGAAAAAATATATATATATATACATATATATTATATTGATTTTTATTGAACTCTTTATTATTATTTGCTCTCCTTCCTGATTTTCTCCTCCCCCTATTCCCACTCTATGATACCCTGCTCCCATTTACCAAGATCTTGTCTTTTTCTACTTCCCATTTAGATTCAATCTATGAATGTCTCTCTTAGGGTCATCATTGTTGTCTAGGTTCTCTGAGATTGTAAAAATATATTTAACAAATCATAGAAGAAAACTCTTTCAACCTAAAGAAAGATATGCCTATGAAGATAAAGCATACAGAACATAAAATAGACTAATCAAAAAAAGTCACCTCATCACATAATAATCAAAACACGAACATACAGAATAGAGAAAGAATATTAAAAGCTGCAAAGAAAAAAGGACAAGTAACATATAAAGACCTATCAAAATTATACCTCACTTCTCACTGAAGAAAATGAAATCAGAATGTCATAGTCAAATGTTATGCACACTAAGAGATCATAGATGCCAGCCCAGACTACTATACCCCAAAAAACTTTCAATAACCATAGAAGGACAAAACAAGATATTCCATGAGAAAACCTGATTTAAACAATACCTAGCCACAAACCCAGCTCTAAACAAAGTACTAAGAAAAACTCCAATTCAAGGAAGTTACCTACCTCAACAAAAACACAGGCAATTGATGATGTCACAGCAGCAAATCCCAAAGAAGGGAAAAACACACAAATTAACATCGCCAACAGTGAAAACTAAATTAACAGGAGATAGTAATCACTGGCAATTAATATCCATTAATATAAATGGGTACAACTGACCTTTAAAAGGACACAGGCTAACAGAGTGGATACAAAAACAGAATCCATCCTTCGGCTGCATACAAGAAACATACCTCAACCTCAAAGACAGACATCACCTCAGAGTAAAGGGTTGGGAAAAACATTTCCAATCAAATGGACCTAAGAAACACGCTTGTGTAGCTATTCTTATATCTAACAAAATAGACTTGAAAGAAAATCAATCAACAGAGACAATGAAGGACATTTCATATTAGCCACAGGAAAATCCATCAAGAGGAATAATAATACTGAACATCTACGCCCCAAATACAAGGGCACACTCATATGTTAAAGAAACACTTCTAAAACTTAAATCATACATTAAACCACACACACTAATAGTGGAAAACTTCAGCACTCCACTCTCACCATTGGAAAGGTCAGTCAGACAAAAAAACTAAAGAAGAAATAAGGAAAACAGATGTTATGACTCAAATGAACTTAACAGACATCTATAGAATATTTTATCCAAACATAAAAGAATATGCATTTTTTTCAGTACTTCTTGGAACCTTCTCAAAAACTGATCACATACTTGCTAACAAAACATTGGAATAACCCCATGTATCCTATCAGATCACCATGACTTAAAACTAGAATTCAACTGCAATACTAATTCCAGAAAGACCACAAACATGTGGAAATTGAACAATGCTCACCAGAATCATCAATGACTCAAGGAAGAAATTAAGTGAGAAATTAAAGATTTCCTAAGATTCAATGAAAATGACTACACAACATACCCAAATTTATGGGACACAATAATAGCAGTGTTAAGAGAAAAGTTCATAGCACTAAATGTCTACATAATGAAGTTGGAAAAATCCCACACTAGTGAATTAACAGAACATTTGAGAAATTTAGAACAAAAAGAAGCAAATTCACCCAAGAGAATTATATGGCAGAAAATAATCAAATTGAGAGCTGAAATTAACAAAATAGAAACAAAAAAATACAAAAAATCAATAAGACTAGACCCACATCAGACAGAGGTCTGATCTCCAAAATATACAAAGAACTAAAGAAATTGGTCACCAAAAGAACACATAATCCAATAAAAAACTGAAATACAGATCTAAACAGAGAATTCTCAACAGAGGAATCTAAAATGGTTGAAAGACACTTAAGGAAATGTTCAAAATTTTTGTCATCAGAGAAATGCAAATCAAAACAACTCTGAGATTCCATCTTACACCTAAAAGAATGACCAAGATCAAAAACACTGATGACAACTTATGCTGGAAAGTTTGTGGGAAAAAGGAAACACTTCTGCATTGCTGGTGGGAATGCAAGCTTGTGCAGCCCTGTTGCATGTCAGTGTGGTGATTTCTCAGAAAATTAGGAAACAACCTTCCGCAAGACCCAGTAATACCACTTTTGGGTATATATCCAAAGGATGCTCAATCATACCACAAGGACATGTGCTCAACTATGTTCATAGCAGCATTGTTTGCCATAGCCAGAACCTGGAAACAGCCTAAATTCCCCTCTACTGAAGAATGGATAAGGAATATGTGGTACATTTACACAATGGAGTAATACACAGCAGAAAAAATAACAACATCTTGAATTTTCAGGAAAATTGATGGATGTAGAAAACATTATTTTGAGTAATGTAACCCAAACCCAGAAAGATAATTATCACATGTACTCACTCATAGGTGGTTTTTAAACATAAAGCCAAGAAAACCAACCCACAAACCACAATCCCAGAGAACTTAAACAACAATGAGGACACTAAGAGAGACTTACATAGATCTAATCTACATGGGAAGTAGAATATAGAAAAAGACAAGATCTCCTGAATAAATTGGGAGCATGGGGACCTTGGAGGAGGGTTGAAGTGGGGAGGGGAGCAGAGTAAAATGTAGAGCTCAATAAAGATTAATTTTTTAAAAAAAGAAAAAGGAAAAAAGAAGCTAGAGCTAATAAACCATGCATGTATTTAAATAATATAGTTTTTGAGTGAATATTTCGTGGTCTGTGTAAGCTGGGAACGAACAAGTAGCCTCTGCCAACAAGACCTTAAGTTTTTTTTTTTTTTTTTCTGTGGTGGTAGGGTTCAGTGTACCTGTCTTATCAGGATGAAATAATCAGTCCCTGGGTGTAGTATCCAGGAAATTGATTAGGTGGAAGACAGCTTTTTGTTGTGTGGTTTGCTTTGCCATATCCAATGGTAATCTTCCATTCAGAAGGTCTTCTGCATCCTTGCATCTTCTTGGAGGAGATATAGGATGTTGCAGGAGCTGGCATGTCTCCCTGTCATAAGAAGTTCGTTTGTTAAATTCCCTACTCTCAGATCTATAAAGGCACTTGAAAGTCAGGGCACCATTACTTGTTAGGTATATCCAAATTAGACATAAAAGTTAAATTTGGACATATAGTTTACCCAATCAGTTACAACTTACCTATGTCAGTGAAGGCAAAAGATTAGAAGGAATATTTTAGTAAGTCAAAGAATATTGGAAGCAGAATGCCTCCTTGGTAGGGCCAGCACACATGGGAAATCTTATCAAAGATGATGCTGAGATTTTTGCTTTGACATCAACTAAAAAATGGTGGTTCTCCACCTTTGTATTTTTCCAGAGCTGTATTAATCTGGAACTACAAGTTTTTAGATTTTCAAACAAACACACATACACACAGAAATAAAACAAGCATCCTGTGGAAAATTACTTATACATACATACATACATACATACATACACACATATATATATATATATTTATATACTTATATATATAAAACAGATAGACAAACCAAACTTTTTTCAGAAAACTATGTCACTTGACCAACTTAAAAATCCTGGAGTAGGCTGCAGAAGCCAGGTGGCCACACAGGTGATCCTATTTAGGGCCAGATCATCAGAACTGATGTCATCTAGGAAAGAAATAGAAGAGAGACTTATTTAAAAAGGCAAAGTTGATAGTGTTCATTATCTGTAAGATATAAAACTTCTCCGATGAGAGGTAAGGAATCCACTTATCTGGCTATACCCAGTTCTATCAATTACTATCTTTAAAAACTGCCCTACAACCAGAATTTATGTAGGCATTTTCTAAATTGAGTCAACCTCCTGTTTAATAACTGTAGCTCAACTTCTCTCAACCTGTGGGTTCTTGTTACCCTTTTGGAGATCAAATGACCCTTTCACAGAGGTCACCTAAAACCATCAGAAAACACAGATATTTACATTGTGATCCATAGCAGTAGCAAAATTACAGGTATTAAGTAGCAAATTAAAGGGCTGTAGCATTGGGAAGGTTGAGAACCGCTGCTCTAGCTTGTATCAAATTGACATAGAACTATCATGTGACTTCCGTCAGAAGCTTTCTTAGTATTTTCTGGTACCATAAAATTTGGGCTACATTAAAAAGGCTTTCTGGTTAGATAAGGCTCAAACTTGTGTCCCTTATAAGTGTATGGCATCTTCAGCATTATGAGCTTACCTTCCACCTCTAAGCAGAAGCCAAGGGCAACAGAAATCGTCTATATTGTTTTGGGGGTCACTTGCCATACTTACACCAAGCATTTGAGAGGAGATTTCTTGTGACTGGAACTGGGAACTTTGCTAGTGTGGTCCTTATGGGGTAATTTTGCATCCAAAGTAGCACAATTTCATAAAAGATATATATCATTCACTTATATGTATTGTGTACAATTTTAGGCAAATATAAAACAAATTCTTAAGACTTTATCAAGCAACATTAGCATTATTTGACCCTCCTCCTTCCTTCTCATTTTATATTGACTTTCCTCCCTCTTCTCCCAATGGAGCGCATTTTCACATTTTTTCCATTCATCTTCATATCTCCTTACTTTGTTATTCCCATCTCAAAGTCCCTGCTGATGGCCCCTTTATCCTTTCCTAGTTTCTGCAGTTACTCCTTGTTGTATACTTGCATCTGTTTATTTGCAGATAGAAATAGCAGATAAGAGAATATGATGGAAGTATTGTTTTTTTCTGGATGTGGGTTACAATATTCAAGATAATCTCTTCTAGGTCCAAGTATTTGACTAAATAGTTTATGATTTGCTTTATTTAATGCTGAATACTATTGCAAGAAGTGTATGTACTGTATTATTGGGTATATGCCAACATTATGCTCTTCTGATGTGTTGAACTTGAGCTGCCCCATCACTGAGGGTACCAGAAATAGGCATTTTTTCAGGGTGATGTTCAGAAAATATATGGCTAAGTTTCTGAATAATGCACTCAACTGTTGAAACACTGAGAGTATGCCTATAGTAACTCTCAGAGGTTAACTGAGATTCCAGGTCACCTTGCTGAACCCTCTGGAACTTCCTTGGGAGTATCATTTGAATGTCAAGTTTGGTTGTTATATTTGTGGCTTCTTCAAACATTAACTCATGATAAACTTCAATATTTTTTAGCACTTTTTAGTATTTATTATTTTTAGGAAACATGGCTATCAAGGCATGGTCCAATGTCTTCCTGCAGCTGTGCGTCAAGTTAAAATTTCAAAGGACACATCACTCCATCTAACTAGTGTCCGCTTTCATCTAAAGCTTTGGCAGGGAGCTTATTCTTTACCCTTTCACATTTTTGCACACAGAAGTGGCCCACAAATGTGAATTTGCAGAATCTGACTAGGTTTTTAAACTTACAGAATACACTCGTGAAAGTGGTCTCCTTGGAGCAATGTGTGCTTCTAAAGTTAACACCTGGACACTGTATTCTCTAGCATCTGCCAACTATCTAGATTCCCCGAAAGAATTTCTAACTCAAAAGTTTGACTTCCATGAAGTCCTACCAAAACTATTACAAACTGTTTCAAATGCCATTAGATTTGATAAAAATCACCTGCATTAATAAGACATTAAAATCAAACTGGCTTTCAGAATTACACACTCAAAAAAAAAAAAAAAACAGTACACACTGAAAGCTGTTTCATAAGCTTCATTCTCTCTCAAGTTGCCACTTGCAGTCATTAACCCACACTGGTTCCTTGTTCCTTTTTCATTTTGAAATTTGACCTCATCAATGGATACTTTCCTAGTGTGAATTATACAACAATGATTCACACTCCTGAAAACCCAGTAATCCATTACAAACTTCAATATTTTTTGAATTACCAGGTTTTTGGAAAATTAATGCTGTGAGAGAAATAGATTTTATGTGTTATGATGAAAGATACTATTGGCTTGACTTGTAGGAGTTACAGGTGTTTAAAATCTGTAGTAGTGGCACTTCAAAGGCAGAGGCATGAGGATCACAAACTGTAGGTCAGCTTGGGCTGTATAGTGAGATAGGATGTAAAAAAACAAGGGCTGAGTCATATTTGGAGATGGAGCACCTCCTAGCATGTACAAGCCCTAGGCTAATGCCTCAGTGCTGCAAAAAAGCAAAAAATAAAAAATAAAAATAAACAAAAAAATTTTAAAAAAAATCAAACTGTGTCATGGACAGTCACAGGAATTACTGAATTATTGAAGAAGTTTGTCAGCTCAGCAGGCAGGTTTTGGTGTGGATTCTGTCAGGATGGAAGGAACAACTTAAAGAAACAAGTGAATGGCAGAGCCAGGTCTGTTGCTCCACACTTGGTCATTGCTGTTTCCTGCTTTGTTGAATCCACATTTCACAGGCTTTTTTTCAGGTAAATTCACTTATGCTTCAAGATGAAGAGAGACCCAAACAGAGGCCACACACGTAGGCAACTGACTTGTCTGATTTCTTCTGTCTTTGGACAGGATTATATCTACTGCCTCATCTTCACTTATAAGGAAAACTTACAAAAATGAATGTTTTGTGGTTTAGCTTTTAAAAAACTACAAAAATATTGCTGTTTTGGGGAATAAAATCAATTTTGTATAGTTTATTTTTTAATTAATTTATTTTTAATTTCACTTTAAATTCAAACCAAAGTTCTCCCTCCCACCCACCCTCTCACCCACCTCACTTCCCTCCTAGTCCATCCTCCCATGCACACATCTACTTCTCCCAACAGCTGAGGGCTCCTATGAGGAGTAGACATAGTTTGGGGCATTAAGTTGGGATAGGACCAAGCCCTCCCTTCAGCCTTAAGTCTGAGCATTACATCCCCTCATAGAGAATGGCAGCTAACAAGCTAGATAATGCACTAGGTATAAATCTTGGTTCTACTGCCAGGGATCAGTCATACAGGCCAAGCTTCACAGCTGTCTCCCACATACAAAGAACCTAGTTCAGTCCCATGGGAGGCTCCTCAACTGTCCATTCAGAATTCATCAATTTCCAAGTGCTTGTTTCAGCTGTTTCTAGATTTCTCCATCATGATTTTGATCTTCCTTGTCCATGTATTTTGTCTTCCTTCTCTTTGACTGAATTCCCAGAGTTGAACCTGGTGCTTGGTTGTGGATCTCTGCATCTGGTTCCATCAATTATTGGAAGAAGAAGGCTCTAGCTTCTCTGGAGTTGTGGACTGCAGTCTGGTTATCTTTGTTTTATATCTAATATTCACTTACGAGTGAGTACATAGCATGGGTGTTTTTTTGAGACTGGGTTATCTCACTTATGATTTTTTTTTCAAGTTCTATCCATTGACCTACAAATTTCATGTCACTGTTTTTAGCAACTGAGTAATACTCCATTGTGTAAATGTACTACATTGTCTTTATCCATTCTTCAGTCGAGGGGCATCTAGGTTGTTTCCTGGTTCTGGCTATTATAAATAATGCTGCTATGAATACTGGTGAGCAGGTGTCCTTGTGGTATTATTGAATATTCTTTAGGTATATTCCCAAAAGTGATATCACTGGGTCTTACGGGAGATTGGTTCCCGATTTTCTGGAAACTACCATACTGATTTTTAGAATGGCTGTACAAGTTTGCACTCCCAACAGCAGTGGAGGAGTGTTCCCCTGACCACATCCTCTTATAAGCTGTTCCCAGTATTTTTGATCTTAGTCATTCTGACTAGTGTAAGATGATATCTCAAAGTCATTTTGAATTGCAATCCTCTGATGATTAAGGATGGTGAGCAATTCCATCCTTTATGTCTTTTAGCCATTTTGAGTTTCTTCTGTTGAGAATTTTCTGTTTAGCTCTTGACCCCATTTTTTAAATTGGATTATTTGGTACCTTGTTGTCTAGTTTTTTAAGTTCTTTATATATTTTAAAATTCAGCCCTCTGTCAGATGTAGGGTTGGTGAAGATCTTTGTCCATTCTGTAGGCTGTTGTTTTTCTCTTGTTTGCCATGTCCTTTTCAGTTTCAGGAGGTCCCATTTATTAATTGTTGCTCAGAGTCTGTGCTCCTGGTGTTATATTTAGGAAGTGGTCTCTTATGTCAATGTGTTGAAGGCTGTTTCCCACTTTCTCTTCTATCAGGTTCAATGTAACTGGCTTCATTTTGAGATTCTTGATCCATTTGGACTTGAGTTTTGTGAAAGATGACAGATATGGATCTATTTGCAATCTTCTACATGTTGACATCTAGTATGTCAGCACCATTTGTTAAAGATATTTCTTTTTTCCATTGTTCCTTTTTGGCTTTTTTAGTAGAAAAAGATCTGGTGTCTATATGTGCATGGATTAATGTCAGGGTCTTCAATTCAATCTCATTGATCCATGTGTCTGGGGTTTTGTGGGGGGGGGGTTGGAGGGGTTGTTTGTTTGTTTTTTTTTGCCAATACCAAGCTGTTTTAATTACTATAGTGCTTGAGTAGAGCTTGAGATCAGGAATGGTGTTGCCTCCGGAAGTTCTTTTATTGTACATGATTGTTTTGGCTAATCTGGGCTTTTTGTTTTTCCATATGAAGTTGAGTATTGTTCCTTCAAGGTCTTTGAAGAATTATGTTGGGATTTTGATGGGGATTACATTAAATCTGTAGATAGCTTTTGGTAAGTTTGCTTTTGACATTTTTAAAAATGTTGATCCTACCTGTCTAAGAGCATGGGAGATCTTTTCATTTTCTGATACCTTCTTCAATTTCTTTCTTTAGATACTTAAAGTTCTTGTCATACAGGTCTTTCACTTATTTGGTTAGAGTTACCCCAAGATACTTTATATTTGTATAGTTTATTTCAATCTAAATTAAATATGGTTTTTGTTTAATAAATGGCACTAGATACCCTAGATTATCCATATGTGAAAATTTCGCATTGTCTTACACATAGAAATCACTAAAGACACCATTAATATATTTATGGAACAAATCTGAATTCAGTATGGCTTCAATACACAGGGTCAACACATAAAATTCTTTTACTTCTTCCTTCTTTCTTCCTTCTTTCCTTCCTTCCTTCTCTGTTTCGCATTTGAACATCTAATTGGGAGACAAACCCAATTTTCAATAACACAAGAATGTATAAAATATTAAAAATGAAATTATTCTAGAATCAGTATATGAAAAACTGAAAAAGTAAAATATTAATTAAGACATAAGTAAATATTTATTTTTCTTCATGGGTCAGGAGGTCTCCTGGTGCTTTAAGGTCTATATTGTAAGATATCAACAAATTCAAGACATTTTTAAGACAGGGTTCCTACACACATACACATGCACACACACACATATACACACACATACACACACATGTACAAAGGATAAATTTAATCCCTATGAATCTATGAAAAGCCATGGAGTCAATAAAGGAACTAGATGTAGCACACCTCATTTAGGAATATTTTCAAAGGCTATCCCAAGAAAACAATTTGATACTAGCATAAAGAAAAATAATACAGCAAAGAAACAAACAGCAATAAAGAAAAACACATGCATCTGCAGACAACAGATTCTTCAACAAAACTTCTATAATACACAAAGGGGTAAATAGCTACTGCAAATCAATACACAGATTGTAGAATATTAAAAGTAAACCCTTTTTTCATACCATATAAAAAGCAACTCAAAATGTATTTAAAATAGAAATATAACACTTCACACTGAAAAACTAGAAAAAAAATCAAGGGGGAAAGCTTCATGTTGTTGATCTTGGCATCAATCTCATGGATATGATGCCAAAAGCACAGATCACCAAAGCAAAAATATACAAGTGAAACTACATTAAAATAAATAGCACAATATCTGCCTGGGAACCAGGAGACCATACTGGGCTGGCACTCGGGGGAGAACTCAGAAAAAAAAGGAACTTGTGAATAGAAATAAAATTATGCAAATCCTATATGACAAAACATATTAATTTCCAAAATATTCAAGACTTTTAACAGCTCTATAGTGAAAGAACTAATCATCCAAATAAAGTGGACTGGGGGTGGAGTAACAGTTCAAGAAGCATGTGAGTGGCCAGGATATATGGCAGGCCATCATTTTGATGTTCTCCATCACATAAAACCATGAGAAATTGACTAAGTATGAAAATAACATGCAAGTAGCCACGTGAGAAATGAAAAATGTTTATCTCATCAAAGAAAAGAAATAGGTATTACCTCAAGATAAACCTATCAAGATAACAACTATGAAACACAGTGAAGAAAACAGACAAAATGGTAAATGTTGGTGAAAATAAGACCTTTTGCACACCATAGACAGAAATGCAAATTTGTGTACTCATTGCAAAAACTTTATAGAAATTAGTATATGGGTTGCACAGATACTGAAAAAGTTGAAAACAGCCACTTTGATTTAGAAGTTCCAGTTCCATATATTGCCAAAATTGCAGCAATCAGGATTTTCCATAGAATAAACACATTTATATTACAACAGTGTTTATAATACCCAAAGTGTGGAAAGAACCTACTACTCTATGGTGTTGATTTTTACTTCCTTGATTTCTTGAAAGGTATTCATAGGTGATCATACTTGTTTCCAACTAAAGGTAGTTCTACCTCTGCATCATAAGTATTTGAGTTTCATAAACAAAAGCCTCCAGGGCTTATTCATGCCAACATGTGCTTGAGCATGTTCTCCTTCCAGAATTACAATGAGAAAAACACAATGCTTTTCTAAATGTTATTCAATAATCTTTGTACAAATGCAAATAAATATCATGATGAAAATAAGGTCTTTCTTTTCCTTTTATTGTAACAATATTTTTTCTTAAGTAATTTTCTTAAGTATGCAGATTATGGTTTCTCCTCCATTCTCTCCTCCCAGTTCTCTCTATGTACTCTCTCATCCAGGTCCATACCCTTTATGTCTCTAATTGAAAAAAAGCCAAATAAACAAAGAGAAGCAGACTTCTAAGAGATAATAATAAAATAAAACAAAACACATCAGAATAGGATAAAACAAACAGAAAGAAAAGAGCCCCTCCCTAATGACATGAAAAACAGCTACAGAGAGAGAGAGAGAGACAGAGACAGAGACAGAGAGAGAGAGAGAGAGAGAGAGAAAGACTCATTCATTTACATACAAACTAAACCCACAAAACACTAAAATTGGAAGCTACAACATATATGCAAAGAGTTTATGTTTAAAAAGTGAAGAAATACATTTAAAAATATATGCAAAATAAATAATTAAAAATAAAAATAACAAAGACAGGTCTTGATGTGACATTAAGGGACAAGAAACAGCCAATGATATCACTGAACTTATTTCTGTTGGCCATCTACTGCTTGAATGCAGCCTAATCATATGTGTAGTTTGTTTCCCTAATGATATTCTCCTGGAGAAATTAAATTTTCATTTGCAAGAGTTGGAGTTTGCTACTGTGTTAAGGATGGGGATATGTGTCAACTTCGTTCAGCTCAAGTCACCCCATTTAGTGCAGACCAATACAGTGTATGCTGCTTGAGTCTCTGGGGCTTATTTCTTGGTGCCCTAGATCTACTCTGGCTCTTATTATTTTTTCACCTCTTCTTCAACAATGGTCCTTAGACTGAAGAAAGGATAAGGAAAATGTGGTACATTTACACAATGGAGACTACATAGAAGAAAAAAATTGACATCTTAAATTTTTCAGGCAAATGGATGGAGCAAGAAAACATCATTTTGAATGAGGTAACTCAGATACAGAAAGACAATTATCTCATGTACTCACTCATATGTGATTTTTAAACATAAAGCAAAGAAAACCAAGCCACAAATGACAATCCCAGAGAATGTAGACAACAATGAGGACCCTAAGAGACACTCACATAGATCTAATATATATGGGAAGTAAAAAAAAGACAAGATCTGCTGAGTAAATTGGGAGCATGGGGACCTTGGGAGCACATTGAAGGGTAGTAAAGATGTAGGGAGGGGAGCAGAGAAAAATGTAGAGCTCAATAAAAATAATAAATAAAAAAGTTCTTTCATATATAGCAATAGTTAAAAATTCTTTCACATTGCAAAATTTTTAATTCTTAGGAATGTGAGGTGAAGCAATACCACTATGGATGAACTTTGAAATCCTTATACCAAGAGAATGAGCATACAACACAATGAAATTCTGTTAAATTCCACTTAGTTTAGGTAAAATGTAATAGAAAATCATTATATTCCTACAGCCAAGCAAAGTTGGATAGTGGTTGCCAAATACTGATGAATTGAAATAAATTATTAAAGAAGGTCAATAATTTTTGGAAATCTGTCACATCATACCCACCAGTATGTTAGCCACTTAAAAGCTTAAGAATACATACCTTGTTAAGTTTTCTTACTAAAATAAGATTTCTCCTGAAATAATCTAATTTTTATAAAACAAATTATCAACCTGGTTTTTTTTCTCTTCTTTACCAAACAAACACCTGGTGAGGTTGCTTACTACCACTTCAATTTAGTTTGCTTCAGTTGAAATTTAAAATATCAATTTTGCATTGATTTTCTTCTTTTGGATTACCCTCTTCAATATAGTATTTAATCTTCAAATCTTCGTCCTCTTTGTAGCCTATTTTTTGTGAGTGATATTGTCACATCTCATCCCTTAGGTTTCGTGTCCATTCAAATGTCATCAAACACATATTAACAAACCAGATCTCTCTGAACAATGAACTCATGTATCTAGTGATTCACAAAAACAATCCAAACGGAGGCTCTCAATGAATTCCTATTAAACTATTATTTCACTGTTCCATGCACAAACATTTTCCAACAATCTCCCACATTTTATTTGACTAGTCCCAGTGACCCTAGTTGTTCCATTAAATATTTTTTATTAAAAATTCCCAAAACCTCCACACTCCCATTTTCCTCCCACTACCTCCTTCTTCCCCTCCCCCTCCCTCTCCAGTCCTAAGAGCAGACAGGGTTCCCTGCCCTATGGGAAGTCCAAGGTCCTCCCCCTCCATCCAGGTCTAGGAAGATGAGCATCCAAACAGACTAGGCTCCCACAAAGCCAGTCCATGCAGTAGAATCAAAACCCAGTGTTGTTGTTCTTGGCTTCTCAGTCAGCCCTCATCGTCAGCCATATTCAGAGAGTCCGGTTTGATCACATGCTACATCATTCCCAGTCCAGCTGGCCTTGGTGAGTTCCCATTAGTTCAGTCCCACCATTTCAGTGGGTGGACACACCCCTCGCAGTCCTGACTTCATTGCTCATGTTCTCCCTCCTTCTGCTCTGCATTCGGACCTTGGGAGCTCAGTCAGATAACCCAAACCCAAAAAGATGAATATGGTATGTGTTCACTCATAAGTGGATTCTAGCTATAAATAAAGAACATTGAGCCTATAATTCATGATCCTAGAGAAGCTAAATAAGGTAAACCCAAAGAAAAACATATAGTTGTCCTCCTGGATATTGGAAATAGACAAGATTGCCACGCAAAAGTTGGAGCACAGGGGTGAGGATGGGGTGGGGGTAAAGAGAGATGGGGAAAAAGAAAGGAGAAGGGGAGAATTGGGGAGACCTTGGGGGAATGGGATGGTTGGGATGGAGGAAGGGTGGATATGGGAGCAGGAAAGTAGATATATTAATTAAGGGAACCATTTTAGGGTTGGCAAGAGACTTGACTCTAGAGAGGTTTCCAGGTGTCCAAGATGATGTCCCCAGCTTGTTCCTTTGGCAGCAGAGGAGAGGATGCCTGAACTGGCCTTATCCTATAGTCACACTGATGAATATCTTGCATATCAGCATAGAATCTTCATTTGGAAATGGATGGAGATAGAGACAGATACCCACATTTAAGGGTTTTTTTTTCATTTTTTATTAAATTATATAATTTTACAGATTTTCACCTCCCCTCTCCTCCCATTTCCCTTCCCTTCCTCCTATCCCCCCTCTCTCTCCAGTACAAGGAACAGTCAGGGTTCCCTGCCCTGTGGGAAGTCCAAGTTCCTCCCCCATTCATCTAGGTCTAGGAAGGTGAGCATCCAAACAGACTAGGCTCCCACAAAGCCAGTCCATGCAGTAGAATCAAAACCCATTGCCATTGTCCTTGGCTTCTCAGTCAGCCCTTCTTGTCAGCCACGTTCAGAGAGACTGGTTTGATCACATGCTCCATCAGTCCCAGTGCAGTTGGCCTTGGTGAGCTCCCATTAGATCAGTCCCATTGTCTCGGTGAATGGGCACACCCCTCACGGTCCTGACTTTCTTGCTCATGTTTTCCCTCTTTCTGCTCCTCATTTGAACCTTGGGAGCTCAGACCAGTGATCCAATGTGGGTTTCTGTCTCTATCTACATCTAGTGCCAGATGAAGTTTCATCAAGAGATGTCCTATCATACTACAAAAGCATTTGTTCAACTATGTTCATAGCAGCATTATTTGTAATAGCCAGATCCTGGAAACAACCTAGATGCCCCTCAATGGAAGAATGGATAAAGAAAGTATGGAATATATATGCATTAGAGTACTACTCAGCAGTAAAAAACAATGTCATCTTGAATTTTGTATGCAAATGGATGAAAATAGAAAACACCATTCTGAGTGAGGTAACCCAGACCCAAAAAGGTGAATATGAACCCACATTCAAGTATTTTAAGCCATTCACATGTCTTTTGTTCAAAATTTATATTAATCTACTGGTAAATTCCATTGATTTTTGTAAAGTATTCATAATCTAAAATTTCTTAGAATGAAAAAAATAATTATTTAAAATATTAATTCTACCTTTGCATAGAAGATAACAGAAAACCTGCCCTTAAGAGGAGAAAAATTCCATGAGTGAATGAATATTTTTATTTTTACTTGGTTTTCTTGATAGAGGGTAAATGTGCCAGGATATACTTAATATTAATACTATGTATAGCAGCAGGGAGCATGGCACTTTAACAGCTCCCAATAGCAAATATTGTGCTACAATTACATATTTGTGGGCTTGTTATTTTAGTTAATTATATACTTTATTAGACACCATGGAAGAATCTGTCAGTTATGGCTACAAATAAATGTTTATTTTTGTACCTCAACATTTTGTAACATATTAAATGAAGAGGAACTGAGAAAATTTAACCATTAGCCTTTATGCGTCATCCAATGCTATATTTTTAATGGCATTTCTTGCTTGACAAGTTTAATAAACATAGTGGTTCAAGTACTTCAAAATTCACAAGACCCAGATATTCAGATTTTTAAAAGTAATTATGTAGGAGTGTTAACTTCCATCTGACAAACGCTTTGAGCATAATTACTTTAAAAATAAAATTGTTGCATAAGAATAAAAATTAATTGAAAAAATAACTTTCAGAACTACCAATAATCAAAGGAAAGTCAATATAGATCCTTTAATACATAGATGAAAGTTTAAAAATCCACATAATAATATTAATTATAAAAATATAATAGAACAATAATTACTAGATAAAAGGAAATGTGTTATAGAAACTCTAAAGTCAGTTGATATTTGAATGTGCAATATAACTTCTTGTTGCAGTATATGCTCAAGTATGTACTTGTGTGTATGTTTTATCTCACTTCTTTTAAGTTTCTGTTACCTAACATTAGATAAATGGTACAAAAATGATTTTTAATGAACAAACCACAATGTTACTTCTGAAAGAATTTTGCAAAATCACTATCTTCCCATGTGCCACCAAGATAGTAGAATTATCTGTTCCTTGTCTCTGAGTACAAGTTGTCAAACAGAGGCTACTGGTTTAAACTTACTTTCCAGTACCGTAAGAACTAACCAAGGTCCAAATGAGGAGCAGAAAGAAGGAGAACATGAACAAGGAAGTCAGGATGCAAGGGGTTCGTCCACCCACTGAGACAGTGGGGCTGATCTAAAGGAAACTCACCAAGGCCAGCTGCACTGGGACTGATGGAGCATGTAATCAAAATAGACTCTAAGAATGTGGCTGACGGTGGGGGCTGACCGAGAAGCCAATGACAATGGCACTGGGTTTTGATTCTACTGCATGGACTGGCTTTGTGGGAGCCTAGTCTGTTTGGATGCTCACCTTCCTAGACCTGGATGGAGGGGGGAGGACCTTGGACTTCCCACAGGGCAGGGAACTCTGACTGCTCTTAGGACTGGAGAGGGAGGGGGAGGGAGTGAGAGGAAGGGAGGAGGTGGAAATTTTTAACAAAAAAAATTAAAAAGGAAAAAAAAAAGAAAAAAAAAAGAACTAACCAGTATTATTGTTCTATGTTTTACACTAAAGTATATGGTGTTCTCAACACTAGAAGTTTAGTATTTATTCCGGTATGCAATAAAAGAAGCACAAGAGATTGTGTTGTTTGAGGAGCTTCTGGCACTAGCAACTCATCAAGAATTAAACCAGATCGAGCGCTGGTATTCCCCCCCCCCCTTTTTTATTAAATTATATAATTTTACAAATTTTCACCTTCTCCCCTCCTCCCATTTCCGTTCCCCTCCCCCCATACCTCCTTCTACCTTCCCTCTCCAGTCCAAGGAGCAGTCAGGGCTCCCTGCACTGTGGGAAGTCCAAGTTCCTCCCCCATTCATCCAGGTCTAGGAAGGTGAGGATCCAAACAGACTAGGTTCCCACCAAGCCAGTACATACAGTAGAATCAAAACCATTGTCCTGGGCTTCTCAGTCAGCCCTCCTTGTCAGCCACATTCAGAGAGTCCGGTTCGATACATGCTCCTTCAGTCCCGAGCACTGGGATTTTTGTTTGCTAAAGTAGCTATAGGTGTTTATAAAATACTTTCTTTTCTTGTTTTTTAACTTTCTTGCAAAGTTTAAAAGTCATCCACAAAGTTGCTGGGTTTTATTTGTTTGTTTGTTTGTTTGTTTGTTTTTGTTTTTTCTTTTTTTTTTCTTTTTTCTTTTTTGCTTCTCTGCTGAGTGGTAGTACCATACCCTTTTAAGCCTAACACTTGGAGGTAGACACAGGTATGACTCTGGCTGAGTTCAGGGTGAGCCTGGTCTACAGATTGAATTCTAGTCCTGCCAGGGCCTCCTTAGTGAGACTCTATTTTCAAGGAAGCATTAAAAAATTTACTGTTTAAAGCCAGGGCAGTAGTGGCCCATGCCTTTAAATCCAACACTTGGGTGGTTGGCAAAGGTAGGCTGGTCTCTAAATTTGAGGCTGGTCTGGTTTACAGAATGAGTTCCATGACATCCAGGGCTACACAGGGAAACCCTCTCTCACCAAACAATCACAAAAGTATCTAATAAATTAAGAAATGAGTAGAATATTCTCACTCTGATAAACACCATTTAAAAATGTGTTCTATTTCATTCTTATTTATTAGATGTGTTTTTAAATAAAGAGGAAAAACAAAGCTAGCATGTCCACTACTCTCTTATTTTGCGCTATGTTTTAGGACCTTAGTAAAGTAATATGATCAAAAATAAAGAAATAAAACCATTTAGGAAGACAAAACAATGATGAGTACTAATGACACCTGTCACAAAACCTGAAAATCTGAGTTGGAACTCCATTGGAAAGAGATAACCAATTTTAGCAAGCTGAACTCTTATCTCCACTTTCAACTCCTCACCTACATATAGATGGTAGATGGTACATAATAGACAGATAGTAGGTAGATAAATATAGATAGATATAGATAGATAGATGATAGATAGATAGATGATAGATAGATAGATAGATGATAGATATCTATAGATAGAGAAAGATAGATAGATAGATAGATGATAGATAGAGAGATGATATAGATAGATAGATAGATAGATAGATAGATAGATAGATAGATAGATGATTGATAGATAGATAGATGATAGATAGATAGATAAACAGATAGATGATAGATATTAGATAGATGATAGATAGATAGATGATAGATACATACATATGTACATATATACATAGATAGATACTTAGATAGTAAGTAGATAGATAGTAGATAGATGATAGATAGATAGATATAGATAGATAGATAGATAGATGATAGATAGATAGATAGATAGATAGATAAACAGATAGATAGATAGATAGATAGATAGATAGATAGATAGATAATAGATAGATAGATAGATGATAATAGATAGATAGATAGATAGATAGATAGATAGATAGATAGATAGATAGATAGATAGTAGATTATAGAAGACATTCTGTAAAGCTAAGTTAATTAAGAGTGTAAGATATAATAGTTGGACATAATGGGGCGTCAATTTTGTGTGTGATTTCTTCTTTTCTGTAGCATTTCTGTGTCAGGGACTCTCCCAAACACTCTTACTTTGCTCAACTTATTGTTCTATGCCTATGTCATTTCTTCAAGATGACTGTTCTTTTAATAGTTGCTACTCCATTTGTCTGTCATTCCCCAGTTTGATTTACTCGTAGAATTTACTACATATCAAAAGACCTACAATGTTATCAGACCTAAGTTATACCAGTATTTTACCTAGAAAATTACACCTTTAAAATAAGTTTTTAAAAATCCTTAACTTTTTCCCCCTAAATTGTGAGCCAATAATTTTTCCTATCATCTATAATAAAACATCATGACCAAGACAACTTACAAAAGAAAGTATTTTATTTGGGTCTTACAGTTGCAAAGAGTGAGTGTCCATGACCATCACAGTCAGGAACATGCAAAAGGCAGGAAGATAGGCATGGAAGTGGAACCATAGCTAAGAGTTTACATCTTGAGACACACCACAAGCCTGAGACTCTGGTCATGGTGAAAACCTTTTGGAACTCTATTGTCACATATTCTCCAACAAACCCAGAACTCTTAATCCTTTCCAAACAGCTCTACCAATTGGGATTAAATAATCAAATACATGAGCTAATAGCGGCCCTTTTCAAACAAAACACCAAAGATAATCTTGAGCGAAAGACAGACTAAATGATTGTCAATGAACAGAATGACAAAATGACCATCAGTGTGTGGCTCGATTATCCTATGAAGACAGAAAGCCACCATTAAACATTGCTAAGAGTTGGAAAGTTTTTCCAAGAATGAACTGAATCCTCTTGCTCCTATTTATATGCAAGTAGCAGGCCACATGAGTGTGTCATCATGAAGAAAACATTTTACTTAACTCAAACTTTCAGATAAATGGAAATAATTTTGCAATGATGCCAAAAAAAACAGTACTCTCTAGTGAAGGAAATTTGTTATTCCTGACATCCCTGCAAGCCAGGAGACCAGTAACATCATTACTGAAAACATATTGCAATATAACTAAAAGAAACCACTTTTATTACTTATAATTAGTATTTTAAACTCAATACAAAATATTTGGAAATAATACAGATGTAGATTTTATTCATCAACCACTCTCTTGCACAGTTTTTAAGGAAATATACAAGTGAAAAACTATTGGTGACAGCAAATGTAAAACTCATTCCCCATTAGCATTAAATTTCCCTGACTGCACCTTCAATGCAGTCCTATTAACACCTGAACTTTTCAGTAGAAAATTATTTTCCATGCTTTTAGGAATAGTGATAAAAATATTTTCAAGAGGACAATGTCCTATTTTCTTCTAAGCCACTGATCCTCATTAAGAAAATTTTGTTGGTAATGCTTTTTTTAGTATTGTCAAATAATAAGACACTAAACCTGATTTTATTATTTTTAAGGGTTATAATGAGTATTTTGAAGCTCACATTTATTTTTCATTTATATTTTAGATTCAAATACAATAGCATCTTCTCCCTTTCCTTTCCTTTCAACTCACCAAACCCACCCATATAATCCTTGTTCCTCTCTTTTTAATTTATGGCCTCTCTTTTCATTAACTATTCTTACATGCATGTGTGTGTATTATATTTTTATTACTGAATATAACCTGCTTAATCTGTATAAGATTAATTCTATGTGTGTTTTCATGGCTGACCACTTGGCATTAGATACCCAGCTTGGGTGCCCTTTCATGGGGAAGACAATATCTCCTGTTTTCAACAGTTCTTAATTGCCTATAGTTCTTCATACATATTTGAGGCCCCTGCTTTCTCCCCATCCATTTTGGCATGTCTATGTCCATACCTAGTTGATATTTAGGCAGATAATGTTGATGATGCTTTATGATTGTAGGTTCTTGCCTTACTAGAAAACAAAGACTGACAGCAAACTCCCTGATCTTCTGGTCCTTGTAATCTTTCCACCTTTCTTCAGGAATGCTCTCTGATCCTTAGGAACAGCTTTGTAGATATATCCATTGTGACTGAGCTACAAATTCTTAATTTTGATTGGTTGTAATGTTCTATGATGGTGTCCATCTATCACAAAAGGTTTCTTTGGCACTGGAGATATAGCTTAGTGGTTAAGAGTGCTTGTTGTTCTTCAAGAGTACCCATGTTAAATTCCCAGCATCCACATGACAGTTTACAACTTTGTAACTCCAGTAATAGGGGATCCTATAACCTATTCTGATCTCTGCCTGTAGGCATGCATGTGATGCAGAGGCATACATGCAGGCACAATACCCATGCACATAAAGCAAAAGTTTCTTTAATGAGAGGAAAAACCTTTACTTATTTGTGAGTTTAAGGCCAAAGATTTAGATTGTTCTTAGGAATTATGCTGATTTTCTAAAATGGTAGTGCTATGTTCTCCTTCAAGTTTTATGACTTCAGTAGCCCTGGTAGTAGGCTAGATTTCTAGTACTAGCCATGATTTAACTATTGTTGAACTGGTCTTCAGTACAATTAGGAAACTGTTAGATATAGCCAAGTTATATGTGCCACTATATGTGGATTCTTAAGGTAATCATGGTATATTGGTTATTGTTCTGGTTCATAGGTATCATAACCGGCTAGGACTTTTGGTTACTTCCTTCCTTTGAAAGACTGCATGATACCATTTGTTACTGTGAAATCTAGTCCTAAGGGAAGAGGCATTCAGATCAGTTCCAGTTCAGGGGCCACTGGGTTCTGTGTCTGAAGTACATGGTGTCTTTAGCAATAGAGCTATACCTTCCACCTATGGGAGTAACTCACAGCAGTAACAATGGCCTGTATGTTTGGGGAGTTTTTAAACAACATTGACCAAGAAATGACTTCTCATGCCCAGTGTTGGGGGGTTTGGTAGGTGGTCTTTTGCTCTTAGTGGAAGTTTTGCCAACAAAGTTAAAAACAATTCATTTAAACTTATAAGAATGTTTACTGATATACAGACTTAACATGTGTTATAATGTATTTTTAGGTAAATAGCTAATAGTAAATTTTCTTATCACCTTTTTAGACCTCCATTCTGTTGTTTTGTCCATGTCTCTCCTTGTTTATATTAACCCTTCCCAACTGCTTTCCCAATTGCCCCATTAATATCACTTGAACCCTCATATTCCCTTCTCATTTGTTCCCTCTCCCCCTAACCCTGCAGTGATTCCTTTTAACTTTTCTGGTTTCTTCAGGTATTCTGAGATATGTACTTACATCTAAAGAGTTGGAGCTAAAGTAGATCATTTAAACAACACAATGTTTAAAAAGGTGGTTTGATTCCTTGAAATAGTATATTTAGAAATATTTGTTTGCTACTTACAATAACTTTTTTTTGTATGGCATTATTGCACAGCTCTTGGCACAAAGAACATAGATAATTACTTATCAAATCAAAGAATGAAGTCATATACATAACTTTAATAGCTCATACACATTGAATAGGAGCACATTTCCCTGCCATCTATATAAACTGAAATTCTTAATATCACAGAAAATTTTATTCAAAAGTAATATTAGAGTGTTCAAGGAGAATAATCAGAATATATTTCAAACATGCATGAAATTTTGAAATGACAAAAATCTACTAATTAACCAAGCCAGAACAAAAAATAAATTGTGTAATAATGTGTAATAATAGTTTAATAATAAATAGTTTAAAAATAAATAAACAAAAACTTTGATAATAAAACTCATCAGCATTTCCCTAAGGTTATTGTTAATTTTAATTTTTCTATTATTTATTATTAGGTAATATTTTTGCTACCACTTTTATAATGGTACATGAACACTTCAGTAGAATTTTTCTAAAGTCAATATTCCAACTGTAGTTGAATATACATGAATTTCTACAATTGTCAATTCACATACAGTTAATAAACATTCATTTTGAAAGCTCTCAAATTAAAAGTTTAAGGAATATTATCCTCTTATTTACATTCATAATGCAATATTGTATGTATGCATATGTTTGCCTCTTTTTATGACCAGTACTTCCATGCCCATGATATTGTTACTCTCTTCTCTACTGATGAATGAGAATAACACAGATTTTATATGATATAAATAGTATACCTTTATGTAATCTATGGTACTAGAGAATGAGAAGTGTATATGATGTTGGCATTCAGCAAGGGACTGTGTGATGGATCATCATGGGGTGGAAAGGTAAATGACAATATGCACCATCTGTGATGGCAAGTGTTACTGTCAATATGACATGATTTAAAATCACCTATGAGCCAGCCTCTAGGAGTACCTGTAAACCTTATGTAGATTATGATAATCCCTTGGTTCACCTCTGAAGAATTATCATCTTGATTGTGTTAATTGAGTTGCGAAGACCTACACTAATGAAGCATGGCAGCATTGAAGTGCTTGGGTAATGGACTTAATAAAAATATGAGGTTAGCTGAACACAAGCATGCCTTATTCTCTTCTTCTTGACTGAAGATGCAAATAGACTAATGCCTTCAAATCTAGCTGCCAGAACTTCCCTGCAATATGATTTGTATACATAAACAATAAATCAAAATACAGACCTTTGCCTCTAAGTTGCTTTGTCAGGTATTTTGTTCCAGCTTCATGGAAGGTGACGCCAATGATGTCGTAGAGAAAATATAAGCTGGTTTCCATACTCATAAGTACACTTCCATATATATATATATATATATATATATATATATATATATATATATATATATATTTATATCACACTGAGCAACACTGCTGTAATACCAACTGAATTTCCACAGGGTAATGATGGAGTTTTCAAATCATAATACATTATAGATACTCTTTCTGAAAAAAGTAACTCTTCTTGGTGGCACACGTTATAGGTACTATGTCCAATTTGCAGAAAAATGTTTTCATCAACTGAAGGAAGAAGGAATATGTATTCTTCTAGCAAATGCCTGTTTCAACAAGTGATGCATAGCCTACCAAAGAGCTTTTATAGGTAAAGTGACAATTAATAATAGTTTTCCAGTCTTATAAAGCTTAAGACATGTATGACTAAAATGAACAGGCTTGCAAATGAAAGACAAGTAGAAAGTATATTGAGTGAATAGAATGTTATTATTCTAATGTCATTTATGGCATTAGTGATTTATTTCATTGACATAATATAGAATGAGATTCATTTATCATTTTAACCTACACATTCATCAAAAGTAATATATCAAACCAAGCTTTAAGCTTCTTGTTACATATTTAAATTTTCTTTGAAGTAAATATATAGAAAATAGAATAAAGATTGTGCTTCATTTAACTTGAATATAAGTAAATAAAAGCAATATTTTCACAAAAACTTCTATTTAAATATTTCTATTTTTTCTTTTATTTATTTTAACCAAGAAAGATAAATTTTCTCTTCATCGCAAGTATTTAGTTTAGAAAGACAAATTCTAGTAGTATTTGTTCTTCAAAAACGATTGCATTTTTTAAGATTGTTTTTATTGAGCTATATTTTTTTCTTGCTCCCTTCCCTTCCTATTCCCTCCCTTTCTACCCCCTCCCATGATCCCCTGCTCACAAATTACTGTCAAGAGCTTTTCTTTTTCTACTTCCCATGTAGATTAGATCCATGTATGTCTCTCTTAGGGCCATCTTTCTTGTCTAGGTTCTCTGCAATTGTAAATTATAGGCTGGTTTTTCTTTGCTTTATGTCTAAAAGCCACTTATGAGGGAGTACATATTATAAGTTTTCTTTCTTGATGTGCATTACCTCATACAATATGATATTTTCTAGATTCATCCATTTGTCCACAAATTTTAAAATGTCATTTTTTCCCCATGCTGTAGTACTCCACTGTGTAAATGTCCCACATTTCCCTTATCCATTCTTTGGTCAAGGAGCATTTAGGTTGTTTCCATGTTCTGGCTATAAAAATAATGCTGATATGAAAATAATTGAGCACATGACTGTAATCAGAGATTTTTCATTTATTCCTGACTGTCCAGATCTGAATAATCAAATAGAAACTATATTAATTACAATGCTGCTTGACCACTCACTAAGGCATATTTCTACCTAGCTCTTACATCTTAAATTAACCTATTTCTATTAATTGGTGTATCAGCACAAGGCTGTGGCTTGCTTGTAAGGATCTGGTGTCTGTCTCTTTCAGCAGCTACATGACATCTTTCTGGCTGTGCCCCCCCATCTCTCTCTCTCTCTCTCTCTCTCTCTCTCTCTCTCTCTCTCTCTCTCTCTCTCTCTCTCTCTCTCTCTCTCTTTCTCTCTTTCTCTCTCTCTCTTCTCTCTCTGCCAGTGTGGCTATATTCTGTTCTGCTATAGGAAAAAGCAGCTTCTTTATTAACCAATGATAATACATCATATTAATAGCACACAGAGGGGAATCCCACATTATCTCCTCTTTTCTACCTGTAAAAAGAAAGTTTCTAACTTTAACATAGTAAAATTATATATAAGAAAACAAGCTCAAGCAAGAATTACAGTTACAATATTTAGTTTATTTATATATGGCAAAATTGAAAAAAATATAATATCTATTTTATCTTTGTGAGTCCAATATTTTATATCTAACAAACCTTCGTTTTTATTTGTATAGAAAAGGGGAAATGGTGTGTTAAGTCTAACTATAAACTGATTGGCCCATTGGTTTAGGCTTCTTATTAACTCTTATAACTTTTGTTAGCCCATTATTCTTGTCTATGCAAGCCATGTGGCTCAGTAACTTATTCAGCAAGGCAGACACATCTTACTTCTTCTGTGGCTGGAACAGGACTGCCAACTAGTCTTCCTTCTACCCAAAATTTTCCTGTTCTCATTGACCGGCCTCTACTTCCTGTCAGGTTGTCTATACTTCCTGCCTGCTACTGGCCAATCAGCATTTATTTAAAATATAGTTAACAGAATATAGACCATTGTCCCACACCAAGAGCTAGCTAGAAATATGAGTAAGTTATTGGCCAAACAGCAAATTGCAATTACTATAGTTTCTGTGTGATTATATAAGGTCTGAACAACTAGAAACAAATGAACAGCCTCTGACTACACATGTCTTATGGGATGATTGAGCATCCTTTTAGTATTAAACCAAAAATCATATTGCTGGGTCTTAAGGTATGTTGTTTCCTAGTTTTCTGAGAAGTTGCCATACTGATATTCAAAGTGACTGTACCAGTTTGCACTCCCACCAGCAATGGAGAAGTGTTCCCTTTACCTCACATCCTCTCCAGCATAAGTTGTCATCAGTGTTTTTGATCTTGTTCTTGATCCATTCTTACAGGTGTAAGATGGAATATCAGAGTTGTTTTGATTTGTATTTCTCTGATAGCTAATGATGTTGAGCATTTTCTTAAGTGTCTTTCAGCCATTTTAGATTCCTCTGCTGAGAGTTCTCTGTTTAGGTCTGTATTCCATGTTTTTACTGAATAAATTATTCTTTTGATGACAAATTTGTTCAGTTCCTTGTATATTTGTAGATCATCCCTCTATCTGATACGGGGTGGGTAAACATATTTTCTCATTTTGTAGGTTGACATTTTTTTATTAAAAATTTCTGCTTCCTCCCCACCTCCCATTTACCCCCCTCCCTCCTCCACTCCTCCTCCCTCTCCTGTCCAGAGAGCAGTAAGGGTTCCCTGCCCTGTGGGAAGTCCAAGTTCCTCCCCCCTCAATCCAGGTCTAGGAAGGTGAGCATCCAACAGGCCACCCCCCCAAAAAGCCAGTATGTGTAGTAGTGTCCAAATCCCGTGTCATTGTCCTTGGCTTCTCAGCAGCCCTCATTGTCTGCCATGTTCAGGGAGAATGGTTTTATCTCATGCTTTTTCAGTCCCAGTCCAGCTGGGCTTGGTAAGCTCCGAATGGATCAGCCCCACCATCTCAGTGGGTAGGAGCACTCCTCGCAGACTTCCTTGCTCATGTTTTCCTTCTTTCTGCTCCTCATTTGGACCTTGGGCGCTCAGTTAGGTGCACCAGTGTGTGGCTTTGTCTTTATCTCCATCCACCGCCAGATGAAGGTTCCCTCATGGTCCTGACTTTCTTTCTCATGTTCTCCCTCCTTCTGCTCCTTGTCAGGACCTTGGGAACTCAGTCCGGTGCTCCAATGTGGGGCTCTGTCTCTAGTTCCATCCATCACCAGATGAAGATTCTATGGTCATATGCAAGATAATCATCAGTATGGGTATAGGATCTGGCCTTTTCTGACTCCCTCTCCTCAGCTGCCCACGGAACTAGCTGGGGGCATCTCACTGGATACCTGGGAACCCCTCTAGAGTCAAGTCTCTTAATAATCCTAAGATGGCTCCCTTAATTAGGATATATGCTTCCCTGCTCCCATATCCACCCTTCCTATATCCCAAGCATCCCATTCCCCCAAGCTCTCCCTATCCTCCCCTTCACGCATTGCTTTCCCCATCTCCCCTTGCCCCCAACCCACCCCACCCCCAAGATCCCAATTTTTGCATAGCAAACTTGTCTGCTTCCAATATCCAGGAGGATAACTATATGTTTTTCTTTGGTTTCACCTTCTTATTGTCTTCTCAAGGATCACAAATTATAGGCTCGATGTCCTTTATTTATGGCTAGAAATCGATTATGAGTGAGTACATCCCATGTTCATCCTTTTGGGTCTGGGTTACATCACTCAGAATAGTGTTTTCTATTTCCATCCATTTGCATGCAAAATTCATAGCAGCATTATTTGTAATAGCCATAACCTGGAAACAACCTAGATGCCCTTCAGTGGAAAAATGTGGAATATATACATATTAGAGTACTATTCAGCCGTAAAAAACAATGACATCTTGAATTTTGCATGCAAATGGATGGAAATAGAAGACATTTTGTTTGTTTGACCATGTCCTCTCCTTTACAGAAGTGTCTCAGTTTTAGGAGGTCCCATTTATCTTCAGATAGAGGCCATTGCTTAACCCATATTGGCTTCTCAGTTAACCATATTAAAAGTAGGGCTGTTGGTACCTCTACAGGTTTGCTAGTTGCTTTATGTTCTTGTACAGCCTGGTGACCTTTGTTCATAGTGTGTTATTATATCCTTCCCAAAATTATGGGTTTTGGGGACTGCAGAAATGTTAATCTGGATATTCCATTGCTGTATCATGTCACAGCCCCATAAATTTATTGCAATGTCAGCTACATATGACCTCAGCTTCCCTCTTTGATAATCTGGCCCAATTCAGTCAATCCATCTCGTGTTTGTTTAACTTGAGATATGGTTCCAATTCCTAGTAATTGAACATCTGCCTCTTGAAGAGGCCAATTTGGATGCCAAGATTCTAGAGTAATGATACTCACATAAGCACATGTGTCTATCAAGCCAACAATCACAATGCCATGTATATGCACTTTTAGCTTTGTTCTTTGATCATTTATAGAAGTTTGCCAGAATATACGTTTCTTATTTCCTATTTGAATTTTTGACTTATCCTCCACATTTATGCCATCATTTAGAAAAGTATGGTCTTTTACAGAAGGTTCTAGAGTTTTTTAATTTTCCTGGTGTGACATGTCCTCCACAGTTACTGGGAATGAGTGGGCCACTTTTTACTTGGGGGCCTGTAAAAGGCCCCTCAAGAAGTTTCCTGATGGTATCAGGTTGCCTTGTCTCTCTGTTGTTGATCTGCATTCATTGGTCTAATGTCAGACTTTGCCACATCTTTTGCATATACCTGAAGGCCGAGGTCTCCTATTTTTGCCATTCTCAGAAAGATATTATTCCTATAAATTCCTTGTCTACAATCCCTTCTCAAATGTCTTATTCTACCACAATTCAAACATTTGGCAGTTTAATGTGTCCTCATTCCTTTGGCAATTGCTTCTCCTACCCAAGATTCAGCATTATAGTCAAATGTCTCAACATTTACTGTATGCAGAATCCATTCATCCATAGGTGCTGATCTAACTTTTAAAGGCCCAATTATCTTTTTGCCTTCTAAGTTTGCACTTTCAAAAGCTAGACATTCAAAAATTACATGTGTAACATCTGGGTCTGTTATTCATATTTGTACAGCCTTATTTAATCTTTGTAAAAAGTCAGTAAAGGGTTCTCTCTGTCCTTGTCTAACCCTGGTATATGATTCAATTTTTTTCTTAGTTATTGAATCCGGCACCAAGCATTTAAGGCTGCTTTGTGGCATAGGGACAAGATTTCTTCATTGTAAAGAGCTTGGACCTGTGGATCAGCATAAGGACCTTCACCAAGAATTTGATCTTAGGAAATCTCAAGGCCTTTTGCTTTTTCCTGTTGTTCAATATTTTTAGACTCCTCTCTGAAATAAATTATAAACATCAATAAAGGTCCATCATCCGGGACTGCTGAAACTAACTGTAAAAAATCATGAGGGGTTGTCCTGACATGAGAAGCCCAAGTCTTTATCATCCCCCTAACAAATGTGGAATGCAAGCCATAAGTTACAACAGCTTGCTTAAATTCTTTTAGATCATTCATTCCTATAGGTATCCATCTACCTTCTTTGACTCATTGTGAGCCTTTAGAAACTGTTTTGTCAGAGTAAATTACAGGGTAGGAAGCTAAAACCCTCAGTAAGCCATTTCTGACAGCCATTGGCAATGTTATGTCCTGTCCTTGTTCCTTCTTTCCCTGTTCATCAGCTCCAAGAATTTCCTCAATCATTTCAAATCTTTTTATTACTGTCTATTGTAAAGCCTGAATCTCCTGGCCTATATATATTTCTAGTGATTTCATTGAGGCACTTAGTCTCTGGTCCTCAGACTACTCCTGTGATTCCAAGGTTTGAATTTTCTCCTTCAAAAATAACATCTCCCGACACACACTTCCTGCTCTTCCTGCAGGAGTTATTCTCCCAGGATACTGCCTCTCTCTTCCTGTCCATCCCCAGCTTGCACCCAGAACCCCACCCACTTCATCCTAACGTCTTTGGGGCCAAAAAATCCCACAGCTCAGCCTGTTTGGGCGCCGGGACCGGGAAGTGAGTGCATCCAGGCCAGTGGGAGGTCCCCTGCTTCAATAGTCTGCCTGCAGCAAGGTAGGCCCTTTGTCAGTGAGCTGATTGGCCTGCAAGGAGACCTGACAGTCTACCAGAAGATCCATCATTCATTGGGGTGAGTGAATTGAATTCATTTGGGTGAATTGAACTTCTAAAAGAAGTCCCAAAGGGGATTATTCAGAGGAACAAATGGGTAGGCTCCAATGCAAGAATTCCTCCAACAATTTGAAAAACAACATGAACGCACCAGAACCCAGCCAACTTACAACAGGAGGACTTGAACACACTAATCAAGAAGAAGTAGAAAAAATTGACTTTATGAAAGTAATAGAGTCCCTAAAACAGGAGGTGAAAAACTCCCTTAAAGAAATGGATGAGAAGAATAACAAAAAGTTTGAAGAATTGAGTAAATCCGTAAACGATATCCTAGGAAACCAAGGAAAAAACAATCAAACAGATAATGGAAACAGTGCAAGACTTGAAAACTGAAATGGAGGCAAGGAAGAAAACACAGGGCCAGCTGGATATGGAAAATCTACGTAAATGAACAGAGACTACAGAAACAAGCATAACCAACAGAATACAAGAGATAGAAGAAAGAATCTCAGATTCTGAAGATACCATAGAGAAAATAAACACACTGATCAAAGAAAACAGCAAATCCAACAAATTCTCATCACATAACATTCAGGAAATCTGGGATACAAGAAAATGACCAAACCTAAGAATAATAGGGGTAGAAGAAGGAGAATTACAGCTCAATGGTCCAGAAAATATATTTAATAAAATTATAGAAGAAAACTTCGCAAACCTAAAGAAAGATATTCCTATTAAGGTTCAAGAAGCTTACAGAACACCAAATAGACTGGATCAAAAAAATCATCCCCTCGCGATATTATAATCAAAACACAAAACACACAGAATAAAGCAAGACTATTAAGAGCTACAAAGGAAAAAGGTCAAGTAACTTATAAAGGTAAACCTATCAGACTAACACCTGACTTCTTTTTGGAAACCATGATAGCCAGAAGGTCCTGGATAGATGTTTTGCAGAAACTAAGAGACCATGGATGGAAGCCCAGATTACTATATCCAGCCAAGCTTTCATTCACTATAAATGGAGAAAACAAAATATTCCAAGATAAAAACAAATTTAAACAATACGTAGCCACAAATCCAGCCTTACAGAAAGTAATAGAAGGAAATTCACAAACCAAGGAGTCCAGCATTGCCCAAAATAACTCAGACATCAGGTGACCCTTCACCAGCACATCTCAAAGAAAGGAAACACACAATCTCTACTACCAAATAAAAAATGACAACCGGAGTTAACATCCACTGGTCATTAATATCACTTAATATCAATGGACTCACTTCACCTATAAAAAGTCACAGGCTAAGAGATTGGATACGAAAACAAGATCCAACATTCTGCTGTTTAAGAGAAACACACCTTAACCACAAAGACAGACATCTACTCATAGTAAAGGGTTGGGAAATGATTTATCAAGCAAGTGGACCTAAGAAACAAGCTGGTGTGGCCATACTAATTTCTAACAAAGTTGACTTCAAACTAAAATCAATCAGAAGAGATGGAAAGGGACACTTTATACTCATTACAGGAAAAATCCATCAGAATAAAGTCTCAATCCTGAATACCTATGCCCCTAATACAAAAGTACCCACTTATGAAAAAGAAACATTACTGCAACTCAGGGCAGCAATCAAACCAAACACACTGATAGTGGGAGACTTCAACACTGCTCTCTCACTAATGGACAGGTCAATCCAACAGAAACCTAACAGAGAATTAAGAGACTTAATGGAGGTAATGAACCAAATGGACTTAACAGACATCTATAGAACATTCCACCCAAATAGGAAAGAATATACCTTTTTCTCTGTGGCTCATGGAACCTTTTCGAAAATTGACCACATATTCGGTAACAAAGCAAAATTCCACAGTTACAAAAACATATTAATAACCACCTGCATCCTATCGGATCACCATGGATTAAAATTAGAATTCAACAACAATGCTACCCCCAGAAAGCCTACAAACACATGGAAACTGAACAGTCAACTACTGAACCACACCTGGGTCAAGGAAGAAATAAAGAAAGAAATTAAAGTCTTCCTTGAATTTAATGAAAATAAAGACACAACATACTCAAACCTATGGGACACTATGAAAGCAGTGCTAAGAGGAAAATTCATAGCACTAATTGCCCACTTAAAAAAAAAAAAAACAGAGAAAGCACACATTGGAGACTTAACAGCAAACCTGAAAGCCCTAGAAAAGAAAGAAGCAGACTCACCTAGGAGGAGTAGAAGACTGGAAATTATCAAACTGAAGGGAGAAATCAACAAAATAGAAACACAGAGAACAATCCAAAAAATCAATGAAACAAAAAGCAGGTTCTTGGAGAAAATCAACAAGATTGACAAACCCCTTGCCAAACTAATCAAACAGCAGAGAGAGAACAAACAAATTAATAAGATTAGAAATGAAACGGGAGACATAACCACAGACACAGAGGAAATTCAGAGAACCATTAGATCTTACTACAAAAGCCTGTATGCCACAAAATTGGAAAATGTAAAAGAAATGGACACTTTTTTAGATAAGTACCATATACCAAAGTTAAACCAGGACCAGGTGAACAATCTAAATAGTCCTGTTAGTCGCGAAGAATTAGAAACTGTTATCAGAAACCTCCCTATCAAAAAAGCCCAGGACCAGATGGTTTCAATGCAGAATTCTACCAGAACTTCCAAGAAGACCTAATACCTATACTCCTTAATGTATTTCATACTATAGAAACAGAACAGTCATTGCCAAGTTCCTTTTATGAAACTACAATTACCCTGATATCTAAACCACACAAAGACTCAACCAAGAAAGAGAATTACAGGCCAATCTCATTCATAAACATCGATGTAAAAATTCTCAATAAAATACTGGCAAACTGAATCCAAGAACACATTAGAAAAATTATCCACTATGATCAAGTAGGCTTCATCCCAGAGATGCAGGGCTGGTTCAACATATGAAAATCTATCAATGTAATCCATCATATAAATAAACTGAAGGATAAAACCATATGATCATCTCATTAGATGCTGAAAAAGTATTTGACAAAATTCAACACCCCTTTATGATAAAGGTCTTGGAAAGATTAGGGATACAAGGGTCATTCCTAAATATAATAAAGGCTATTTACAGCAAGCCGACAGCTAACATCAAATTAAATGGAGAGAAACTCAAGGCCATCCCACTAAATTCAGGAACACGACAAGGCTGTCCACTCTCTCCTTATCTCTTCAATATAGTGCTTGAAGTTCTAGCAATAGCAATAAGACAACACAAGGGGATCAAGGGGATTCGATTTGGAAAGGAAGAAGTTAAACTTTCGTTATTTGCAGATGATATGATAGTGTACATAAGCGACCCGAAAAACTCCACCAAAGAACTCCTACAGCTGATAAACTCCTTTAGTAATGGGACAAGATACAAGATCAACTCCAAAAAATCAATTGCCCTCCTATATACAAAGGATAATGAAGCAGAGAAGGAAATCAGAGAAGCATCACCTTTCACAATAGCCACAAATAGCATAAAATATCTTGGGGTAACTCTAACCAAGGAAGTGAAAGATCTATTTGACAAGAACTTTAAGTTTTTGAAGAAAGAAACTGAAGAGGATACCAGAAAATGGAAAGATCTCCCTTGCTCTTGGATTGGAAGGATCAACATAGTAAAAATGGCAATTCTACCAAAGGCAATCTATAGATTCAATGCAATCCCCTTAAAGGTCCCATTAAAATTCTTCACAGATCTTGAGAGGACAATAACCAACTTTATATGGAAGAACAAAAAACCCAGGATAGCCAAAACAATCTTATACAATAAAGGAACTTCTGGAGGCATTACCATCCCTGACTTCAAACTCTATTACAGAGCTACAGTATTGAAAACAGCTTGGTACTGGCATAAAAACAGAGAAGTCGACCAATGGAATCGAATAGAAGACCCAGATCTTAACCCACAAACCTATGAACAATTAATTTTTGATAAAGGAGCTAAAAGAACACAATGGAAGAAAGAAAGCATCTTCAACAAATGGTGCTGGCATAACTGGATGTCAAAGTGTAGAAGAATGAAAGTAGATCCATATCTATCACCATGCACAAAACTCAAGTCCAAATGGTTTAAAGACCCCAATATCAATCTGAACACACTGAACCTGTTAGAGGAGAAAGTGGGAAGTACTCTACAACACATGGGCACAGGAGACTGCTTTCTGCGTATAGCCCCAGCAGCATAGACATTAAGGGCAACATTGAATAAATGGGACCTCCTGAAGCTGAGCAGCTTCTGTAAAGCAAAGGACACTGACACTAAGACAAAAAGGCAACCTACTGACTGGGAAAATATCTTCACCAACCCCGCAACAGACAAAAGTCTGATCTCCAAAATATATAAGGAACTCAAGAGACTAGATTTTAAAATGCTAATTAACCCAATTAAAAAATGGGGCACTGAACTGAACAGAGAATTCTCAACAGAAGAAGTTCAAATGGCAAAAAGACACTTAAGGACATGCTCAACCTCCTTAGCAATCAGGGAAATGCAAATCAAAACAACGTTGAGATACCATCTTACACCTGTCAGATTGGCTAAAATCAAAAACACCAATGATAGCCTTTGCTGGAGAGGTTGTAGAGTAAGGGGTACACTCATCCTCCATTGCAGGTGGGAATGCAAACTTTTGCAACCACTCTGGAAAGCAGTGTGGCGATTTCTCAGGAAATTCGGGATCAACCTACCCCAGGACCCAGCAATACCACTCTTGGGAACATATCCAAGAGATGCCCTACCATATTACAAAAGCATTTGTTCAACTATGTTTATAGCAGCATTATTTGTAATAGCCAGAACCTGGAAACAACCTAGATGCCCTTTAGTAGAAGAATGAAGAAAGTGTGGAACATATACATATTAGAGTACTACTCAGCGGTAAAAAACAATGACATCTTGAATTTTGCATGCAAATGGATGGAAATAGAAAACACCATCCTGAGTGAGGTAACCCAGACCCAAAAAGATGAACATGGAATGTACTCACTCATAATTGGTTTCTAGCCATAAATAAAGGACATCGAGCCTATAATTTGTGATCCTAGTGAAGCTAAATAAGAAGGTTAATCCAAAGAAAAACATATAGTTATCCTCCTGGATATTGAAAGTAGATAAGATTGCCGGACAAAAAAATGGGAACTTGGGGGTAAGGTGGGATGGGAGGATGGGGGGATAGGGGGCTGGGAGGATGGGGGGATGGGGAGAGAATAGTGTGAAGTGGAGGATGGGGAGAGCTTGGGGGAATAGGATGGTTAGGATATAGGAAGGGTTGATATGGGAACAAGGAATTATATATCTTAATTAAGGGAGCCATTCTAGGGTTGGCAGAGACTTGACTCTAGAAGGGTTCCCAGGTGTCCAGGAGGATGCCCCCAGCTAGTTCCTTGGGCAGTTGAGGAGAGGGAGCCAGAAATGTCCAGATCCTATTGCCATACTCCTGAATATCTTGCATATCACCATAGAACCTTCACCTGTCGTTGGATCGAGAAAATGACAGAGCCCCACATTGGAGCACCGGACTGAGCTCCCAAGGTCCTGATGAGGAGCAAAAGGAGGGAGATCATGAGCAAGGAAGTCAGGACCGTGAGGGGTGCGTTCACCCATTGAGACGGTCGGACAGAACTAACAGGAGATCACCAAGTCCAGTTGGAATGGGACTGATGGAACAGGGGACCAAACTGGACTCTCTGAATGTGGCTGACGGTGGAGGAGGACAGAGAAACTAAGGAAAACAGCGATGGGCTTGGACTCTTCAGCATGGACGGGCTCACTGTGAGCCTTGTCAGTTTGGTTGCTCACCTTCTTGGACTTAGGGGGAGTTGGGGGGACCTTGGACTTAACATAGTGAAGGGAACCCTGTTGGCTCTTTTGCCTGGAGAGGGAGGGAGCTGGGGTATAGGTGGAAGGGAGGGGAGGGAAGGGGGAGGAGGAGGGGAGGAGATGGAAATCTTTAATAATAAAATGAGAAAAAAAAATAACATCTCCCCCTTGGATTTTACTTGAATATCATGTAGATTGCCATCTTGGAGACAAAATTGTTTTTGTTAATTTATCATAACTTTTTGACAATTTTTTGATTGTCAAATTCAATAGTATGAATTCTTTCAGATAACTTCCCAGTACCCTTAAATATGAGTTCAGTTTTGTCTGTCATAGCATTAACTTTCTCAGATAACCTCTGATTTTTGATGATTATTAATCCTGTCAATTACCTGTTCATTATTAGTTTGTAAAGACTGTATTATTCCTAAGAGTGCCATATTCTTCCTTAATGATAAAATATGGAGAAGAAAACTGAAACTTAGCAACCAATAAATTGAGATATCCCTATAGTCATAAAAGCCTCACATAATACAATCCATAGTGTTAGCAAAAAAAAAAAAAATGTACTGAAGATTGCATTGGTAATGAAATCTGTCATATTACCTGTTATGTGATTCAGTAAACAGCAGTCTTTATTGTCCAGAAGATGGGGTGGTTGCAGAGTTGTGACTGGAAACAATGGAACTGGTGACAGGGATCTGTCCTGGGCTGCTTTAGTTTTTGCCTTGGTACTGGTTAAATACTGAGAAATATGTATTGCTTGACATATTAAAAGCCGCTAAATCAATTGCATACGTGGAGCAAGAAACCCAGAATCTAGGGACGGGGAGCAGAAACCTGGAGCTGTACTAGTCGCCACACAGCAAGGAATTGCCCCGACCATGGGAATTCAGAGGTTGTGCATACATGTGCTTGGGAAATTTCCAAATCGCCACATGCAGCAAACTCCACTGTGATGACGATTGTACAAAAAAACCTCTTAGGAAAAAGCAAGCCCCTCTGGGCCACAGAAGGACCAGGATACCCACCTAGTAGACGTGGAGTTTAAATCCACGTGGACACAAAGTGTTGAGGGGACTTAGTGATGAACAGACGTTTGAAAGCAATCCCCCTCTAGCTCAGAATTGAGAAATAGATAGTTATTTATTTAGGCGTAAACTCACAAATCAGAATTCTCTGCTTGAATGGTGGACAGAGATAGAATCCCGCAATCCAACAGTCAGAATGAGCAGCTGGCGAAAAGGAGGAAGAAAGGAAAGGAAGGGGGCAGACACAGGTTCTACATCTGTGTCCATAAGTATAAGATGCCATGCCACAGTAGGCATGTAACCACAAGCTACAAGCTTTCCTACAGCAGTGATATTTATTCAGAAAGTTGTCCATTTTCTTTGAGTTTTTCAGTTTTGTGGAGCACATGTTTTTGAAATATGACCTGATTATTCTTTGTATTTCTTCTCTGACTATTATTATGTCTCCCTTTTCATTTCTGATTTTGTTAATTTGGATATTCTCTCTCAGCCTTTTATTTAGTTTGTATAAAGGTTTGTCTATTTTGTTGATTTTCTCAAAGAACCAAGTCTTTACTTCATTGATTCATTGTAGTGTTTTCTTTGTTTCTATTTTGCTGATTTCAGCTTTCAATTTGACTATTTTCTGCCATCTAATCATTCTGGGTGAGTTTTTTTTTGTTGTTGTTTAGAATTTTCAGGTGTGCTGTTAACTCACCAGTGAGGAATTTTTCCAGATTCTTTATGTAGTCATTTAGTGAGTTTTCCTCTTAACACCGCTTTCAATGTTTCCTATAAATTTGGGTATGTTGAATGATAATTTTCACTGAATTTTAGGAAGTCTTTAATTTCTTTCTATATTTCTTCCTTGACTCATTGATGATTTAGATGAGCCTTGTTTAATTCTCATTGGTTTGTGAGCTTTCTAAAATTATTGTAGCTGTTGAATTCTAATTTTAAGCCATGGTGATCCAATAAGATACATGGGGTTATTTCATATTTTTGTATCTGTTGAGGTTTGCTTTGTTACCTAGTATATGGTTAATTTTTGAGAAGGTTCAGTGAGGTGCTGAGAAGAAGGTATATTTTTAAGGCTTGGATGGAATGTTCTATAGATGTCTGGTTAAGTTCATTTGAGTCATTATGTCTATAAATTCCCTTATTGCTCTCTTAATTTTCTGTCTGGAAGATCTGTCCAGTGGTGAAAGTAGGGTGTTGAAGTCTTCCACTATTAGTGTGTGGTGTTTAATGTGTTTTAAGCTTTAGTAGTGTTTCTTTAATACATAGGGTATCCTTGTATTTGGGGCATAAATGCTCATGATTGAGATCTCCTCTTGATGGAATTTTTTCCTTTGACTAATATGAAATGTCCTTCTTTGTCTCTTTTGATTGATTTTAGTTTGAGTTCTAGTTTGCTAGACATTAGAACAGCTATACCAGCTTTCTTCTTAGGTCCATTTGATTGAAAAATTTTATCACAACCTTTTACTTTGAGGTAATATCTGTCTTTGAGGTTGAGGTGTGTTTCTTGTATGCAGAATAAGGATGGATTCTGTTTTCTTATCCAATCTGTTAGCCTGTGTCTTTTATAGGTGAGTTAAGTCCATATATATTAAGGGATATTAATGACCAATAAATGCTATTATTTTAGGTTTTTATTGTTGGTGATGTTATTGTGTATTTTTCCCTTCTTTGGGATTTGCTGCTATGTGATCATATACTTTTGTGTTTTTGTAGTTGTAGTCAACTTCCTCGGGTTGAAGTTTTTCTTCTAGTACTTTGTATGGGGTTGGGTTTGTGGCTGGATATTGGTTAAATCTGGTTTTGTCATGGAATATCTTGTTTTGTCCATCTATGGTGACTGAAAATTTTGCTGGATATAGAGTCTGGACTGGCATCTGTGGTCTCTTAATGTCTGCATAAAAATTGACCAGGACCTTCTGGTTTTCATTGGTTCCATTGAGAAGTCAGGAGTGATTTTGATAGGCTTGCCTTTATATGATAACTGGCCCTTTTCCTTTGCATCTTTAAAGATTCTTTCTTTATTCTGTGTGATCAGTATTTTTTTATTAAAAATTTCCACCTCCTCCCTGCCTCCGATTTCCCTCCATCTCCCTCTCCAGCCCAAAGAGCAGTAAGGGTTCCCTGCCCTGAGGGAAGTCCATAGTCCTCCCGCCTCCAGCCAGGTCTAGGAAGGTGAGCATCCACACAGGCTAGGCCCCTCCAAAGCCAGTACATGCAGTAGCATCAAAACCCAGTGCCATTTTCCTTGGCTTCTCAGCAGCCCTCATTGTCCACCATGTTCTGGAAGTTCAGTTTTATCCCATGCTTTTTCAGTCCCAGTCCATCTGGCCTTGGTGAGCTCCCATTAGATCAGCCCCACCATCTCCGTGGGTGGGTGCTCTCCTCACTGTCCTGACTTCCTTGCTCATGTTCTCCCTCCTTCGGCTCCTCATTTGGACCTTGGGAGCTCAGTCCAATGCTTCAATGTGGGTCCCTGTCTTTATCTCCATCCATCGCCAGATGAAGGTTCCATGGTGATATACAAGATATTCATCAGTATGGCTATAGGATCGGGCGATTTCAGGCTCCCTCTCCTTAGCTGCCCAACAACTTAGCTGGGGATATCTCCCTGGACACCTGTGAACCACTCTAGAGTCAAGACTCTTGCCAACCCTAAAGTGACTCCCTTAATTAACATATATACTCCGAGCCAGGCGATGGTGGCGCACGCCTTTAATCCCAGCACTTGGGAGGCAGAGGCAGGCGGATCTCTGTGAGTTCGAGGCCAGCCTGGACTACAAGAGCTAGTTCCAGACAGGCTCCAAAGCCACAGAGAAACCCTGTCTCGAAAAACAAAAAAAAAAAAAGATATATACTTCGTTACTCGCATGTCCACCCTTCCTTTATCCCAACCATCCCATTCCCCCACTCTCTCCCCATCTTCCCCTTCACATTTTTCTCTCCCCATCTCCCCTTAGCCCCATCCCACACCACCCCAAGTTCCCCGATTTTTGCCTGCCAATCTTGTCTCCTTCCAATATTGAGGAGGATAACTATATGTTTTTCTTTGGGTTCACCTTCTTATTTAGCTTCTCTAGGATCATGAATAATAGGCTCAATGTCCTTTATTTATGGCTAGAAACCAATTATGAATGAGTACATCCCATGTTCATCTTTTTGGGTCTGGGTTACCTCACTCAGAATAGTGTTTTCTATTTCCATCCATTTGCATGCAAAATTCAAGATGTCATTGTTTTTTACCACAGAGTAGTACTCTAATATGTATATGTTCCACACTTTCTTCATCCATTCTTCCACTGAAGGGCATCTAGGTTGTTTCCAGGTTCTGGCTATTACAAATAATGCTGCTATAAACATAGTTGAACAAATGCTTTTGTAATATGGTAGGGCATCTCTTGGATATGTTCCCAAGAGTGGTATTGCTGGGTCCTGGGGGAGGTTGATCCCGAATTTCCTGAGAAAACACCACACTGCTTTCCAAAGTGGTTGTACAAGTTTGCATTCCCACCAGCAATGGATGAGTGTACCCCTTACTCCACAACCTCTCCAGCAAAGGCTATCATTGGTGTTTTTGATTTTAGCCAATCTGACAGGTGTAAGATGGTATCTCAACGTTGTTTTGATTTGCATTTCCCTGATTGCTAAGGAGGTTGAGCAAGTCCTTAAGTATCTTTTGGCCATTTGAACTTCTTCTGTTGAGAATTCACTGTTCAGGTCAGTACCCCATTTTTTAATTGGGTTAATTAGATTTTAAAGTCTAGTCTCTTGAGTTCTGTATATATTTTGGAGATCAGACCTTTGTCTGCTGCAGGGTTGGTGAAGATCTTCTCACACTCAGTAGGTTACCCTTTTGTCTTACTGAGAGTGTCCTTTTCTTTACAGAAGCTTCTCAGTTTCAGGAGGTCCCATTTATTCAATGTTGCCCTTAATGTCTGTGCTGCTGGGGTTATACGCAGGAAGCAGTCTCCTGTGCCCATGTGTTGTAGAGTACTTCCCACTTTCTTTTCTATCAGGTTCAGTGTGTTCAGATTGATTTTGAGGTCTTTAATCCATTTGGTCTTCAGTTTTGTGCATGGTGATAGATATGGATCTACTTTCATTCTTCTACACTTTGACATCCAGTTATGCCAGCACCATTTGTTGAAGATGCTTTCTTTCTTCCATTGTGTACTTTTAGCTCCTTTATCAAAAATTAGGTGTTCATAGGTTTGTGGGTTAAGATCTGGGTCTTCTATTCGATTCCATTGGTCGACTTCTCTGTTTTTATGCCAGTACCAAGCTGTTTTCAACACTGTAGCTCTGTAATAGAGTTTGAAGTCAGGGATGGTAATGCCTCCAGAAGTTCCTTTATTGTACAAGATTGTTTTGGCTATCCTCGTTTTCTTGTTTTTCCATATAAAGTTGATTATTATTCTCTCAAGATCTGTGAATAATTTTGATGGGACCTTTAAGGGGATTGCATTGAATCTGTAGATTGCCTTTGGTAGAATTGCCATTTTTACTATGTTGATCAGTATTTTGATTAAAATGTGTTGAAGGGACTTTTTTGATCCAGTCCATTTGCTGTTCTGTAAGCTTCTTGAATCTTTATATGCTTATCTTTTTTAGGTTGGGAAAGTTTTCTCTTATGATTTTGGTTGAATTTGTTTTCTGTGCTTTTTTTTTTTGGTTTTTCGAGACAGGGTTTCCCTGTAGTTTCTAGAGCCTGTCCTGGAGCTAGCTTTTGTAGACCAGGCTGGCCTTGAACTCA
The DNA here is from genome assembly GCF_903992535.2 of Arvicola amphibius. NCBI lineage: Eukaryota > Metazoa > Chordata > Mammalia > Rodentia > Cricetidae > Arvicola > Arvicola amphibius. The sequence continues at coordinate 159,268,333 of NC_052048.2, forward strand.
GATCCGCCTGCCTCTGCCTCCCGAGTGCTGGGATTAAAGGTGTGCACCACCACCGCCCGGCTATTATCTGTGCTTTTAAGCTGGGCTTCTTATCTTTCTTCTATCCCTATTATTTTTAGGTTTAGTCTTTTCATGGTGTCTCATATTTCCTGGATATTTTGTGTTAAGCTTTTGTTAGATTTAATGTTTTCTTTAACTAATGAATCTGTTTCCTCTATTGTATCTTCAGCATGTGAGATTCTCTCTTCTACCTTTTGTATACTGCTGTTTATGCTTGCATTTGTGGTTCCTGATCATTTTATCATAATTTCCTTTTCTATAATTCCCTCAGTTTGTGTTTTCTTTATTGTCTCTATTTTGTTTTCAAGCCTCGAATTGTTTCTCTCATTTGTTTGATTGCCTTTTCTCGCTTTTCCTTAAAGGATTTGTTGATGTCTTCCAATTTTCTGTTTGTCTTTTCCTCCATTTCTTTGAGGGAAATTTTCATTTCCTCTTTAAACATTGTCCTAAAGTTACTTTTAGGTCATTTTCTTCTGCTTCATCTCCATTAGAGTGTTCAAGTCTTGCTGTTGTAGAGCTACTAGTTTTTGCTAGTGTCTTGTTGCCTTTTGTGGTGTTGAGTGTGTTCTTATCTTGTCTACCCATCTTTTCCTCTAATTGGTGTAGTTGGGGCTGTGTCTCTGGTGACCAGTCTTCCAGGTATCAGTGGATCCAAGACTCTGATATAGTCAGGGCCATGGTTTCAGTCATCTCAGAGGTCATTTAGTGTTCCCTAAGGTCTCTTGGGGGTCTGCAATCACATAGGTCATTCAGGCCTGCTCCCACAGAGGTCACTGTCTAGGGCCTGTTTCATGGAAGTTCCTGGCTTGGGACAGTCCGCAAATGTCTCTGGCTTGTGCCTGCTCCCACACTGGTTGCTTCCCTGCACCTGCTTCTGTGGAGTTCACTGCCTTGGGCCTTATCTGGGGGAGATCGCTGGCTTGGGTTTTTTCCTGTGGATGTCCCTGACTTGTCCCTGCTCCTACAGAGGTCCGTGGCTTGTGCCTTGTCCTGCACAGGTCTCTGGCTCAAGCATGATCCCTTGACAATTGTTCCCTCATACCTGCTCCTGTGAAGGTTGCTTGCAAGGGCCTGCTCTGGCAGAGGTAACGTTCTTGGACCTGCTCCAGCAGAGGTCGCTGCCTCTGACCTGTGCCCTTAGAGGTCTCTGACTGGGACACAGTCCCACAGAAGTCTCTGGCTTGTACCCGTTCTCTCGTGGTTGCTTCTTTGTACCTGCTCCTGTGGAAGTCGCTATGTTGGGTCTGCTCCAGTGGAGATCGCTGGCTCACACCTGTTCGCTCAGATATCCCTGGTTTGACCCTGCTCCCACAGAGGTTCCTGGCTTGAGCCGGGTCCTGCACATGTCTCTGACTTAGACGTGCTCCTGTGGAGGTCTTTTGCAAGGGCCTGCTCTGGCAGAGGTAGCTGACTCAGGCCTGTGCCCATGGAGGTCCCTAGCTGGGACCTGGTCCCAAGATGTCTATTAAGGTTGCAATTTTCTTGAAATCTCCTTGTTAAAATGGACATATTTTTAAATAATATCCAACTGTCCAATATTTAATAAGTTAATATTAACAAATCTCAAATGTACACACATAAACATTCACATTCATGCTCATGCAGTTATGCACACAAGAGTAGATACAACTAAGAGATATGCAATTAAATATAAATAGATTTGACTGAAATTTTCCTTTTAAGGTTCCTAAATGATCCATTTTAGCACTGGAATGGTTCAATGAGCAGATCTCATCAGTGCAGAGACAATAAAATGTATTAGGACAGCAGTTTCTGGACAACTAGTCAGAATTTATGACATTTATGCATACTACTAAAGACGTGAATGAATAAGTAACAAATACAGGTTGCAAGGATAAATGGGGCACAGTAGAGGGTACATGGAGGTGAACCCACCAAAAGCAGTTAGAGAAAAATATGAAGACCATGTAGATTTTATCACAGATTAAAGGACTATATTCTACATGTATGAGCATTTTGTCAATTTGTGTGATTATATACCATCTGTATACCTGACACCCTCAGAGTGAAGAACAAGATGTTGGATCAACTGTAACTAGAGTTATTGTGATCTTCTGTGTGGGTGCTGGGAGCCAAACCTGAGACCTTCAGCAAAAGAGTAAGTACTCCTAACTGCTGAGCCACCTCTCCATCCCTTACAAGAAATTATTCTTTTATTCTTCAATTAATTGAAATATGACAAAATTGCAATATTCTGAGAAAGAAATGATCCAATGTAAAATTAAAGGCATTAAGCCCTCCTTCCCACCAATGACAGAGAGAGTTGACCCTGTCTCTCATAAAATGAATTACTTGTGAGAGAAGACCTTGCTCCGTGCCTGGGCAACACAGTAGAGCTAACCCTGCTCATAGGTGAGCTTACCACATCTGCCCTTCATCTGCCATATGGTAGTGAGAGTAAGGGGGAGGTGCCCTCCTTATCCCTCCCCTACCCCTCACCACCTGTCCCAGGTAGGAGAACTTGCCCTGAGGTCCTGAGAACCAGTAAAGTGTCCTAACAACTCAGGAGCTGCAGCATTGGGAGGGCAGGCTCTGCACATCCTCTTAGTAACACAATAGAGCTGGCCCTCCTATTGGAGTATAGGTGAGCCAGGCCTGAGGGTATAAGGAAGGGAGAACTGACCCCACTATGCATCTGCCATACAGTAGCATGGCCTGGGGAGAAATTCTTCTTCCCCTTACCTCTCCACTCCCATTACCTACAGCAGGCAGGAGAACTGATCCTGGGTCATGAGGGTGGAAGAGCTGTCCCTGCCCCTCACCTGCTGCAGAACTCAGAAATCAAGGCCTGCACTGCACCTTGCCTGGCTGGCATAGTAGTGCTGACCCTGCTGGTGGGGCACTTCCACTACCCTGAGAAGCTGAATTCACTCCACCTTCGCAGACTAACAACCAAGTCTTGCACTCCCTTATTTGTTTTGGGGGAGTACTACAGTGCCATGCCAAAATTAAATCAATGCAGTCAGAGGGCCTGACAGCCCCACTTCTGATTCTTGTTTCTACAGGTGAGCCTGCCCTGAGATTCTGAGAGTGGGAGAGCTGGCCCTGCACCCACCATCTGCCATGTGACAGTGAGAGCAAAGGAAAGAAGCCCTCCCCCTTCCCCTGCAGCTCCTTGCCTCCTGCAACAGGCAAGAACATTGACCACGTCCCTCATCAAATGCGGCACTCAAGAGAACTGACCCTGCATCTCACCTGAGCAATAGTGGGCCTGACCCTGTTGGTGGGGACATGGGTAAACTGGTCTGAAGGAAGTAAGAGCAGAAGAACCGGCCTTGCTGTGTGAGCTAGTCAGGGAGGCTTTGGAGCGCTCGCCCTTGTTTTGAGGTGAGGGAGAACTGGCAATCGGCCCAATCCAGCAACTACCTAAACCTACAAACAGAGTTATAAGCTCTCCCATCCCATCATCCACCCCATCTATGATCTACTGGAACATGTAAAGGAGCCAGCCTTGCAAACCCAAAGTTACAGGATCTGCATGACACTGGACGACAACAGGATACCCAAGAGGAGTCTCAGTAAGGGTCCAGGATCTATGGTGCAGCAAAAACCAGAGGCCTAGAACCAGACCAATGATCTGTTGTAATGAACACTTACAAGTAATGATAGATGAACTAAAGAATGTACTGTGTGTCTCACTGTGTCACACTACAGCTTCCACAAGGTCTTCCTTTTTTAATTTTTTTTCTTTTAAGTTTTATTTTGTTTTATCCTGGGAAGAGATTGCAAGAGCAGAGAGAAGAACAAAAGGGATGGGGAGATGAGTGGATGCAAACACAGGGTGTGAAGTCCACAGAAAATCAATTTTAAAAAGTTAAATTAGAAAAAAAGATATTAATCTAGAAATATAAACCAGAAAGAAGGTCAGTGAGAAACCTCAATAATTTCTGGGGAAAAAATTAGGCTCTTTATAAGGTATGTATATATATTTAGAGTAATACAGAATTTTAGACTTTAAGATTGGTAGGTATAATCACAAAAGAGACAGTAAGTTCAGAACACACCTATTTCCATAGACTAACCCAAAGCATGTCTGCCTTTTACCTCCTGAGTTTAGCATTATGACCATACAGTTCATGAAACAAAACACATTTTAGAAATGTGAATTTTTTAATGTTCCCATGTTTAAGACAATTTGTTAGATGTCAATTCATTTCTATTAAGTGTGTCTAATGCCAAGGTATTTTAGATTTGGGGAAATGAAATGAGAATCGTGAAATAAAAATTAGGTTGCAGATAGACACACATTAACCCTTTGAGTTATGTTCTCCCATTATTTCTTTGCTATTTTTACCTCTTGAAAGCATGTTTATGTAGCTGACAATGAGAAGCAATGTTAGAAGTGAAACAGAGGTAGTGCTCATGGAACAGGGCATCCGTGAAGTGCGGACACAAAGAATTAGAAAACATTTTTGTTCTGATCTGCTTGACCTGGATGTTTTATGCCTCGCTGATCAGTTACATTTGTTTCAGGAGTGACTGGAATTTAATATAATGGCTGAGAAAATTAGAATGACTCTTAAATTTACTGATAATTTTGGAAAACGTTAAACTAGTTCATGAATAGCTTAGCCCAGAATGCTTCAGTGATTTTTAATATACAATGTACTTTTAAGATTTTTTTTCAGATAGAAATTGTCTGTCTTACTTTTACAGAAATTGTATTCACAGTGAAAGATCAGACTCAGTCCAATAAATGTTTTGCTTAAAAGTTTGGATTAGGAGAACATAACTGAAGGAATTCTTTCCTTTTTTTTTTTTTTTTTTTTTTTTTTTTTTTTTTTTTTTTTTTTTTTTTTTGGTTTTGCGAGACAGGGTTTCTCTGCAGCTTTTTTAGAGCCTGTCCTGGACCTAGCTCTTGTAGACCAGGCTGGCCTCGAACTCACAGAGATCCGCCTGCCTCTGCCTCCCGAGTGCTGGGATTAAAGGCGTGCGCCACCACCGCCCGGCTGAAGGAATTCTTAAAATGTGCTTTTAAATGTAAGTGTACAATTTCCATATATACCTTGGAATATGTATTGGATCATTAAATGTACCCAGTAAGCTAAAAAATGTGTTAGATAATTAACAAATATTTAAAAGTTTTGATTTTACAGCCTGCTTTATGGAACTTCTTATCAGTATTGAACAGATGGTTCGTAACTACAAAAAATTATTTTAAAATATGATTGCTACATATTGGTTATATTTGAAAAATATTGTTCAGTGAAGCATCTACAAATGTGATTTAATGCATGGAACACGACCCCAAAGTTAGGTATTTTTCTGGTATTAGATAAAATGGCACTTAACTGATACATAATATTGTAGAATTGTGAGAAAGGAAATAAGCAAGGAATTGTAAACAGCTATAATCAAGTACCATTTGAGGGGTAGTATGAAATCTAATACAGCAGAAGCTTCCTAAAACATATACAGATGTGAAGGTAATCTAAATAAAATCTTTAAATAATGGGGGAAACAGAACTTGAGCTGGATATGTATTATCATTAAATCAAGCCTTCGGTATTGGGAATGAGTTACTTATAATTGAGTTGTTGGAAAAATGGGGTCACAAGATAACCCTGGCTAATGCTAAGACTCTAGGTTGCTCTGAACAAATTGACATAAAGACCCAGTCATTGGAGACAACATCTACACAAGTCAATGAACATCGAAAAATCAAGCTGCTGCCACATAGAAGATGCAGCCCTATGTGTTAGCATATTTTCTACAGAAAAGTATTGTGCATGCTACTAAAGGGGAAACATAAACACCAAACCAACTACAAACCTTTTGATCCACAATGATGTCCTATATGCTATTGAAACGGTAGCACAAAGCTTGTGGGAGTAGCCAACCCATATGTGATGTAATTAAGGCCCACTCCACGACATAAAAACCGTAGCAGACACTTCATGGCCGACTACGAACATGATACTAAGTAGGGCAAGGACTTAAGGTAAAACCAAATACTAGTGTTAAGCTAAAGGAATGCAACAGGAAAATAACTTTAATGACTTCCTGCTATACTCCCAGATCAATGCCATGCTCAGCCATCATCAGAGAAGCTTCCTTCTGCAGCAGATGGGAGCAAATAGGGAGACTCACAGAGATGAGAGATCTTGAAAATGTCTTAAAACATATGTTTTTAATCAAATCTTCCCTAAGGTCATGAAGAACCATGCAAAAGAGGAAGTAGAAAAGGCTCTCTCTATCAACAGGATATTAGCACAGATAAAATTACAGTAACTGAGGCAATATTCACAGGGCCCTCATGTGTCTACTCCAGGTGATTCCTAGAGCTGAAAGGAGAAGTAAACATACCACCATCCCTGACTCAGAACCTATCTCCAATTGATATCCACATGCAAATGAAAACTTAGTTTTCTCTGAGGAAGTGTTGCTGGAGGAATAAACTGTTCTTCAGGGTAGGTTGCATACCCAGCACTGAATAGAAAGCAGAAAATGAACTCAACTATATCTTTGAAGGTTCCTTGTCTCGTAATGATGTGTAAGAACTTTTTAAAAAAATTATCTTATTTTAATTTTATATATAATTTGTTATTTTCCCTTTTGACCCTTAGTTCCTTTGAATATATATTATGGCGTCTAGTTTAGTATTTTTTTTATGGGATCCGTGAGTGTTCAAAAAAATTAGGTCTTCGTAACTGTATCTGTTTCTTGTGCCTTCTCTTGTACTCTTTTCCTTCTGGTTGTCTGTTTTGTCCAATTCCAATGCATTTTTTATTTTATCTTTTACAATCTTGTTTGTTTCCTAGCAAGAGACAGAGAAGGGGTTCTTCAAGATGGGAGGGGAGATGGAGAGGAACTGGGAGAAATAGTGGGAAGGAAAACAATCAGGACAAACTATTGAATAAAAATATATCTTCAGTAAAGATAATCTTAAATAAGAAAATTATTTATGCAAAAAATAATTTAGTGTTCAAATGTCATTGAGAGATAAATAATTTGATTAATTTTTGTTGGCATTTCACATGTAAAAGATTTGCTCTTATTGCCTTTTGATAGCATTCTGAATCCTTTTTTATAAAATGGCTTGAACTTTTATATTACTTTAGAAATTTATATAATTAAAATAAAATAGCTGTTTTTCATAACAAAAGCTACTGCTTTTTAGGTCTCAAATTGCAGTAAGAATGCACACACATATACTAATTAAACATTAGGAGAATTTGGATTCAGGACTGAGAATGAGAGGAAACAAATAATTTTTCATTTTGCATAAATTAATTTATTAATATGCAATATTTACATTTGGCAACTTGTTTATGAGACAAATATAACGAAGATAATGACTTTCACTGTGAAAGTCAAATTTTTAGACTACAGCCTAATACCAGACACTGGAAGAATGAATGTGAACATGGACCTATGGTGACGCAGATAATATGTATGTTATGATGAAGTCCTTTATTTTGTTTGCTGAATAAATGCAAGTTAATTAAAATAAAATAAAAACTTAGCACATTTTCTCAGGGATAGAAGTGGCCTTTAAGAAGCCAGTGAGCTGCATCTCCTACTGCCCAAGCTTTTGGGGAGTAGTTACTTACATCTCTATAGGTCAGAACAATGGAACAGAGGAGCAGATAGACACAGAAATAAGAGTAGGTCACTTCCAAGTTACTCTCTCCCTCTCCGCCAGTTTCCCTTCATACCGTTCTAGCCTTCCTTCATTCCTTCTCCCTCTAGCTTGCTCTCTCTAATAGCTCTCTGCAAAACCAATGTTGCTTAGCCCAGAAGAGGATATTAATGTATAAACAACTGAAGTTGATACTCTAATAAAACAGTCTAAAAGAGAAGCATGGGATCATTCATGAAAATAATAATAATTACAATGTATTTATGCAAAAGTGTATTTTATATATAGAAAAATAAATTACATAAGAAACAATAACATTTATAATGGAACAAAAATATTAAATACATAGGAATAAATTTAACAACACTGTGGTCTCTAGAGTGAAATGTTTAAACACAAATAGGAGAAATTAAAGAATGTGAATGGGATATTCACCCCATAAGGGTGAACTAACAACTCAGTTGTAACTCAAAAAGGAAGTTGTGTTTATCTTTTTGTGTGAAGAATGGATGAATTTTGCTGCAAAATATCAAAGGCTTGTATTGAAATGTTCCTATGAGATGCCTCATAATGCCTCCAAACAACCTCACTGACTTCTAAAATTTAAATGTCAAAGACTACGGATCATATATAACGTAGCAGAGAAGTTTCCTTAGATCATACAGGGCCATTCTTGCTCTGAGTCCCAATATAATTTATGTAGTGATAGTTTTATTATTGAGTCTTTGAAAATGTATACATGTATGTAATGCATTTTATCCATATCTACATTCACTCCCTATCTCCAGCTCTTCCAATCCCAAGCCTATCTATTTACATATTCATAAATTAAAATACAATAACTTACTAAACTCAATTACTGTCCATTGCACATTATTCCCCCAAAACCATCAAATGTCAGTACTTTCTCTCTTAGGTATGAAGCCTTTCTCACTGCATTCAAAAATTCTTTTTTATGTTCAATATTAGTTTTATAATTTTCAACATGTATAATTTATTTACATCCTTTCTACCCCTCCACATCCAGTCCAATTCTTCCCTCATCCTCTCATTCCCTTTCAAATTCAAGACTTCTTTTTAATTGTTTTTGCATACATACACATATTTTTAAATGCCCACTTTCTGCTCAGTGCTGCCCACATGTGTATGTGTTGAAAGATGACCACTTCAGAGCAAATAACCTCTCAGGAGGCTTGTACTTGGAAAAAACTGATTCTCCCTCTTTCAACACCTCACTTAGTGGTGGGTTCCTGTAGGATTTTGTCATCTGGATTGGCATCTCAATTGACGTTTTCATTTTGCAAGTCTGTTATTTTTTGCCAAGCATAGATTGAGATTTTATGGCTACAACTTCCATGTCATATATGGAAGTCACTATCTCTTGCATTAGATATCCTGGTCCTCAGACTCTTATAATTAGGTGGAAGTCTTCCCATTAGCAGTGGGGAAGCATCTATCACTGGAAGTAGAGAAACTACTCCCACTGAGAAGATATCTATTGTAAACGAGGCAAAATCCTGGTAGACTCACTTATATATTCTAAAATGTGTAGGATTCTTATATTGTGTAGAGAAGAATTGAACATGTCCTTGTAGAGGATAAAAACTCCCTTGATCATCTCTCCACAGTATAAATCCTGAAAAAAAAGTGGTGTCTCTCCATGTAACTTCAAAGCCTCAAGAATGGAGATAGGGAGCGGCAATGGTATCTGTCAAAGGATAAGTGATGAGTTTTCCAACCGAGCCAGCTGTAGTGGAGGCCTAGTGTTTCCCTTCCTGTCCTGTTAGTACATTAGAAAGGGAGCATATGCTTAGGTGCTTTGGGGAGAGAACTGTATTTCATGGAACATACCAACTCAAAAACTCAGTTCACCTGGAAACACCCCCATTTTTTTACCTGGGTACTCTGTGATAAAGGAAAAAGCAATGATCTGCTCAATGCTTTTTTAGGTGATAATAATAACAGCATGGAAATAAGCTGATAGGAATTTTCCAACAGAACAGAAGTACTTGTAATAAAAACAAGAATAGTTAACAAAGATGAAATTTAAAAAAATGAAAACTAAAATGAAACAAGTGATTCTATCCTTAGCCTGTTAGATTTTTTTGCAAAACAACAAGAGAAAAATGAATACTCAATAAAAGAAAAGGCAAAGACAAGAAATTACTAATTAGTGAATATAGAGATGCAAACAGTAAAATATGTTCATCTTCTCTACTCATTAAAGTGTAAAATTAGAATACACATTTCAATCATAATTTAAAAAGATAAAATTAAATAATTGTCTCAGACTTATATATGATTATCTGCTAGTTGTCCAGATTGCTAATATATAATACTATATCACTGAATATCTTCAAAGATAACTAAGAAAAATTTTCATGAAGATTTATTTCTATGCTTGTTAAGAAATATGATGAAAAAATTTGAAAAATTGACAACCCAAATATTTGCCAAAAGTACCTGAATTAATAAATTACTTCCTTTTTGAAAGATTAGTAACATAGTTTCTAGAACATATCAATAAATGAACAAACAGGGATTATATTGAAATTTACTGAAAGAAGCTTCAAGCATGTTCCCAATATGGAGATTACATTTAAATTATAGGTAATCCTTCATAGCAAGTATGTCTCACTTCATGAGTCATTTTATGTGGACCATGTCTGAGCAGACAGACAAATGTTTTATCTTAAGTAGTAAATTATACAACACAAGTTATTTTTCTTGAGACTGACCTCTTTGTAAGGTATAATGGGCAACAAGGGATATGTCTTTACTATAAAATTTAAACTAAATATTAAAAAATTGAATGTGTTTCCATATATAAAAGTTATAACTGCCATTCTAGAAATGTAACAATGGTGAAATGATCCCTTTTTTATAGACATAAGTTAATGCACACATATATTATAAAATGTAACATTTTATTTTTGAAAAATGCAGCAAATGGGTGTTTTTTGATGCACACACACAAAAACACACACACATATATGTATATGTGTATATGTATACCTCGACTTTTATATAGGAATGCAATATTTGAAAATATTAAAGATATATAGGAAACTTAAAGACTCTCTTTCAACCGTCTCATTAAAGATAAACTACCTTACATGCAAAGTGGGATAGACACTCTGAAGCAAGCACTCAGCTTGTAAATTCCTAGTGATGGAGCTCCCTAGAAAACCTAGTTCTAAAAATTTACTTCACTTATTCCACTGACAAGAACAATATTAGCCACCTCCATCTCTGAGGATGGAACCATTACTTTTTCTCAGAAACCAGTTTATCTCTTTTAAAAATCCAATCTCTCTTCATTACTGACACCTGAACATGTTGTCTATTTAGCCAATTTTCTAGGCCAAGAAAAACAACAGTTCCACAGTACACTCTAAATCTCTGAACCCCAGAAGATTATATCAAATAGATGAGGTCTAGAATTGAGGCTTTCCAGGGAGTAGTAAGAGCCATTTTGCCTTGAAGGTGTCTCGGCTTTTAAAACTAAGTGATGTGAACTTCCTTGGAATGCTTTGTTACTGAAGATTAGGTAAGATCCATTCTCTCTAAAGGCTGATGATTGCTTTCATTTGGGGAGGAGATCATAATTCAAGTTTGACAATGTATTACTATTATTACTTTCAATGAGACAGTGAAGCTTTAAAAACTGAACATTCTATTTTCATTGCCCTAGGATAAGTAATGGAGGTGATTACAGAATGCCCACTTTAGTAAACATTTTCACCAAAGAAGACCTAGAAAGACAGCTGACAGGTAAATGCTGACCTTCAGTGGTATTTTTATTCTTTGCCTCAAATGCTTAATGCCTTTAGTCCTGTTTTTCTTTCCACATAGAAGTCCTCTTACGCATTCCATGAGTTTATTGCAACCCCACAACCCCAGCTGTTTCTTGAAGACATTTTAGAAATTGACTTTTAGGTAAATCCTTTATTGTTCTAAGAGATGAAATGCTTTTTATTTGTACAAACTTCCCTAGAATTTAAATTCTATTTCCAATTTTAAATGTTAAAATGATATATTATACCACTAATATATGCCACCCTATCAAGTAGAAACTGTAAATGTTTCATAATGAAAACAGTTAAAAATAAAAGAAAAAATAATTCTAATCTTCTTTATATATGAACACTAAAGTTATTTTTATTTTCATTAATATTTTTGCAAAAGAAAATAAAATAAACTTCAAATGCATACAGTTTCCTGCAAATATTAGTTATTTCATATTATGAATACAGGTTAATATTATTCATTTGTATCCTATAACATTGGGATTCCCCTCTGTATGCTGTGAATATGTTTTCTTGGCATTAGTTAATAAAGAAGCTGTTTTGGCCTATGGCATGGCAGAATATAACCAGGTGGAAAATCTGAACAAAGATAGAGTGAGAGTGGGCAGAGTCAAAGAGATGCCATGTAGCTGCCAAAGAGAAAGATGCTTCAAACGCTCTTGGTAGGCCACAGCCTCATGGTGATACATAGATTAATAGAAAAGAGTTGATTTAAGATATAAGAGCTAGCTAGGCATATGCCTGAGTCATTGGCCAAACAGTGTTGTAATTAATATAGTTTCTGTGTTATGAATTGGATCTGCACAGCCAGAAAACAAAGCAGAGTCTTCACCTACACTTATATATCCCTAGATACTAAATAGTTCATGGTTAAATTAATAAGCTTTATATAGAGTTTGCAAATGTCTTCAGGACATATACTAATATGTAGTGAAGCTAGTATAAACTTCATTTTTTTGTATCTAATCAGATTTTAAACTATTTTTTCTTATATTTTTAAAAATTATTGTATGAGCTTGTAGCAAGAAAAAAGTGCATTTTTACCATGCCATGGTGATAATAATTAGAATATTTAATGTATAATATATTTGAATTTATTTTATTTAGATATCCTAAACCAATTTTGTTACATATGACACTGTTTTGAAGCTGTTTGCAATTCAGTGAGTTAACACATAAAAAGTTAGATGAAGTGTCAGAACATAAGCTTTAAAACTAAATACATTTCATGATATTGTATATGAATATACAGTTTACTTATATTTATATATTATATTTATTTTGCCTTGAGATTCAGCTTCTGATTCTCCTTGCTGACTCATATTAGACAGTTTGCTTCAGTTTCTGTAGGGTTCAGAATCTTTGTTGGAAAACCAGATATTTTGTTTATATGATATTTTGATATCTTCCATGTTTTGTGTCATTTTCCATTTTTTTGTGGCATGTAAATGGCTACTCTGCAGGTTTCTTGGAGGCCATGGTATCCTGAAAGCATTTCTTTAGGATGTTCCTCTGATTGTGTCCAGAAATAAATAAATAAATAAATAAATAAATAAATAAATAAATAAAACCTGTCTTTACTTTAGTCCTGCACCTAACAATACCCCAAAGGGAACATGTGTGCATGGACAAATCACAGTCTGATGCTAGGACATTCTACTTCGATAAAGTAACACAAAGCATTATTCATGCTCGCTGTCCTTATTGATCACAGCAAAGAGGCTGGAGAAAATTAGAGAGCTGAGAACTGTGTATAAACTAGTCTCTAATTCCTACAACCTAAACACAATAATGCTTTAGGTTTCTGCCCGTTTTTTCAAACCTGTTTCTAATTAAATAATTTAGGTTTGCTATATATTGCTTATAATTCCAAATAGCTCTTCCATAGTCAAATTCAAAATTAAATAATTTACCTCTAATTTTTGCAAGCAAAAGCTGCACTGTACATAATTTAGCAATAGTATTTGATATAACTTTTTTTGAATAATGAAGTTCTTTTTATTTATTGAAAAAATTTTCTTCATGAAAATATATTTGATCAGAGGGACTGGCTCAGCATGGCGCTCTGATTTCGTCACACATGGTTCCCTGAAATGACACAGGCCCTAGACATCAACACAAACCCCAGATACAACCACAGACCCTAACATAGCCCTTAGCAGCAACTTGGCCCAGACAAAAATTCTGGCTCCAGCTTGTAGGACCGGCTGTTCAGATCAGGATGGCTCTGGCAGGAGCATGGCTCCCAACACCAACAAAGCCACAACCCAACACCAGGTTTCTGTGTGACCTTTGCTGCCAACAAGTACCTCAGACTTCAACACAGAACCAGAACCCAGCCACGTGGACCCAGACATAATTCTGAGCAACAGCAAGATCCGGATGTCACCTCAGAGGGCAGTGCAGGCCACTCAGATCTCCACGGCCGCAGTGTCTGCATGGCCCTCAGACACTAACATGACCCCAGACCTCAGAAGTCCACATGGCCTTCAGGGATAACTGGAAACTCAAACACCAACACAGACACTGGCTACAGTAGGGCTATGAACCCAAACATGTCCCTCAGCTGCAGTAATGAATGTCACCATGGCATGGGTGACATGAAACAGTACAGGACACTCAAAACTGTATGGCCCCAGCTCCCGCATGGCCCTCAGATACTGTCACAAACTCAGGTGGCTGGCCTGTCTCTGGACATCCACACAGCCTTAAGGGTAAGACCTATGCTCAGCAGTATTTGACCAACACAAAATAAATTCAATGGTATATTTGGATGATCCTTGTCTCATAATGTTAAGTCTAGGCTTTTTTATTATTATTTAAAACAATTTTTTAAATTTAAATAATTTTGGATTTTATTCTTTGCCTCCTCCAATAGCAAAGTCAATTTAAACAAAAGAGATAAGAATAGAAAGAGGATTTATTGTCTGTTTTGTATTTCAGACTTGATTTTAAGTATATTTGCTTTTCTTAATTTAAATATCAACACCTTAAAATTGAAAAATAAGCAAAATAGTTAAAGAAATTGTGGCAATTATTTGTTATTCTTACCTATATACTAGTTACCTGAAATGTCTCTAAAACCCTGTAACTTAAGAATGATATTACTGGGTACTGAATTAGACTGATTTCCAATTTTCTGAGAAACCACCATACAGATTTCCAAAGTGGCTGAATAAGTTTCCACTCCCACCAGCAATGGAGGAGTGTTCCTCTTACTTTGCGTCCTCTCCAGCATTGGTGTTTTGGATCTTAGTCATTATGACTGGTCTAAAATGGTATCTCAGAGTCATTTGATTTACATATCCCTGGTGGCTAAGGATGTTGAGCAAATCCTTAAGTGTCTTTCAGCCATGTGCCATCCTTCTGCTGAGAATTCTCTGTTTAGGTATGTACCCCATTATTTACTGGGTTATTTGGTAATTGATGTCTAGTTTCTTAAGTCTTTTATATATTTTGGAGATCAGTCCTCTGTCCGATTCAGGGTTGGTAAAGATCTTTTCCAATTCAGCAGGCTACTCTCTTGTCTTGTTGACTCTGTCCTTTGCTTTACAGAAGCTTCTCATTTTCAGGAGGTCCCATTTATTAACTGTTGTTCTCAGTGTCTGTGCCACTGGTATTATATTTAGCAAGTGGTCTCCTGTGCACCTGTTTTCAAGGCTACTTATCACTTTTTTTTCCAGTGAGGATCAGTGTAGCTGGTTTTATGTTGAGAACTTTGATCCATTTGTACTTAATCTTGTGCTTGAGGATAGATATGGATCTATTCTCATTCTTTCACATGTTGACATCCATTTAAGACAGCAGTATTTGTTGAAGAAGCTTTCTTTATTTAAAATGTTTTATCTCTGAATTTTTTTTACATGTGTCAACACTCTCATAAGGACATGCCATGCATTTTTCTCTAGGAAGGTAAATGAAGGAAAGGCAGGGTAGTTATCTGGAACTTCTTAATTCTTGCCTTTAGGTGACGTCCACCAAGAGTTTCTACATGCACTTAAAAATTAATACATATTTACTTATGAGGAAATCTGAAGAAAGGACAACTTTCTAAAATATATCATCTTTTTAATGTTTAAATGGATGGATCTAGAAGTAAGGATATTGATTGAGGTAACTCACACCCAGAATGACAAATATACTATGTAATCACACATAAGTTGCTTTTACATATAAAGCAAAGGAAAACCAGACCACAAGTCACTACCCCAGAGAAACTAGACAACAAAGAGAATCCTAAGATTATATAATATATATACATATATTATATACATATATATATGTATCTACATAGGAAGGTGAAAATGAAAGGTTCTTCTGAGTAATTTGGGTACATAGGGGTCACTGGGGGGGTAGATGGGAGAGAAAGAAGGAAGGGAGGGCAGTGGATAGTATAGCTCAATAAAAACAATTTAAAGAAGAAAACAAAGAAAGAATAGCCTATCAAAATCTAAAATTAAAATATATAGGAGGATATATGGGAAAATTTATTTCTTATTTAACAATAGCAAAACATGTCTTCTGTATATAAAAAACTTTGCTCTGTAGAAAACTGAATTTGAAAAGACATAGATACAAAAACCTAAAGATAATCCAAGTTGTTATTTTTGTGTGATGAGAAATTCTTGAGATTTAGTAATGTGGACATAAGTGATTGTGCTATGAGGAATCTGGGAATAAACAAAACAAGTAGTTGTGAGCACAGAAGGTTAAATAAATGAAATAAAATTGACTTATATAGTTAGGCAAGCAATACACAAAGATTTATCTTATTTTTAACAAGCATTTGTGTATTTAAAATAGTAATAATAAGATATGGAGAGTAAAACTACATGTCTTTATATCTGATATTAAACATTTAGCTTAAATGCTGAAATAACTTAAAATCTATATATGTAATAAATAATATTCACATGAATCTTATATATTTGGCATATGTATATTTGCATTGTATATACAATGGCAGTCTACATTCTTTTTGTTTTTATGAAAAGAATTATATTTTAAAACAAAGTTTCAAAATTGCATAAACTTAGAAAACATTATTGTCAACTGTCAGTGTCACTAGCCAAAAGAGCAGAGTTCACGATGTCCCTCAAGTGAGATGCTCAGATCTGTCTCTACACCCAGTTTGTAAATCCCGTAATGAAAACTTTAATGAATAAAGTTGGAAGAGACTACACACACTTTGGAAATTTACACCGCAGTTCTAATTGCACCCAGTTTCTACTTGGTCTCCGATGAACAGTCTGAGTATGGATTGGAACATTAGCAAGTTAATAGTAACAATTGCTCTCTAAACCATAAGTGCAGAGGTGAAAGAATAAACTTTGGAGGCAGATTAATTGGCAAAACATTGTGTCCTGTAGTATTCACATGGTAGATGTGAATACTCAGAAAACACATTTGGTTTATCCTAATTACAACCCACTCCTCATATAATTCCTGATGATAAAATTACACACATCATTCAACACCTGACACATAATCAATACAAAGTAGTTATTATTGGTATTCATTGTTTGGGAGTTAGGATTTTTCTGAAAGAAAGAAAAAATATCATTTGTTACAAATTGATTTCAAAAAAACAAATTTCAAGTCTTAGGAGATAAGTTATAGAGACTGCTGTGGAAGCTCAGCAGGGAATAGTGGCTGACTCAAAGTCGGCTGACCTGAATCTATTCATCAGGAATCACACTGTAGAGAGAGGTGGGTTTTTTCCAACTTGTTTTCTAACCTACACCCACGTGTCTACCACATACACATGTTCACATAAAATAAATAAGTATAATGAAAAGTAAACAACTCCTATTTTTAGACATCTGAGTTTATTTCATCTCAAAACTACTGATAGGAAAAATTGATTAACTCACATGGTGTATGAGTCAAATGGGCTGGCAGATCCATTAATCACCCCTGGAAACTGCATTCAAATGCTCCGTTCAGTCGTGAGTAAAAATGGATGTAATGATTTGCCTGGTTAATTGCCACATTATCACAATGCTTCCATGCAAGTTACTATAATTCATTATGATTGCCAGGCTGTCAGTCTATGTTCAAAATTAAGCCAGGATCCAAATTATCGCATTGCTTTAAAATTCTTCTGGATAAACCATAGATCTGCGTGCATATATCCTACTGCCAATATCATCATATTCCAAAAACGTCTCATTCCTGGCCATATTACAGAGCTGCTAGTTTCAAAATTGCCTTAAAGTGAGAAAGAACAGCAATAAGTTTTAAAAAAATATTTATGCCTAGGACTAAACCCATTAATTTCAGTTTGATTGATCATGGGTTGAACCAAAGCATTGATATTCAAAGAAAAAAATAAATGAATTCTCAGGAGATATTCTTTGGTGACAAAGTTTGATGTTTTGTCATGAAGCTTAAGCTACTGCATCAATAGTTCAGATAACATCTGTGAACTAGAGAAGTCAAGAACTGGGAGTTGTGGGAGAGAACTTCTGAACAGAACTTGTTTTAACAAAGTCCACAAGGGAATCAAGGTATATTGCTTAATATAATTTGCGCAGAAAAAACATAAATTTTCTACTTTAGCTATAATTTGTAACACCACATGATGCCAATGAATTAGAAATTTAGTAGCATTAATAGAAAACAGAGAAGCTGGGAGAGGTAATATTCAGATAGCTTAAAGTTATCTAAAGCTTAAACAGAGAAACTCAAAGCAATTTCGCTAAAACCATCGACAAGGCAAGGATATTTTCTTTCTCGCTATCTATTCACTATAGAAGTCATAGCTAGAGTGTTATAAATATTTCAGGTTTTATTAAAGTGCTGGGTTTCTATAAAATTGAAATTGGGTTTAAACTTAGAACAATCTATACCTAATATTTTTTATTTAAAAATGTGATGATACATATAAAAATTATAAAAATATTTTGGTCTTCATGAGCATCAAGCATGTTTAATTATCAGATTACCTACCTATAATTTTATTCCATTACAAGCAGCTCTATATTGTATTTATTTACAACAAGTATTTTCAGGTTTAAAAGATAGCAACTTTATTCATGTAAAAATACTTCCATATTTGATAGGTCAGAAAAGATTTAATTAGGCTTTTTGTCATTGGTAATTTCTTTCTCCTATTTCCACATCATTTTGTCTTCCAAATGTTTTTAAAACAACTTTCATTTTGACACCAATATCAATTTATAAAAATGTTAATATAGTTCATGAATTTTCACATACTTCCTTATTGATATATGCTACATTTTACTTCAGTTGAGTAAGGACTACCCATGAAAACAATTTGAAATTCTTGTAGTTGAAGAATATATACATATCCAAGTAGTTTTATACAGAAACATAATTATGCAAGACTGAGTTACAACTTGTTCTTTAACAACAGTAACAACCATTTGTAAAATCATTGTGCAGTAAAACTTGTTGCAACATTGACCAATGGAATGCCTAGTTAACTCCTCTCTCCATCACAAATATCCATCATTATTGAGGTGCTGGTGTGTTGGGCTGGGTTTTTTTTTTTCAGTGAAATGATCTGTCTCTGTGATGCACACCCACCATCAGTACATAGCCACCATTGATACACACACACCACAGATACACACTCACCACTGCTACACACCACCAACAATACACACCAACCACCAGAGTAATTCATAATGTGTGCTGGGGCTGTTTCAAACAACTTTAGTTTTGGATAAGTAAGTTGGCTACCTTCATCTTGTACATTTATCACAAACATTGTACATTTGTTACAAAATAGCTTTGAATGAGCAGTTTCCCCAAAGATGTCTGTTTTATCAAGTGACAATCTCAGAAATCAGAGAGCTCTCCTGTGCTTATACTGCTGGAGTTCTGAAGTTTTAGACTCTTGGTTGACAAAAAAGGGAATGTATTTGTGTGAAGCTACTATATATATACCACATATCAATAACATTATCTGTTTCATTCTCTAATCCTTTTATTATATGACATAACTTGCATTATACCTTACCATACCTCACAGAATTTCATTTGCTGAGTAGGTGCTTCATGATATGGTCAGCATTAATATTTAGATTTTAAATTATAAATTCTAAAAACTGAAAAATGTGCATAGCAAAGATTAGCTACAATAATGTGAATAGGTCTAATTCAACTAGTAAAACAGAAAAATCTTATCACATAAGAGAATTTTACCCAAAGTATTATCAGTAGCTCTTGGCTTTGTTTCTAATCTAATTATTGATATAGTTGCAAAAGTCATACTTAATTCCTATAATTTTATAAGTCATATACATATATATATATATGTATGTATGTGTGTGTATGTGTGTGTGATTGTGGATATCTATTTTAATTAATTTTATATAATGATATAAATTAGAATAAAATATCTAACTTATATGATTTATAGTAGTTGAGACATGCATTAATTATAAAAAATCTATTAGTACTGGAATATAATTAGTAGTGGTATCTAATGTATATAATTCTCAAATTTCCTATGTATACCTAATGAGATGAGGTAATCAATTTTAGTATTCAATTGACATAGTTGAGTGCCTGAGTCAATGATGATCATGTTTCTAAAACAAAAAAATCAATCATTCTCCAAAATTCTTTGAATTTTACTTATTGAGTTATTATATATGAAAATACTTTGCACTACATTATTAGTTGAATTTCTGTGAAAAACTCAAACTCAAAGGTCAAAATATAATTTTTAAAAAATGTTCAAACAGAGATTAGCCTTGAGTGCAGTCAAACTAATACCAATGTAAAATGACTTTTTTGTATCTTTCTTTTTAAATAGCCTGTTATATAAACCTTAGGGAGCAAGTAATTTTTCATAATGGTAGTAATTGTAATAGAGTTTAAAGTGGCTGAAATCCAAGGCCATATCAAATTTTATGTCTAAGAAATAAAAAGATAAAGAAGGAAGGAGACAGAGAAAGAAGGAAGAAGTAAAGAAAAAATGTGTGAGCTACTGCTGTGGATTTCCCCTCTGTATGTGTGAATATGTTTTACAATGATTGGCTAATAAAAGAATCTGTATCAGCCTATAGCAGGGCAGAATATAGTCAGGCTAGAGGGATATAGCAAGAGAATGGACTGAATCAGGGAGAAGTCATGTATCTACCATAGGAGACAAATGCTAGACACCAGACACAACCATACCAGCAGGCCACAACCATGTGGTGATACATGGATTAATAGAAATGGGTTAACTTAAGATGTAAGATCTATCTAGGAGTACACTAGAGTCATTGGTCAAGCAGTGTTCCAACTAATATAGTTTCAGTGTAATTATGTCAGGTCTAGGTGGATGGGAACGAACAAACAGCCTCAGCCTACAGATTGGTGCACAAATATGTGCCGACTAAATCCACACAAAACCTCAGAGAGCATTGAAAGGGATTCTAGACACAAATAAACAAAGTTTAGCCTATTTTTTTTCAGATGGGCTCTGTTTGCTGGTGGTAAGCATGAGCGTGCTGTTCCTTTTACAGAAGGGTCACTGACTCACCATAAGAAATGGTGGCTTCTTGGTTCATGCTAGTTGCACAAACAGTTCAGACTCTTTTAGGAGGCCAAGCACTTAAATGGAGTTTAAGATCAGAGTGCTACAATAGTTTAATAGCAACACAAACCCACTGCTACCTGACCCTAGATCTGGGGTGGAGAGAATGGCTCTTAGAGGCAATGAACATGCCTCTATCATGCTGAACTGAGCAGAACCAACATGCAGGACTACGGAATTTGGCCTAAGCATGCCCATTTACCAGTTTAAAAAATAAAAGTGTTCCTGGTCAGAAAAGTATTATAGATAAACAATAAAGACAAATTCAGATAAAAAAAAAAAAGACCTCTGAATGGGTCACAATGTTGGATAAATATAAGTAGGCTTGGGAGAGAGAAGAAAGAATATAGAGTTAATAAAAGGAAATAAATGGTTTTAAAAAATAAAACAAAGTCTTTAAAGAGAAAGAGTACAGACAGTCCTAGATTAATAAAGAAAAATATAAAGATGAAATATACAGAGAGTATGGATTATGTATATTACTATGTTTTCTTTGAAGTTTTTGACAGAAAAAGAGTTAAGTACAGAGAGACATTTCATTGCACAGGTAGCTAAAGTAAACCAACATGTGTATTTTAAACATATCTTGACTTCAAAATTTGGGTCTAAGGACATGTTACTTTGAAAAAGAGGGTCTGCTTTTGTTTCCACAGAGGATGAGAACCTATGAGTTCCTTCCAGACTAATGTCATTCAAGGAACAAGACCCCCTGAAAGATCTCCATGAACCCCAAACTACTTCACCATACAAAAAGCAGGAAGCAGTTTAGAGAGAACTATTCCCAAATACTCAAATATTGTTTATAAATGTTTGTTTACATTTAAAAGGGCATATGCTATAGAGATGAATACTTTGCACTAGTATGGATCTTGGTTTATTGATACAAATTTCAGGTCAATTTTGTTATATGTACATTTTTGCTCTTGATTAAGGTGTTGTGTTTGTGCAATTCATTCAAAAATATAATGTATAATTAACAAATTTATGTTAATAGATAATCATCTATAATAGTCAAGCTTGTAGTCATGTTAGTAGGTAGGACTTCTGTATTTCTGGTGCTTTCATTGGTTAAATAAAGAGACTGCCTTGGCCTTTTAATAGGGCAGAAGATTAGGTGGGCGGAGTAGACAGAACAGAATGCTGGGAAGAAGGCAATGAGGCAGATGCCATGGAGCCAGCTGCCAGGTCAGACATGCTGAATCTTTCCCTGTAAGCTACCATCTCGTGGTGCTACACAGATTATCAGAAATGGGTTAATCAAGATGTGAGAGTTAGCCAATAACAGGCTAGGAATAATGGGCCAGGCAGTGTTTAAATGAATACAGCTTCTGTGTTATTATTTCCAGGGCTACACTAGCCATGCGGGAACTGGGCAGGATGAAAAGCAGGCCTGCTAGCCTCATCACTACAAATTGGCACCCAATGTGATGGGCTAAATCCACTTAAAAACTTGAGAGGGCTTAAAAAGAAGAGAGAGAGAGTTTAACACAGCTTTTTGCTGTTTGCTAGGATGTGCCTGTTTCAGCAATAGCAGCAGAAAAAAAGCCACAGCATTTTAAAACACAGCTTCCTAGGCCATGCCGCTGGCGCAAACTCCAGCTATGGTGCATTTCTGGGCCCGGACATTTGTGTGCCCACTCAGGGTCAGGAATAAAGTAGCTGAGAACATGCCCATGGCTCGGCTCTTCCTGCCTGAGTATGCTGTGGGATCAGGTCTAATAGAAAGTGGCAGTTTTGAAATACCAGTTTCTGGGTTGTGCCACCATTGTGATCTCTGTCTGGCTCCAGCGGGAGACAGAGTTTTTGAATGGAGCATTTGGAGTAAAGTGCTACAATTTGTTTGATGGCAGCTAGACTCGCTGTGCCTAAAACGGGGTCATTGCATGCTGCGGCTCAGAGACACAAGCAGCTCTGCCATGCTTGCGATGCAGTGGGCAAAATTCAGAGGCATGAGTGGCTCTGCCATGTTGGACTGGGTGTGGCAAGCAGACAGTACCTGTTTTTGACCTAGGAATGTCACAGCTTAGATTCTTAAATGCTTAGTGATTTAAAGGCACAAATCAAAAATGTTCCTGGACAGTAAAAAAATTACAGATTCACAATAGGATAGATTCAGACATAAAAGACCTCTAAATGGATCACAATGTCGGATGAGTGTATGTAGGCTTGGGAGAGAGAAGAAAAAGAATATAGAGAATAAAGTATAGATATAGATACTTATAGATTAAGAGAAATAAAGAAAAATAAGCCACGTAAAAATGGAAAATTCACAGAGAGCCTGGATTCTGTGCATTATTGTGCTTTCTTTAAATTTTTTTACTGTAAAGGAGTTAAGTACAAAAAAACATTTCATTAAATGGGCTGCTAAGCCGGACCTGCATATATGTTCTAAAGGTATCTTGACTTCAGAATTTGGATCTAAGGATATCATGCTTGGAAAAAAAGTTTATTCCTTTGTTTTCATAGAGGATGAGACACTGTGGATTGCTTCTATCCCAATATGGTATAATAGACCATGCCTGCCTGAAAGGTTGTTGTGAACACTTTCAGAAAATTACTTCACTCAACTGCCGACTGAGATGAACCTGGCATACAGAATATACCATAAAAGACCTAATTAACAGCACCCCTGTACAGCAGGACGAAGTTTAGAGAGAAATGACTACGTCCATATTCCCAAATATTGTTCATAAATATTCTTTTACATTTAAAGGGGGATATGATATAGATATGAATAATTTGCATTGGTATGGATTTTAAGGTCAATTTTGTTATATGTATATGTATTTCTAATATTGGTTAAGGTATTGTTATTGTGTAGTTCACTTAAAAGTGTAATGTATAATAAGTTGTTAATTGATAATCATCAATAATAGTCAAGCTTGTAGTCATGTTAGTTAGATTTTCTAAGTGTGCATAGATATATTTCAGATAGTCATTCTTCATATCTTTCAAAGACTACAGAATATGGCATTTAATGTTTTAATAACTGGGGGCTTTTCATGACAATGAGACACATCTGCTCCTGGCAGCACCAATCTACTTCAAGTGGAAGATGGGCATCGAAGAGGCTAGTTATGGAGTTTATTAGACATTTTGGCAAGAAACTGCTTTTGCCTTGACTGCTGCATCAACTGGACATAAAGAACCCACAGAAAGAGGACTGCTGAAGTTGCCTAAAGGTGAGATGATCCTTTGGGGTTCCTAATTCATGGAAGAGTATGTGAGACATTCTGCAGAACACAGCAGAAAGTGACTGAACTGTCTTTGAATTTTCCTGCTTCGTGGAAATGTCTACTGGATACTATGGGCCTGTAGGCTGAAGATGGATGCCTCAATGGTACAAAAGGACTTTTGGGTGACTGTCCAGGCAGCAAGATGTCTCTGTCATTTCTAGAGTTTTGGAAGTTGCTTACAATGCACTTCCTGTTTATTTGGGTAATATTATATCCTTCTGAAGTCTTTGATGGAGTTGAAGAAAGGTAGTTATAATTATAAAAGATAATCTTTCAAAATAAAAGATATAAAACTTTAGACTCACAAAAATAGAATAAATGATAGAGTATTTTCCTTTATTTGCCAAATATAAATGGACTAAATATTATAACTGTAATTCTTGGTTGATAATTGTTTTGTTGTATGTAATCTTGCTATGTTAAAATTAGAACCTTCACTTTTATTTACACAGAAAAGAGGAGATGATGTGGGATTCCCCTCTGCAAGCTGAGAGTATGTTTTACAACCATTGGTTAATAAAAGAATCTGCTTTGGCCTATAGCAGGGCAGAATATAGTCAGGCTGGAAGAGAGATAGTGAGAATAGGTAGAGTCAGGGAGAAGTCATGTAGCCCCCACAGGAGACAGATGCTAGATGCTGTATGGAAATGTGCCAGTAGGCCACAGCCACATGGTATTACACAGATTAATAGACATGAGCTATTTTAAGATATAAGAGGAAGCCAATAAGAAGCATGAATACTAATAAGCCAAGCAGTGTTGTAATAATACAGTTTCTATGTAGTTAATTCTGGTCTCAGCAACTGGGAAACAAACGAACAGCCTCAGACAACAAACTGCAACCCTCTACAATAGAATGAGTATGAAGTATATCAACTTTAAGACTGTCAACATAATATTGGCATTCTAGCAGTTTTTCTTTAGTGTGACAACTACATGGTAATATATGATAAGATTTGTTAATTCAGAAATTAGATCATATCTAATTGTTAGTTCCCTTTCTAACATTCAAACAAATCTTTACAGAAGCAAAATGGGGGAACTCAGTGAACTATAACTGTATTGCACCCTACTATTTGGAAGCATTTGATAAAATTAACTCTGGTGGAATACCTTGTCTCTTTGCTTTAAGTCTCAAAATATCATATTAATTCTTTTGTGTTTTGGTGTTTTGAGACAGGATTTCTCTGCAAAGGCTGGCCTGGTCTACAGAGTGAGGTCCAGGAAAGCCAGGACTACACAGAGATATCAACTAATTTCTAATTCTTTAGAGTTCAGCATACTACATGTAGGATTAGTTTTCTTTTCTGCACACTGACATGGTTGCTAAATCAGTGAACTTTTGTCACACCAAATTCTGCTATTTAAATTCCCTTAATTTCAAAGGAAATTTTCTCTCCTTCCAAAATCTTTTTAATATATATGTAACTTATATATACACACATATCTTTATATATAATTTTATATAGAGATATATCTTTATACATATTTAAATACATTTCAATATTGCTGATGTAATCATGCTTAAATACCAACTGTGGTATAGTTGGCCTTCTGGCAATCTTCAGCTACACTAGCCTTCTGCATCTATCTGAGTTGTTTCTCAAGGCCATAGCCTAAGCTTCCCACATCACTTCTACTAACCACAGAGGGGACACCCATCTTAACAGGAGTCTTTCAACCATAAACTTTAATTGCACTTTAAACAGCCTCAAAATGGAATGTTTCCTTAATTAAGATGCTGCTTTCTTCATCATAATTGAAATACATCAAAAAGTACCTTGTTAAGGCCTAAGATGTATTACATAGCCATTCTGTAGTGAAGCTGCAGGGCTTTGCTAATTGGAAAACAACAGATCAAATTTGAGAGGAAGTTATGGCAGGCAGATTCCAGTGATGAAGCAGTTTATTTAAATCAAGCAGTCAAGACAATTTGGAAAAGATGCCTAATCATCTTATTTGGTTAAACTGCAGTGCAAGATAAAAGCATAAATTATCAATGCATCACTGACCTTAAAAGTATACAGGTCTATATTAGTATATAAAGAAAAATTTAATCCTTTAAATTTAATATTCCAAGTATAAGTACCTTTCAAGGAATCTATAAGGTCCTTGGACTAAAAGGATAGGCACTGAGATGAACATCAATGTTTACCATTGAATTTTATATAAGGTACTATTTTAATATGTATTAAATAGTCTTTTTAATACAGTCCCAAATTATAATTTGTTTTATATTTTAGATTTCCAAATAGGAGCTGTCTTATTTTCATTGATTAAACTGTATATTCTAATATCCAATTACACTGATATTCAGGACAAGGTGGTAGTGCTCACTACACATTTACCAGAACAAACTTTCCCCTCTGTTCTTTCACACTCTGAAACTACTCTTTACAAATTTTCCTTTCAAATGTTCCACTTCAGACACTTGTGTTAACCCAGACATTTTCATACCTTACAGGAAACATCTCTTACTTCTGCTACCAAACCTATTTTTGCTCTCTTTACCCTCTCAAACTCGATGCTTTCCTTTTACTCATTGCCACAAAAGAAGCAAAAGTACCCTCCTTTCCAGATAACCATTTCTTCCTTAGATCCCTCTCCACCTCTGTAAATCCTGATTCATACAGACATTTTTCTTGTCCAGAGTTCACACCTACTGCCATAACTACAGGCCACAAAAACAAAAAACCAAAGAAGAATCAGAAATGGAGAAACAAAATACCCATCGAACAAAGACAAACTCAGACCTATAATTACTCCAAACCCAGATGCCTAGACACCAATGTGAGAAGACAATCAAAAACAGGCAGGGTAATAATTCACCCCCAAATCCCAGGTATTTCACTACAATAAGCCTTGACTATTCCACAAGACTAAAGCACAAGAATCTGGCCTTTAAGATCAACTTTATGAAGATAATAGAGATCCTTAAAGAAGAGAATAAAATCCTTAAAGAAATAGAAAGGAAAAAAAATACTGGAATGAAAACCAATAAAATTGAAGAAAATGAATAAAACCTTTAAAGACCATAAAATAAAAATAGAATCAATAAAGAAAACAGAAACTTGGGGAATTATGTAAATGGAAAATCTAGGTAAGAGAACAGGAATTTTCAAACATTACTAACAGAATAAAAGTTGGAAGAAGAAATCACAGATGTTGAAGATATGATAGAAGTCATTGTTCAAAGAAAATGTTAAATCTAAAATAATTCTCACACAAAAAAACCCAGGAAACCTGGGATACCATGAAAAGACCAAATCTATGAGTAATAGGAATAGAAGGAGAATCCCAATTCAAAGGCCTAGAAAATATTTTTTTTTTTTTTTGGTTTTTTTCGAGACAGGATTTCCCTGTAGTTCCTAGAGCCTGTCCTGGAACTAGCTCTTATAATCCAGGCTGGCCTCAAACTTAGAGATCCGCCTGCCTCTGCCTCCCGAGTGCTGGTATTAAAGGCATGCACCACCACTGCCTGGCTCTAGAAAATATTTTTAAAGTATTTTAAAAGAAAATTTTTCTAACCCAAAGAAAAACATGACTATAAAATCATACAGAATACCAAATAAATGGGGCCAGAAAGGAAAGTCTCCTTGTCACATGACAAATAATAATCAAAACACTGAACATTCAGAACACTGAAAGAATATTAAAAGTGAAAAAAAATTTAAAAATTTAAAAAAAGAATATTAAAAGTGGCAATGGAACATATGAAGGCAGACCTATTATAAGTACATCCTGCTTCTCAATGGAGACTTTAAAAACAAGAAAGGCCTTCACAGATATTTTGTAAACTCTAAGAGATCACAGATGCCATCACAGACTACTATTCCCAGCAAAACTTTCAATCACCATAAATGGAGAAAACAATATATTCCATGACAAAGTAAAATTTACACAATAACAAATCCACAAATCCTATAAAATGTACTAGAAGAGAAAAATCAAACCTAAAGAAGTAAAGTACACCCATCACCAATAAAAATAGAGGCAATAAATAATCTCACACCAGCAAGACAAAAAGAAGGAAAACATACACACAAACACACACATACTACTAGCAACAGCAATAACAAAAATAAAATAACAATAATTCGCAAGCATTTGTCATTAATACCCTTCAATTTTAATGAACTCAATTTCCCCATAATAAAACATATGCTAACAGAATGGAGGATGTGAAAACAGTTTCTATATTTCTGTTGCATATAAGAAACATACCTCAACTTCAAAAGTAGACATATCAGAGACAATTGTTGGGAAAAGATTTTCCAAGCAAATGAACTCAAGAAGCAAGTTGCTGTAGCTATTTTAGTGTCTAATAAAATAGACTTCCAGCCAAAATTAATTTAAAAAGATGGAGGAGGATACTTCATACTCATCAAAGGAAAAATCATCAACCATGATAAAGTAGGCTTCATCCTAGTGATTCAGGGATGGTTCAATATATGAAAATCGGTCAATGTAATCCACCATATAAACAAATTGAGAAAAAAATGTATGGTTCTAATATTAGATGAAGAAAAAGTTCTTGATAAAATCCAGCACCCCTTCATAGTAAAAGTGTTAGAGAGATTATGGATACAAGGGAAATACCTAAGCACAATAATGGTAATTTATAACATCCAATAGCCAACTTAAAATAAAATGGAAAAAAACTGAAAACAAGTCCCCCAAAACCAGAAACAAGACAATGCTTTCCACTCTCTCCATACTATTCAATATAGTACTTAAAGTTCTAGCTAGATCAATATGATAACTGAAGGAGATCAAGGGTATACAAATTGGAAATGAAGAAGTCAAAGTATTTCTATTCACAGATTATGTGATAATTAATAAACACGAGCAACTCCAAAAATTCTACCAGAGAATGCCTACAGCTGATGAGCATTTTTAGTGCATAGATACAAGATTAACTCAAATAAAACAGTGTCTCTCCTATATACAAATAACAAATAGCTGAAAAAGAAATCATGGAAATAGCACCCTGCCCAACAGCCACACATATTATAAAATATTTTGGGTTAACTCTAACCAAGCAAAGTAAAGACTTGTATGACTATAACCTCAAGACTTTGAAAGAAGAAATTGGAGAAGATAGCATGCTAATGGAGCAGTAGGATTAACATGGTAAAAATGTCTACCTTACCAAAGGCAATCTACAGACTCAAGGCAATTCCCCATCAAAATTCCCATATAATTCTTCAAAAACCTTGAAAGAAAAATTCTCAGCTTCATATGGAAAAACAAAACAAAACACAAAATCAGAATAGCTAAGATGATCCTACACAATAAGTCGGAATGGGACTGATGGAACAGGGGACCAAACCGGACTCTCTGAATGTGGCTGACGGTGGAGGAGGACTGAGAAACCAAGGACAATGGCAATGAACATGAACTCTACAGCATGAACGGGCTCACTGTGAGCCTTGTCAGTTTGGTTGTTCACCTTCCTGGACTTAGGGGGAGCTGGGAGGACCTTGGACTTAACATAGTGAAGGGAACCCTGATGGCTCTTTGTCTTTGGAGAGGGGTGGAGTGGGGGTATGGGTGGAAGGGAGGGGAGGGAAGAGGGAGGAGGAGGGGAGGAGATGGAAATCTTGAATTAAAAAAATGAGAAAAAGAAAAAAAAAGACTAGAAAAAAAAGAATGTAAAAAAAAAAAAGGTTTCACCATCCCTGATTTCAAGCTACACTACAGAACTCTAATAATAAAAAATGCAAGGCATTGAAATAAAACAAAAAGGTTGATGAGTGGAATCAAATCAAGGACCTAGGCCTAAGTCCATACACCTATTGATACCTGATTTCTTTTTATAAGAAACCAGAAATACACACTGGAAAAGGGCATCTTCAACAAATGGTGCTGATCTAACTGGATGCTTTATGTAGAATAACATAAAAGATATATGTCTATCACTTTGCATAAAATTCAAGTCCAAGTAGATCAAAGACCACAATGTTAAACAAGATATGCTTAACCTAATAGAAAACAAAGTGGGGATTGGCCTTGAATGAAATGGCACAGGAGGTAACTTGCTGAGCAGGACACTAATGATACAGGCAATAATATAAACAATTAATAAATGGAACCTCATAAGACTTAAAGTGTTCTGTGAGGCAAAAGAAACCATCAAAAGTAAAAAAAATAGAAAGCCACAAAAAGAAAAGATTTTCATCAACTCCACATCTGACAGAGTGCTATATTCAAAATATATAATGAGCTCAAGGAAATACATATAACTGAACCAAATAATTCATATAAAAGTAGGGTACAAATCTAAACAGAAATTTCTTAACAGAGGAATCTTAAATGACTGAGAAACACTGAAAGAAATGTTCAACATCCTTGGCTATAAGGGAAATCTAAATCAAAAGTACAGAGAGATTTCATCTTATGTCTGTCAAAAATGGCTAAGATCAAAATCACAAGTGACAGCTCATCCTGGAGTGGATGCAGAGCAAGGGGAAAACTAAAGAATGAGCAAAAAGTTATAAAAACCTTGTACGCAGGACTTCACTGCCACATTTTGGAAAGCTATTGAGAAAGGGGAAGAACATACCTTGTCAGATCTTATCTGGAATAATCCCCAGTATCTAATTGTATCTGAGGACAATTCAAACATTGTACAAGAGGGCTGTAGGTACAAATTCATGCTACTAACAAAGAGAATCAGGCTTCTGGGTGGTAAATGACACTAGAGACTGGAGAACGCTGAGTTTATTTGTCCCATGCACACAAATGATAATAACATGGACATGCTGTAGAAGTGCACTGTTGGCCATTATCTGAATACTCCTGAAAGAGTGGGATGTGATACACCATAGCATTTTCCTTGTAAATTTGGGAATGTGGATGTCATCATTGTGCTTTCTTCACACTTTTTGATTAAGAAATATCCAAAGAATAAATATGCTAGAACACCTGAAGACATAATTTTGGAAAGAAGCAAAAACATATCTGTAGAACTGAAAGAAAGGATTAGAGAATACTTAATGGATCACTACTATGGTCAACTTCTGAGAGCAGAAGACACTTTTTCACCTGTCATTGGAGAGCTGTGGTCCTCAGAGAAGAGAGTTGAAACCTCTAATGCCAACCAATTTAGAAATAGCCCCAAAGATCCTGTGAGCACACTGAGAGCTTTCATGGGGCCTCTGAGTCCATCCGAGGCAGAAGATTTCCAAAAGTTCTGGAAAATGACACATAAAAAAGCAGGCTTCTTCCACAACATCATAAAATCTGACCAAGAACAAAGCATTGAGAGAGTAGGAAAGGAACTAGCTCATGAGCTGGGGGATCCCTACATAGAATACTGCCAATTTCTGGTATTTTTGTTGATCTGTCTTCCCGGCAAAGCTTTCAAAGACTAGTAGAATACCTTACCCAGCAGGTAATTATCAAAATGGCTCATGAAGAAATAGGAGAAAAGGCAGCCTGCCTTCAGGACAGAGCCTCAGTTTGGGGCAGTAGGAAAAAGAACAGCAATGCTATCACCGTAGGGGCATTTTTAGATGGAGATGGTGAAATTAGCTTGAATAAAATTAAAAATCAGCAAAATAGAGCTCAATGTCAGAGTCAGCACACAACCATTACATTCCAAAACTCTGAATGTGACTCCCTTTCTTAGGATAGGTGGACCATGAAAAAGCCTCAGTTGAACTTGCTCCCATAACAACAGAAGTGGGCATTGTCATCCTCTAAACCACAGGACAACAGGTAAAAGGGGACTAGAGGCCACAGTGGGGGAAAGGCCCTTCCACTTCCTGTTTCTATTTTGACTCTAAAGTTTGATAAACTGATATAGCAGATTCTAGAAAAAGTCTTCTTGAGAAACCAAATAAAAATAATATACTGGCTTCAAGAAAGGATGTAGTAGGGATTTACTCACTGATACCTTCTTATTGAATAGATTTGAAAATAATGAAGTCAAGATCAAAAGTGAAGTATCACAGGCAATAGTTGAAATGTCTTTGGATTTCAACTGCCCCCAGGTGGGAGTTTAGGCTATTCTGGAACCTGTGTTCGCATATGCCATGGATGATTCCACCAAGAGGCTTTTCCTTTCTGGAGAGGAACCATCAAAACTAGATCAGGATGATTTAGAAGCTCTTGTTTATGTTAATATTAACCCTAGTATGTACCTAACTATCCACAGATGGAAAAACAACATCCTGTGCTACCTTACCTCAGACAAAATTGTCCAAGTCCTGCACTGAAAGGGAAATTCACAGCTGAGCTGCTGGGTCTTGGTTGTTCTCATAGCTGCAGCTCAGGTCAGAAAGTCCAACTGGTAGCAGCCCCAGAAAGTCTGGCCACACCATCTCCTCCGTCGGGCCTTCATAACATGAGGCATTACAGTCCTGCACACAGGAGTCACTTCTTGGCCTGGCTAGCTCAGTTGGTATAGAATGAGACTCTTAATCTCAGGGTTCTGGGTTCATGACCCAAGTTGGGTGCCAGATAAAGCAAGAATCCAGGGAAGTCTTTTTATTAAGGGATAAAGTGGAAATAACACAATCATGGATACAGAATATAAGTGGTACTTCTGCTTTTTCATCCACAAGGGAATAATGGGAAAAGGTCCAGACCAGGTCACTGAGCATGGATGTCAGAAAATCTTCCATGTCCAAAAGAGTATGTTACCCATGTCTGTAGGGTAAAAGACCAGCCAAAGAAATCAACCAATCCCTGAGCACAAAATCTAGTACCCTGACCCAGAAACCAGAGCCAGTAGAAGAAACACACCCTGGATCTTAAGCCTAAGCCAGTGAAAGATACAGTTTTAGCCCTGAACCCAGAACCTAAGACACACACCCTAACTCTGAAACTAGTGCCAAAGAAGAACATGTTACACATAGAACCAGAGCCAGTGAAAGAAATATGCCCTCTTATTGGCTAATTCTCACATCTTACTTTAACCCATATTTAGTAATCTGTGTAGCACCACGAGGTGGTGGCTTACTAGGAAAGATCTTAACCTGTATCCATCTCGGAGAAGAGAGCTATGGCATCTGCCTCATTTCCTTCTTCCCAGCATTCTGTTCTGTTTACTCGGCCCACCTAATTTTCTGCCCTATTAAAAGGCCAAGGCAGTCTCTTTATTAACCAATGAAAGTAATACATAGACAGATGACCCTCCTACATCATTTCCCCTTTTTCTGTTTAAACAAAAAAAGAAAGGCTTTCACTTTAAAATAGTAAAATTACATATAACAAAACAGTTATCAAGCAAGAATTACAGTTACAATATTTAGATCTATTTTATCTTTTATCATAACTAAGGAAAACTATAACTATCCATTCTTCAACTCCATCAAAGACTCCAGAAGGACATAATATTACCTAAGTAAGCAAAAAGTAAGCAACTTCCAAAACTGTAAAAATGACAGAGACATCTCGCGCCTGGACAGTCACACAAAGTTCTTTTGTACCGTTGGGGCATCCATCTTTGGCCTACATGCCGATAGTATCCAGCAGACATTTCCAAGAAGCAGGAAATTTCAAAGACAGTTCAGTCATTTTCTTTTGTATCCTGCAGAATGTCTCACAGACTCTTTCATGAATCAGGAACCCTGAAAGAACATCTCACCTTTAGGCAAGTTCAGCAGTCCTCTCTCTGTGGGTTCTTTGTGTCCAGTTTATGCAACAGTCAAGGCAAAAGCAGTTTCTTGCCCAAATGGCTAACCAACTCCATAAGAAGCTTCTTCGATGCCCATCTTCCTCTTGAAGTAGACTGGTGCTGCCAGGAGCAGATGTGTTTCATTGTCATGAAAAGCCCTAAGTTATTAAAACATTAAATGCCATATTCTGCAGCCTTTGAAAGATGTGAAGAATGCCTATCTAACTGAAATATATCTCTATATATCTAGAAAATCTAACTAACATAACTACAAGCTTTACTATTATTGCTGATTATCCATTAACAACCTATATTTCCTAATTATATATTACATTTTTAAATGAACTACACAATCACAATACCTTAATCAAGATCAGAAATACATATACATATAACAAAATTAATCTTAACTTTATACCAATAAAGCAAAATTTATACCAGTGTTAATTATTCATATATATATATATATATATATATATATATATATATATATGTCATATTCCCCTTTAAATGTAAAAGAATATTTATAAACAATATTTGGGAATATGGACGTAGTTATTTCTCTCTAAACTTCATCCTGCTGTATAGGGGTGCTGTTAATTAGGTCTTTTATGGTATAGTCTGTGTGCCAGATTCATCTCAGTCAGCAGTTGAGTGAAGTAATTTTCTGAAAGTGTTCACAACGACCTTTCAGGAGGGCATGGTCTATTATACCATATTGGGATAGAAGCAATCCAGAGAGTCTCATCCTCTATGAAAACAAAAGAAGACCCTCTCCAAAGCATCATATACTTAGACCCAAATTCTGAAATCATAACACCCTTATGATATCCATTCTGGTTTAGGTTGGCAGCTCATACAATGAAATGTCTCTCTGTACTTAGCTCCTTCACAGTCAAAAATTTTAAAGAAAACACAATAATACAAAGAATCCAGACTCTCTGTGAATTTTCCATTTTTACGTGGCTTATTTTTCTTTACTTCTTTTAATCTATAACTATCTGTACTCTGTCTCTTTAAAGACTTTACCCTTTTTTAAACCATTAACTTTATTCTCTATATTCTTTTTCTTCTCTCTCCCAAGCCTAAGTACACTCATCTAACACTGTGACCCATTTAAAGGTCTTTTATGTCTGAATCTGTTCTATTGTGAATCTGTATGTAATGTTTTACTATCCAGGAGCACTTTTGTTTTGCGCTTTTAAATTGCTAAGCACTTAAGAATCTAAGCTGTGACATTCCTAGGTCAAAAACAGGAACTGCAGGTTAAAAGTGTCACCCCAGCCCCTGGCCTAGGAATTGCCTTGGTGTAGATGCCAATTCCCAGCCTGCCAAGCACTTGGACTCCAACTGCCAGCTTACCAAGCACTGACCCCTCCCCGGAGAGTGTAAGGACAGGACCACTCCCAAAGTATTTAAGCTCACTCCGAAAAAAGGAACACGTGGTTTTGGATTTTGTGTGTGCTTTTTTTTTTTTTTTTTTTTTTTTTTTTTTTTTTTTTTTTTTTTTTTTTTTTTTTTGTCTTCACTCTCCCTCCCCTCCATGCTCCCAGCCACCTGAGAACATGGCATTCATTAAACGTGGGCATTTTTGATTCAGTCTAATCTGGTTTGATTAGAGTTCTGAGTGCCAGCAGAGAGGCTTGGTTAGGAAGTATTCCTAATGTCTGGGAGGTTCCACCAAGACGGGTCTGTTTTTTTTTTTTTTTTTTTCTCCATAGGCACAGTGCCGCTTTGCTGGAAAACATCGATTCCTCAAGTTCTTCACCAGACTCAGTTTCTGACTCAGTGAGTTTCCCTTCTTTTGCTCTATGCTGGTAGGTACCCCGGGGTGACCCATTTGCCTTTCAGCCTTTCCTTGAAGCTACAGACCATGCTGGGAGCCAGATCCATACTGGGACTTGGGTGTGGGTAGATGTCCCCCACTCATTTCTCACACATGCCCATTTTGACTCAAGGGCCCTCTGTTCAGTGGACATATGGCAACAGACTTAAGTCCTATTGGGCATAGACTTTTAAAATGGGTCCTTACAACTCCAAGTCAATTACTCAAATGCCCTTAAGCGGCTTTTTACAAAAAAATCCTTTTAAATTTGGGCTATCTTAGGCTCTGTAACCCAAAGTTTCTAGATGTATGCTCCCGAGCCACCTCTTCTCTGCTGATTGGTAGCCCATAGTTTGTCTGTTTTCCCCTCCACCTCTCTTCCACTGATTTATAGCCCATGGTTTGCTGCATGGCTTCAACTCCATGCCAAGAGCCATAGCCAGCTCCTGTCCTGATCTGGATTTGGGGATCTAAACCCCAATTCCTTTCTACCAGCTGAGGACAATGGAGGCCATCACCTGATGTTTCGCTGGCCCCTGTCACCTATGCAGGGATAGCTCTGGTCTCCTTCCTCCTCTCCTAGCTGTTTACTGTTTCTCTCACTCTGGGATTTAAAAAAAAAAATATGTTCCCCATGCAAGGTCCTTCTATTCTCCCTAGCTTCTGCAGCCTATACTGAAATCACTCTGGACCCCTCCCCCTCGAGCTGTTTGATTAACTACAAGAGATCCATTTTTCCCCCTGTTCTTCCACTTTAAAACTGTATGGATGTTTTGTCCTTAAGTTTTTGTTTCCTCTTGCATCACCTGCTAGTCTGGTCCTTAATGGGATCACCTCTATGCTTTTCTGGCTATTGTCATCTGCCTACACAGGTTTCCAAAAGTGCTTTATTTGTCTCTCTGTTAAAGTAATGTGGCCACAGGATGTCTGTGTAACTTTATAAATGTTTCTGTATGCATGTGTGCTCATTTTAAGATTCTTTGACTTATTAAAATATTCCTTTTAATCTTCTTACATTTACTAGCATAGGTAAACTAATTTATCAGATAAAATACACACCTAAATTTAGCTTATATGCCCAGTTTAAATAACAGGTATTGGTACCTAGCTCTCAAGTGCCTTTATAGATCTTAGGGTATGGCGTTTAACAAAAAGTGCCTCTAACACAGACATACCAGCTTCCACAACACCCTTTATCTCCTCCAAGAAGACAGAAGACCTTCCACCTTCAGGCCTTGTCTTTGCGTTTGGCAGAGCAACCCACACAGCAAAAGTGGTCTTTTACCTCTTCAGCTTCTTGGACACCTTTTGTGGATTAATCTCATCCTGCCAAGCTAGGTAGACTAAAATCTTCCCCCAACAGGAAAAATCTTCAGGCCTCTCATACTCAGCAGCTAATGGCAAGCACCGTTTCTAAGAATGGCATTCTCCAAGGACCGAGGAGAGGATTTGGGATTCCTGCATAGCTAAAAAACTGTCTCATTTTTGTTCACTTATCCCTCCCAGATCTGTCTAATGGCATTTGGCAATTTAAGGTACTTTTAACTTATTACTTCATCCATGACATTTAATAAGGTTTCCTGCTAAAATACAGACAAGCATTCCTCTTTAGAAGGCTTCATAGTCCAAGATTAACAGGTTTCAGGTGTATCTTCAGAGGTTCAGCTAAAATGTTCAAAATTTTTAACCTAAAGAAATAGCCTTTTGCTATAACTCCAAGATTTATATCTGTTCCAGTTCTCTTACAGGATCCTGGAATAGTTCTACTGCTGTATCAAAAATCAGGTCTGGAAAAAAAATAAGAGTCTCCAGAGCCTTTTTCTAACACCAGCCAGTTTCAAGCATATTTTACAGGTTACTCCTGCTGCCTGGGCCAAGACCAACCCACAAAGTGCTCCCCAGACAATGCCAAAGACCTGCACCAGCTCCTGGGACTTCACCATTGGTACCAACTCCTCAGGATCAAGGATACCTGCCAAGTAAAATCTGGTTTTATCTGCTATTGTGTCCCATCCCATTGCTAGCGCCATTTCAAAGGGCCAATAAAAACATTATCTTTTTCTCCCAGCCACCTGCCTTATCACATCCCTCAAAGAGCAACTGCCTGAGGAATCCAGGATGACAGCAAGCCAAATGCTGCTCCACCCATACCTCTCACTGACTGTGAGTGCACCAACTCCCAGCTCTCCCCTCCCCCACATTGCCCCATTCCTGCAGGAACTAGCCAGACTTGAGCTGATACCCCTATATCCAAGGACTCTGGGATGTTTGGTCAAAAGTGAGACCCTAACCCTGTAACAGCCCTATATCCAAAGAGTCTGGAATGTAATATTGAGTTGGAAGTGTCACCCCAGACCCTGGCATGGAATTGACCTGGTCTTGACTCTAATTCCTAGCCTGCCAAGTGCTTAGACTCCAATTCCTAGCCTGCCAAACACTGGTACTCCAACTCCCAGCCTACCAAGCATGGGGAAGGTCAGAACCACTCCCACAGGGTATTTAGGTTCACACCAGAAAAAAAAAAAAGAACATGTAGTTTAAGGTATTGCATGTGCTCTCCCTCTGCCACCCCCCAATGCTCCCAGCCACCGGAAAGTGCAGCATTCATTAAATGTGGGCATTTTTGATTCAGTCTAGGCTGGTTTGATTGGAGTTCTTTGCACCAGCAGAAAGGCTTTGTTAGGAAATATTCCTAACACTGATTCTAAAATTAGAGCCAAAAAGGGGGAAAAACAGTGAAAGAAACACAGTTTTCCCTGAAACTAAAGCCTACTTTGCTCCTGACCAACTACACCTAAACTAACCAATCCCTGAGCAGGAAAACTATTCAATCACTGAACATAAAATCTTCTCCCTGGGAAAATTCCACCCCTAGAAGTCCTATATAAGTCCCCCTAGCCAGATCAGATGGGGCTGTTGTCCTTTCCCACCATAGCAGAAGCAGCCACTCTCCTGAACTCATTCCCAAATAAATCTCTTTCTCAAAAGAGTCTTGGGTGAAGATCTTTATTCTCTGTTATAGAACAGAAGAACCTTGCTAAGACATCCCTCAAGGGACTGAGCAGAAAAATCTTCCTGAGGCCCTTAAGGGGGCTGAGTAAGGCTGAAAAGAAAAAAGTAGTAACTTTTCACAAGAGCCAGAAGAGATTGCCACATTTCTGCAGGTGCTTCCCCTTTAGCAGATTGTAGCATAAGATATAACATCTTGGTATACATAGAAGAAGGTACCTCTGTTAGGAAGTTCCTTTAGGGAACAGAGCAGATGTCAGCTGTAGAGATTCTCTTTAGGAGAGGAGCAGGATTGCTATATACTGTGGGGAGACCATCGTTCACTGCACCCCAGCTTCAGGTATAGCCTGGCTTCTCAACAAGTCATGATAGCTTGCCATCCAGGACTGAGCTGTCCTATTGTGGCCCCAGACTCCAGAGCTGTCCTCTTGTGGCTCTACCCTCCAGAGCTGTCCTCTTGTGACTCTACACTCCAGAGCTGTCCTCTTGTGGCTCTACCCTCCCTCCAGAACTGTCCTATTGTGGATCTACCCTCCAGAACTGTCCTATCGTGGCTCTAGCCTCCAGAGCTGTCCTATTGTGACTCTACCTTCCAGAATTGTCCTTCTGCAGGTCTAGGTATAGCTGGCTTCTAGATAAGTCAGGATACTTTTGCAAATCCAGAGCTGTAAAACTCACACTTGCTTACACTCTCCTCAGTTCTTATCAATTCACATATCCAGAACTGACCATACCCATAGTACCCAATACCGTTGTTTAAGTAGAAATGAGTTCCCACATCTTTATTACATTGTGTTGGAAGTGCAAACTTGCACAATTACATTAGAAATCAATATGGGAGATTCTCAGAAAATTGGGAATCAGTCTACTTTAAGACTCCGTTATAACACTCTTGGCCATAAGACTACAGGCTGCTCAATCATATCACAAGAACAGTTCATAGAAACTTTGTTCATAATAGCCAAAATCTGGAAACAACCTAGATGTCCCCCAATGAAGAATGGATAAAGAAAATGTGACATATTACATAGTGGAGTGTTACTCAGCTATTAAAAAAATTACATCATAAAATTTGCAAGCAAATTGATATAACTAGAAAAAATTATCTTGAATGAGGTAATCCAGGACCAGAAAGACAAACATGATGTTTATTCACTTTTATGTGGATGTTAGCTGTAAGGAAAAGATAATCATCCTACAATCCATAGACTCAGAGAAGCTCAATATCCAGGAAGGTTGGGTGTATGGGGGGATATGAAAGAATTTCCCAGGTAAAAGAAAAATAATAGCTTCCATCAATGGATAGGAACAGGTGGGGATGGGAACAGGAGGAATTAGGTTGAGTTGGAAAGATGTGGGAAGAAAGTATCGAGAGAGATGACTGGAACTGGGTGCATTTCAGAGGTGTGGTAGAATCATAGAACAATGTAAGTTCCCTGGAATCTGAGAGGGTGACCATAGAAAAGACTCCTAGTAGTGGAACTGGAATTGGCCATTTTCTGAAACCAGGCAAGACTTTCAGTGATGGCAATATGACACCAACCCAGCCACAAAACTTTTAACCTACAATTTGTCCTGCCTGAAAGCTGTGCTGGGGTAAAGATGGCACTGAACTCATGGAAAGAACCAACAAATGACTGGTCCAGTGTGAGACCCATGCCATGAAAGAGAGCATGCCCCTGAGCCTGCCCAGAGGGTCAGGACCCAAAAACTGCATATCCCAGAGTCCTAGGAAAGAACTAAACATGACTGTTAAAAAATTGTCAATGGAATGATTCCTAATGATATTCTGCTTTAGTCAAAGATTGATGCCTACCCAAATCTCATCAGAGAAGCTTCCTCCAACAAATTATGAGAAGAAATGAAGAGACCTACAACCAAACATTAGGCAAAGCTCAGAGAGCCCCTCTGAAGAGAAGGAAGAAGAATTTTAGGGACCAGAGGGTCAAGAACACCAGGAGAACACTGCCTGCCTAATCAAGCAAGCAGAGACTGAATTGACAACCATGTGGCCTGCATTAGTCTGTGCTAGGTTCTCCTCAAATATGTTGTAGTTATTTAGCTTGAGTTATGGGGTATCTTTGACTCCTTTACCTGCTCTTTTGATCCCTTTCTTTCTACTAAGTTGCCTCATTTAGCCTTTATATGAAGGTTTGTGACTAGTCTTATTTAGTGTTGTTATATCGTGCTTGGTTGATACCCCCTGGGAGATCTGCTCTTTTCTGAAGGAAAAGAATGGAGGAAGGGGACTTGGGGAGATGGAAGGTGGGCTGAACTTGGAGAAGTGGGAGGAGGGGATCACGTGGTTGGGATGTATTTTATGAGAGAATTAATTTTAAAGAAGAAAAAATTAAACATGCTCTTTTTTCAATACATAGTAATACACATCCAATAACATGGATATCAGGTAACTATAGTTCAAAATCTATCATTTCAATTTATAGTTTCCAATTGCCACCTTGACATTGTACTATGGGTGTTTCAAACATTCCATATAATGTTATGGAATTGGACTATGCCCAAACCTTGTCCTGGTTTGTGACAACCATCGTCTTTTTAAGTTCTGCTTCTTAACTTAGTGAATGATACCACCTTTCTTTATGCTTCTCCTGCAAAACCTGGCAGATATCATCAATAACTCATGTCTTTATCATACTAGTCTATCAATCACCAGGATCTTTTTCAATTTTATACCTTAAATATGTCTTTATTCAATTTACTTTTCTCATGCTCCATTTTCTCTTTTCTAGTCCAAGGACCCATCATCTCTCAACTACAGCACTGAAACATTCTTCAAACTCTTCTTGCTTTAAAAGGTCTTCACAGTGCAGCCATATTAATCATGTGCTTAACCCTACTTCATAAATCTCAGGCAGCTTCACATGTTCTTATGACAAAAATGTTAAATGCTTAATACAATGTTCAGATCACCACAACATTCCATCTGTCCTGTCTGGCCACATCAGCTGTAGCTCAACACCTGCTCTATACACTACGGTTCATGAGTCAAGCAA
Source organism: Arvicola amphibius (assembly GCF_903992535.2). Lineage (NCBI taxonomy): Eukaryota > Metazoa > Chordata > Mammalia > Rodentia > Cricetidae > Arvicola > Arvicola amphibius. The sequence goes on from NC_052048.2 coordinate 159,310,070, forward strand.
GAGGCTGTCGATTGAAACATACATACACACACATACACACATACACACACACACACACAGCCAAGAATGTCCCAAGAATGCCCCTTTCTTGTGTTCCAGGGAAGCTTATATAGGGTTTCCTTGAATAATAGCCATGCCCTAACTCTCAGCTACAAGCCCACCACATTCCCCTTCCCTCAGGGACTCCTGAGGGTCTTGTGCTAAGAGAAGCTGTAAACATAGGAAAATAAGTTGTTGGCTCAGAGCAGCTACAAACATAGGAAAACAAGTTGTTTACTCCAGCAGGCAGAGGGTCACAGGAAACTCAGGGTCTGGGGGTCCGCAGTCCTTAACAATCAACCATCGTTTCCCCTTTTGCTGCTTTATGTTTGTTTGTTATTTTGGCTGTTTCAGACCAACTCATGTGTCATAGAGTCATGATGTATGATGAGCATTTAGGTAAAAATTCTGAATCATGCTTAGATATTCTTTATATGGAGTCATGTCTGATTATCCTTTATCTACTTAATCTACAGCTATTCATCCCCTACAGCCTATTCCTAAGGTAAATTTCTCTTTTTATCCACAACCAAGCAGAACACCTTTGAATCTACAGCATGAGTGTCCATAAGTCATGCTGTTTGCTTTTGCAAATGTTATTGCAGATAATTGTCCTATATGTGAGCTATGGCATGGGTATTATCTGTTTTCTAAAGTTGGTTGTGAATGCATCAAAACTGTCTCCATTTTGTTCCAGTGTTGTACCCTTATGACATAAGGTACTGCCTTGCACTTCATATACATTCATATATTAGATAAGTAAATGAGGAAAGTAATGGAGAAGTTTAAATGTGCATTTTTAGCTATGCTCCAAGCGTGCATCTGTATCTTCTAGTTCCCATGTATTAAATGCATGCCATCATATAAGTTGTATGACATCCCTCACCATTACTTTTGTCATTTGTAATTCAAAGACAAGCATGTTTCCTACATCATGGACTAAAATAAAAATAAATACATATTTATAAAATACATGTGACAATAGCTTTCACATTGTAAGATTTCAACAAACAATAACTTTTATTATTTAATCTTCTTTACATGTCTGATCCCAATAAGTCTAACTACTCATTCTTGCCTGTGTCTTTAATTAACTTAGTTCATTCTTCATAGAAAGAGTGATTCCCAGGAGATTGAGGTGATGTTTGAACTGCAACCATCATATTGAACTTCAGTAGAATGTAAGTTTTCATTATAGAGCTTTAATTATTTCCTAAACACCAGGGTGGAGAGGTCATTGAAGTTACTACAGCTTATCCTTACCAGAAGATTTATTTTGCCCTAAGGGAAGAAATCAGTTAATTAATGACACCACAGCGATGTGATCAGCTTTTGGTAGATCTCAGACTAAGAAATACTCATCTGATATAAAATAAAGGCAAAGTATTTAAAACTATTAGATACAGCATTTTTAACTAAATATCACGTTACTACAACATTGCAAATATGTGAGATATAGCTCAGGTATACACTCAGTAATTCTATGTTCATTGATGCAGGGCACAGAGTTTCATCATCTCCAGACCTTCCCTGTGCTACAACAGGACTGTTAGTTCAGCACAAGTGTGTGTTTAACTTAAGGAACTGTCTACTCTTTTCCACAGGCAATGCATCAATTTACAGTTCTTCCAGCAATGCATGACTGTACAATGCACTTACCCCTGTATTTTCCCACTTATTAGCACTTTATATTTTAAGCACTGAAAAGAATATTCATGTGACACATCTTTGTAGTTTTCATTTGTATTTTTGTGAAAATTAATGATACCAAGTATCTTACAATATTCCATTGGTATATATTCCTCAGTATTGAGTCTATATTAGTTTGATTTTTAATTTGATGAGATAGAATTTCTTATAAAAAGGAAGTAAGCAAATATTTATGTATCCACAATGCTGAGTGTTATTCAAATTATTCAGCATGTCATTTGTTTCGTTTTAAATCAATATTTTATTTGTATTTTTATTTTAATTTTTATTATTAAGTTATTTTTATTATTTCCTTTTTTTGTTTTCCTTGGGGGAGAACTAAGACACTACAATGGTGAAGGAAAAGCTCAGAAGGACTGAGGAATAAGTGTGATTGGGATGACTAATGAATTCCCACAGAATAAATAAAGCTGTACCTGGGTGGTGGTGCATGCCTTTAATCCCAGCGCTCAGCTCAGAGAGGCAGAAGCAAACAGATGTCTGTGAGTTTGAGGTCAGCCAGGTCTACAAGTTCCAGTGCACTCAGAGATACACAGAAACATCTTCTCTCAAAAAAAAGAGGAAAAAGTCATGCTGCATCAAGAAGCTGAAATGGGCGAATACAAAAATCCAGCAAATATTCCCCAAAACATATGTCACTGATCATGTGTCTCCTCATTCAATTAATTTAGAAACCACATTTAAGAGAATTCTATACCTTGTCAAACTGACATACAAAGCATCATGTTCAAAGTACAATTTTATTCCTGACCCCTTAAATGGCTCATATCTATCTCAAAATAAGAAGTGTGTTTAGACCATTTTTGTGAGTTTAAATTGTCATAAAAATTTCTGCATTATTCTAAATTCCAGATTCAATGTTTCTTCTGGAATTCTAAGGAAATTTTTAGATGAAATTCTTTTTGTGGGGCAGGGATAGTTATTCACTTCCCACATATAATGGAACAAAGCTGGTAAAAATCCCACATGTCATGGAGACTTGAATATAATGGAATAGTCCCAGATTTTAAAAACAATGACATCATGAAATTTTCAGGCAAATGGAGGTAACTAGTAAAAAAAAATCTGACTTATAGGTAGATATTGTGCTTCCATGCCCTGCTACCCAGACCCTAATAATCACACAGAAATTATATCAATTACAACACTGCTTGGCCTATTAGTACATGCTTCTTATTAACTAACTCCTACATTTTTTAAGTAAATAATTTTTATTAATCTATGTATTGGCATTGACTGTGGCTTACTGGTAAGGGTACAGCATCTGTCTCTTTTGGCAGCTACATGGCATCTCTATGACTTCACCTACTTTCTCTATATATCTCTGTTCAGATTTGCTGCCTGATTTTTACTCTGCTAAGCCATTGGTTGAAACAGCTTCATTCATCAACCAATAAAAGCAGCACATATACAGAAGGGCATCCCACATCACTTGGTGAGGTAACCCAGACCCAGAAAGAAACATATGGTTTGTATGCACTTATAAGTGGATATTAGCTGATAAGTAAAAGATAATCATGATGTGGTCCACAGACTCTGAGAGTCTAAGTAACAAGGAGGGCTTCCCTTGGAGGGGGAAATAGAATAGATTTCTCAGATGGAACTGAGGGTGGGTGAGACTGAGAACAGGAAGAAAAAGGTAGGAGAAACAGGGAGAAAATATTGGGAGAAATGACTGGAACTGTGGGGCAGTTCAGGGGTGAGAGGAAAACCTAGTACAATGGAAATTCCATGGAATCTATGAGAGTAACCCTAGCAAAGACCCCTAGTAATGGGAGACACAAAACTTGAAGCAGCTATCTTCTGTAACCAAGAAAGCCCTCAAGTAGTGTGTTGTAGGAAGCCACTAGTTACTTACCGGCTGCTCAGTCTCAGAATAATTGCACAAAAACCATATTATTTGAGATACTGTTTAGCCAATAGCTTTAGTGTATTTCTGGCTAACTCTTGTATCCTAAACTAGCCATCTCCATTAATCTGTATATCACCATGTGGCTGTGGTTTACTGGTAAAGTTTTGTACCAAGCATCTGTTTCCCTGGGGGTAAATAGTGTCTCCTGACACCGCCTCCTTTCTCCCAGCATTCAGTTTAGTTTTTCCCATGTAGCTCTACTCTACCCTATCACAGACCAAGGCAGATTTCTTTACTAACCAATGGTATTCACAGCATATGGAGGAGAATCCCACATCAGTGGTGAGATAAGGACACCCAAAAACCCAAATACAAGTTGTCTTCAACCTCTGTTGTGTCAATGTGTCATATTTTCTTCATCATTCTTAGGCTGAAGGATATTTAAGTTGTTGGAGGGTATTCTGTTTCGTGTTCAAGTCTTTGAGACATACTGGATTTTCACAAGTTTTGCTCCATTATGACTTTGTTTGTTAATTTTATAACAAATGTTTTCAAAACTTAAATAAAATGTATACTGAATTATAATATTCACTCAACCATTCCTTAGTCAACAAAAAATGGAATTTTAAGCACTTCAATGTTTTAGAATAATTAATTGTAATATTAAATTTTGAATAATTATTTGATAGTTCTTAATAAATTAATTTTAATTTTAAGATCTATTTTAGATTTTAATAAATGTGTATGTGGCATTTAATTTTCCATGTCCATCATCAGATGATATCATAGGGTACAGGATCTTTCTGGAGCTGAATTATAGAAGTTGTGAGTTGCCCAACGCGGGTGCTTGGAACTGAATTAGAGTCATCTGCAAGAACAGTATATACTCTTAGACACAGCATCATCTCTGTCACCCCAAGTATTTCTGTTTTAGAGAACAGAAATAATAAATCCAATTTGATTTAAAAATTTACACTTATTTAATGTTCAATTGTGTTCAGGGGTTTATTTGAACTCAACAACAAAGAATATTTTGCTTGTGAGATTTCAAAGTGTTGACAGCTCTGTAAAAATTAGGGTTCACTAAAGACAGTTCATAAGTCAGAATTAATAAAATATATCAGAGGGGGCTCATCAAGATGGCCCAGGAAAAAGGTATTTGATGCCAAGAGAAAAAACTGCATTTCATCCCCAAACCAATATTAGAAGGAGAGTACTAATCAGGAAAGCTTTCCTCTTTCTTCCACAAGTGTCTATGGTACAAGTACACACACACACACACACACACACACACACACACACACACACACACACACAATGTGAGCCAGTGAAAGTCTGTAAGTATTTATAAAATTGTTTAAATCTTATGCCATACATGCTGCTACTGAAATGTATTTCTTTTTTTTGTTTGTTTTGTTTTTTTTCTAAACAGGGTTTCTCTGCAGCTTTTTTAGAGCCTGTCCTGGAACTAGCTCTTGTAGACCAGGCTGGTCTCGAACTCACAGAGATCCGCCTGCCTCTGCCTCCCGAGTGCTGGGATTAAAGGCGTGTGCCACCACCGCCCGGCTTGAAATGTATTTCTTACATCTGCATTTTATACTTCTACTACTACTACTCATTAGGGTAATTTCATCCCTTATTAAAGTAGACTATAGGGAACCTGTTTCTTGAAGATTTTGTGTTTTCACATGCAAGTTATTTTTTGTAAATACTCAGAGAACTGCTTAGAATTTAGTTTAAACATTGTCTCTTGATTTACTATGACAGAATGATAGTTGAAATTAAAGATGTGAGATTCACTTTGATGGAATAACAGCTGATATATATATCATATATATATATATATATATATGGAGTGAAGGTTTATTTTTGCCCTCAGCCTATGGGGGTATCAATTTATAATGGGGGAAGAGTTTGTCAAAGCAAAGCAGCTTACATCTGTATTTCTCTCTGCCTGTGGGGTGGTAACAATCACATTTATGGTTAGTTGTCTGCCCAATAATTGCTGAAAATTCTTCGTACATATCAGCAGAGGTAGGCTTAATGAATCTTTTAGTTATCCAAACAATTTGTCAATCAAAATTAACCCACATAAGGCGATTTTAAGTGACAAAATTAAGTTTAAAGTATACTTAATACTATCTTGTTTCTGTGTTTTTAAATTCAGTATTAGTTACTCGAAAGTAGAAAGTTAGTATTTTCTCTGGCGATACATAGTTAATCTGACACTGTAAATGAAGACATTTATAATCAGTATACCACAAAATAAACCTAAGATACTACCTATTCTTATGACTTTGTCTACACAGTCTAAGGACTGCCACTTTTGTCATGAAACTCTTCCTCACTGTACTCCCTAAGAAATTAGAGGAAAAGCCATGCCTCTAGAGGCAGTAACTATCAAGTATACAATGTTGCTATTGCCCTCTACAGAACAGAGAAGCTACTTAACTCCAATTTGTCTTAGTGCTATTAAACTATGGTACATTCATTATTCCTCACAACAACAAAATCCCTTGTAATCAGGTTAGAGTTGAGAGAAAGTGGATGAATTCTGAACGTGAGAGTTTTTTATATGGTTGTCTTGGCAAGGCTGGCTACACATTGCATCACTAGATGTTGTTATGCATATTTAAATATTTTTTTTTCTTTTTCATGTATCGGTTCACTCTTTTCTAATTAATTCACATTTACAGCATCTGACTGATCACAGGAAACAAATATCTAATTAATTCAGCGCACTCATAGAGGCAAGTATTTTCAATTAAAAAAAGAAAAAGCAAACACTGATGATTTTCTCAGCAATCTGAATGGTCTCACTTCTGCCATTTTATACTTTTTCTATTCAAGGTCACTAGTGACCACAGTGCTGTTCAATCCAATGTCAGTGCATTAATGCACTAAAAGTTTTATTTGTCTTTTCAGTAATGATATATAGTGTTTTTATCTTTAAACATTGCTTCTCATTTACTTGAATGCACCCTGCCTTGTTGCCTTGCTTTGCATTTCTAGCTTCTTTTTTCTATTTGTCCATTCCTAAATCAATATTGTTACTTTTAAATGGCTGTGTTATCAGTCATCTTTTAAACTCATTTTTGTTAACTAATCCTCTGCTAGCTGCCTAATCATGTATGCACAAAAGATTTTGAAAGCTACATACACAAGAAGAAATCTGGAGGAATAAACAACCAATCAGAAGGCAAAATTATATTTCCAATGGGGAAACTCACTAAGACAACAAGCAAGGCTAGACCCTTCCAACTGACAAGAGATCCTCTCAAAAGAGTAACACCCTGTTTTTTTGATTGTGTGAGATTAGCAGTGGAATATGGGCTCAAAGGACTGAAGCAGCAAGCACAGGCCCTGCAAGGGTCTGCACCAGGTCTTCTGTGTGCATGTTGTGACTGTTAGCTCAGTGTTCTTTTGGGGTTCCTAACAAACAGAACAGGTGGTGTATCTGACTCTTTTGACTTCTTTTCAGACTCTTTTCTTCCTTTTGGGTTGCCCTGTCCAGCTTCAGAACGAGGGCTCCTGCCTTGTCTTATTATAACTTGTTTTATCCTGTTAGGCTGTCACCCCCTGGAGGCCTGCTCTTTTCTGAAAGGAAGCATGGGGGAATTGGATTTGTGGAAGAAGGGAAGTAGGTGGAGAATTAGAAGAGGGAAGAGAGGGGAAACTGTGGTTGGGATTACTGTATGAGAGAAAAATCTATTTTCAATTTTAAAAAAGAAACTAAAACCACTGGAATTTTTAGTTACATATTGTTGTGCTGTATAACAGCTAAAGGCTTAACAGTATAACATAATTGCTTATGAGTGTATGGGCAGGAAGGACATGATGGCCATGCCCAACTTATCATGAGTGACTCTCTCATACATCTACCATGAATTAGTTTGACACCTGGCCTTCAGTCTGTCTAGGATGGATAAAGATGTTATAAACCAAATTGTGTATACATGTTTGTGAGAATCTTCCAGTAGGTTGGCTAAGTTATTGTTAGAGCAACTGTGGAAATCATGAAAAGGAAGTAGAATGTATATATTTTCAAGCCTCAGCTTCTTTTACAATAAACAGTGAGGCTCTGTGACAAGCATCAGGTGATATGAGTACACTTCAAAGTTAATTAATTAAAGGCAATAATCCAATCTTTTTAGTTAAATTAGCAAGCATGCCAGCATTATGTTACAGTGCTGCCCTACATTTTCTCCTGTCTATACCCCCTTTTTTTTTATTCTCCAACTGAACCCCTGTAGCTTACTCAGTGATCATATTTTTACTTTGTCCCAGCTGACTGTATTCAATGTATCTCAACCTGCTGGTGATTCTTCCTGAAAAAAAAGACACACACACACACACACACACACACACACACATACACACACACTCACACATATTTCTGTGATAATTACTGTTGGTTCTCAATTAGTTTGGGAAATATCTACCTAGGATATTGATAAGGATGAAAGACCCAACCTAACCTAGTCAACAATATTAGATAAAATAGAGATCTTGGTAGAAGAGTAGAATAAAAGAATAAAAGGAGGAAAGGATAAAGTTCTTTAAAGTGGACTGTCCCTATCTATCTATGTACCTATCAATCTATATATGGATGTATTCATCTATCAGATAGATGATAGATAGATAGATAGATAGATAGATAGATAGATAGATAGATAGATAGATAGATAGAGAGAGAGATGATAGATAGACAGAAAGATAGATAGATGATAGATAGATAGATAGATAGATAGATAGATAGATAGATAGATAGATAGATAGATAGATGGACCTATCAATCTATATATTGATATATCTATCTAACATCTATCATCTATCTATTAGTTCTGATAGATAGATGATAGATAGATAGATGATGATAGATAGATAGATAGATAGATAGATAGATAGATAGATAGATAAGCAGATATAATCTCTATCACTATCTCTCTCTGACTCCTACCTGCTATAAACTGAGTTAAGTAAGTGTGTGCAACATGAGGGCCTACTTGTTGGGGTTTCTATAATGCCCAGTTCCTACAGTTGTTAGGTTCCAAAGAGTCACATAGAAGGTCTACATAAATTATAAAACTGATTGGCCCATTAGCTCAGGCTTCTTACTAACTCTTATAACTTATATAGCCTATTATTCTTATCTACGTTAGCCACATGGCTCAGTACTTTTTTCAGTGGGGTAGGTCACATCCTGCTTCTTCGGGGTCTGGACAGGACTATGGAGCAAGCTTCCTTCTTCCCAGAATATTCCTGTTCACATTGCTCCGCCTACTTCCTGCCTGGCTACTGGCCAATCAACATTTATTTAAAACAAATTTGACAGAATACAATTGTCCTACACCAAGTGTGTACAATTACTGTTTCACTATGCCATTTTCCCTAACATACTGCCTCACTACATGCCAAGAGACAAGGCATTATGCTTTCTGAAACTGAAATTGTGAGCCAAAAACAGCAAAACATAACTTAAACCTTCAATATTTTTTTCAGGTGTGTGTGTGCATAAGTACAAATAAATAAATAAAACTTAACATTGTCACCGTGCTTCAGTCAGTAGAATGGGATGGAAAAGCAAAGAAGGACAACTGGCCATTGTGATTTTCATTATGTCTTTATAATAACAAATCTGTGGAAGCAGAAGGATTATGAGTTTGAGGTTAAAACTAGACAAAATCTAGGCATAGTGAGATAATGTATCAAAACACTTAAGAGTACAATAAATTTGGCCAAAAGCCCATGGCTAGAAAAGCTTTATATTTTAATAATTAGAAATTATTTGCCTACCAAACTGCCTTCTAAATATTGGAATTTATCCACACAGATCAATGCAGTTGTCAAGTGTAATCAGAAAATCTTGGTGGTTTCTAAAGAAACTTGTAATTATTAAGTACTAATAACTGACAGTTGAATCATGAGTCCTATAGGGAAATCTATATCACTGCCAAGGCTAGAAAATCATCATAGAAGAGAGGGTATAAATGATTTCAGCATTAGAAGAAGAGCAGAGTATTATGGAATGCTTTCTTCTGGCATGGCATGGCTTTTGCTCTATTGGACCATACCAGCTCTGGTTATTAGCATAAGATCTGCCATAGATGGACCCCACTAACATCATAGTCGGGGAGGTGAGAAGAAAGAAGATCTCATTTCTCCCCAAGGATTTACATGTATTAATGGTTGATGGAAAGGAGAGAGATTTTCTTGAATTATATAGCCTGGAAAAAAAGCCTATGCTCTAGTAAATAATCCCTCACCCACACCCGTCTGTATAACTCTAGAAATACTATGTAGGCAACCAGGGAGGAAAGAGGGAGGAAATAAAAGAAGGAAGGATGGAGGAAGGGAGGGAGGGAAGGAGAAAGGGAGCCTCTGCCTCCTGAGTGCTGAGATTAAAGGCATGTGCCATCAACACCTGGTTGAGCTCATTGTTCTTATGTCTGCTGTCAGTATGATGAGTGTAACCATCTGGTATGAGAAATGCAAGCACAGACTCATTGCTGTTCATTGATCAGACTGGGGCTGTCTATACTCTTTCCATTGCTCATTCACATCCTAACACTAAACAAGTTATTTCAGGCATACCCTGCTAACTGTGATACAACAAATGAATGCAGTACAAGGAGCCCATTTCATGTTTCTGTTATCCCATTAGCCCATATAAATCTTGTACACGAATGTGGGATAGATCACTCCGGTACTTATGGGAGCTCACCATGGTGTCTTGTGGGTAAAACTATGTCAAAAGACAGGGGAGGATTTGGGATCATCTCTTCGAAATACTACATTTCCTAACATGAAATGGTTCTATTTACTTTTCCCATTTTATATAGTGGACAAAAAAAAAAAAAAAAAAAAAAAAAAACCTCCAGTGAAAATATGTCATATTCAATAGAAAAAAAATGCTTTCAAACTCTACCTTTCTGCATCACATTTTGCTGTTTTGGAAGTCACCACGCACTCTATACCATGAATAGAGCTGAAATACTTCTTAAAACCCACCTTTGGATGTTATGATGCTTTATTAGTTACCATTCTTCTTGTTGTGACAAGGAAAGATTTATGAGGACTCTCAGATTAGAGGTAAAATCTATCATACTGGGGAAGCCACACAGCAAGATTGAGAGGCAGCTGATTATAACACATCTACTGCCAGGAAAGAGTTGAGTGTTTACACTCAGCTGACTTCACCTTCCTGTTCAGTCCTGAACCTCGAGCTACCTACATATGCATAGTAACATTTGCCTCCTCAGGAAAATCTTCCTCAAAACATCCTGATAGAAACACCCATTAGTGTGTGTTTCCATGATTCTAAGTCCATTCAAGTTGTCAATGAAGACTGAGCATCACAACACCACTCATAAAAATATGTTTGCTCTAATTTGTTTCTCACTCATCTGTCTTCTTCAGTCTCACATTCCAGTAATATTACCGACTCTCCTAATGGAATCCCAGAAAAAAATCCCATTTGTTTGTTCTAAATCAATGCTCGACTAGAGTCAGTTCAACCACATGGGGAATTAGAATACTATATTTTTAAGTTGCTTTGTGTCTGAGAACTGAGCCCCTGCAATGCACGTATCAACTTTGCCATTAAACAGCTTGGTACTTTCAATTACACCCGAAGCTAAGGAAGTTCTGTCACCTGCAAAGGGTTTCAGTAGCACAGGACATACTGAATCAAAGAGCTACACACTGATAATTTCTTCCAGAAAACCCAGACTATATAGATTGTTATAGTGCCAACTACTGTTCCTGATTCTTTCTAATTTCTTTTTTTTTTTTTTTTTTTTGGTTTTCGAGACAGGTTTTCTCTGTGGCTTTGGAGCCTGTCCTGGAGCTAGCTCTTGTAGACCAGGCTGGCCTCGAACTCACAGAGATCCGCCTGTCTCTGCCTCCCGAGTGCTGGGATTAACGGCGTGCGCCACCACCGCCCGGCTCTTTCTAATTTCTTTAAGTAAACACTGAAACTGATATTTTTAATAAAAGTTAAATAAATAAAGGTAAATAATTCTATTTTGAGATGTTAAGTGCCCTATTAAAGATATACAGAAAACAGAACTTCCATTGAGAACCTATAATCTGCCCTTCAAATTTTATTTCCTTATTTCCTAATACTCAAAAATATCATTGTTGTTTTCTCCCCTGACTTAGGATGCAATGGGGACATCAAACTATAAAATAATTGGAAGAATGTGTCATAAGTAGTAAGTTTTAGGCATGAGAAACTAATCCAATTTAGTCTTATTTCTTCCATGGTTTTGTAATCCATATTTACAAAATATTCTTCAATCATGATCAGATTTCTTCTGAACTCAAGGGCAGATACACAAATGTGACAAAGAAAATGCATACAGTCATTAGATGTGCATTGTACAACAGGTAAATTCAGAGATGCTTGTGGGCTCTGTCACTCACAGTAGACAAACTACCCTGTACCTCTGTTTAAATAGGCTTGGCTTAGGCTAGAACCACCTGCAAATGTTTCCCTTGTCTATAAAATAAAACACATGTGACCACCATCAAAACACTGTTACTGCCACCTAGATAACAATCAGAAAACTATAAGGAAACAGAATAGAAATCTCATTGTGTCTGCCCACAAACACTTGAGGTAGGTGTGTCTATAGTTCTGTTTTCTAATCTTTAGGGTTTTCTCCTGCATTTTACTTCTCCAGCCTGATACTACTATTTTTCCTTTAGCTGTTCTTTATGAAATAACCCTATGAGAGTCTGATTTTTTCCCAAGAATTGAAATCCCAAATCAAGAAGGTAATTCAAGACTGTTGAAAACATATTTTGATTAGTTTTCAGGGATTCTCACTTTGTCTCCCTCTCATTACTTAATCACAAACAGTAAATATAATTTATTCTATTTTTCCTTAATTTGCACTTTTTATTATTAGTGGGTGGACCATGTCAGTATTTTGTATATGAGAGTGTGTGTGGATGCATGCATGCCATCTCACAAGTGCAAGCTAGAGGGAAATTTCAATAGGTCATTATCTTCTTCTACTGTGGGGTCCACCGATGAATCAGATTATCAGAACTGATGGCAGAACCTCCTACCCACTGTGACAATAATCACTTGGGGAAATTGTTCCTTAGATATTACTTTTCTGCATCACTTAAAGAGTTTTGTTTTTTTTTCTGATGAACATGTGATTTATATAATCTAATATTAATTTGAATTATTTCTGCATCACTGACGAATGGTGGCAAATATATGATAAGAGGACCAGCTCTTAATATTGTAAAACAAAAAGGAAAGAAGAAAAAATAGTCTGCACCCGTTTATACATTGTTTGAATGAACAAAGTGTTTATATTGTTACATTTGACAGTCAGATGAGGGGCCTTCATCTTTATGACATAATGCATTTAATCTAATGAGCATCACAAACTAAGAAAATAAGCATACAGAGAAGCATGTATTCAAATAGAGAGCTCTAAGAAGAAATAATTTCAGTTTTTATGGGGGAAGCCATTCAGAGTGGAGAAAAACAAAACCAAGCGAGTGGATTCCTGGGTTTCTCGACACTGCCTTTGAATAGCTGGGTTAGGTAAAAGATTTGACAAAATCCAGACCAGCTCCAAACCTCTAAATAGCACACAGTGATCTTAAAAGATGTACGGAAGAGAGCAAAGCCCAGAGTCATCAACATTCAAAGCAGAAGGCCTACCACCATATGTCACTTAGTACACTTAGTACACACTGCCTGTGGACACAGTGGGCACACTGCAAAGTGTGATGTTCATAGATACTTTTGAAAATGTAAAAGGTTGTTTTCCAAATATAGGAGTAAGTCTACATGTTTTTGAAAGAACTAAAACAAACAAATGGTCTCTAGAGAATTATTCCACACTTACTTTCATTCTTTATACATCCACTCATTTGGCAAACCACTTGTTTTGAAGGAATTTAGTAGTACCCATCACTGAGCCAAGAGACTAGTATAAAGAGAGCAGTTTCCTGATGTACTCCCACCAAGACCATTTCTAAAGTCTTTTGAAACTGCATAATTTGATAAGCAAGAGTTATCCTGTTTAGCAAATCTAACATATGAAAATGCATTTTAAATTTTATATTAGGCACTGAGGAGATGGCTGAGATAGTAAATATTTTTTCTGTGGTAGCATAAATATCTGAATTTGGACTGTCAGCACTCATGTGAAGAGCTGTACAAGACTGCCCATCACTAAATTGGAGGCAGTGGGTGGACTGAAACCAAATCAGTGAGCTGAGGGCGTGGTATGATTCCATGTCTCAAAAATCAATGTGGAGAACACTAAAGAAGCAACTTGCCATCAACTCGTGACCGCCCCATGCATAAGCATGCATGTACATAAAAATATGCACACATATCCATGAATACACATATTACACACAAGCTTATGTAAGCATACACAGCACATAGATACATATACAAACACATATGGAGACTTTAATTATGGTTATTGCACTAGAAAGTAATTAATTATTGCATAGAATAATTCTGTATTGGAATACTTTAAGTGGTTAAGATTTAACTTAATTAAAAATGATTGATAAAAATGTTAAAAAAAGTATTTTTTAAGACAGGGTTTCTTTGTAGCCCTGTAGGTCCTGGAACTCACTCTGTAGACCAGAGTTGTCTCAAACTTAGAAATCTGCTTGCCTCTGCCTCCTGAGTGCTGGGATTAAAGGCATGTGCCTTAACCACCCACCTTATAAATCTTAGCTTTATGGTAAAATTGAAACATCAATCTCACAGTAAATATTTTGCAAACAGTTAAGTTAGTATGAAGCATTTACTCACTCATTCCTTCCTATCTGAAAATTATCTGTTAAATTGATTTATCCAGCTAGAAATGATAATACAGGAAGAAGAGGAAATTTAAAGATGGCTTTGGCTACTGAGAAACTTCAAGACCTCTCTTGGCAACATAGCAAGATCCTGCATCCAAAACAAAAGTTTAAAAAAAAAATGAGGCTTGGCTATAACATAGATATAGCACATTTACCTAACATGAACATGAAACTGGGTTCTAGTCCTCATTTTTCAAGGTAATCAGATGAGTTAATCTTCTGAAGTCTTTGAGGGAGAACAACGCTGAGCTACAGAAAACACACTAGGAATAGAGAAGCTTTGAGAAATGATACTAAAGGTGAAAGATAATAAATAGTGGGCTCATTCAGGTTGCATTTGGTAAGTTAAGGATGTGTGTAATCATTTGTTTGAGGGTTGGTTACAAGATGTTATTGGTAATGATCAGAAAAAAACTAAGCAAAGGAGATTAGATTCAGGGATCTTTTTCTGCAAAAGGGGATATATGAATGATAGAATAAAAGAACTGATTATTAAATATACTTTCAAACTAAAATAAAACTTCTAGTCTTAAATATTTCATGTTGGTATATATTTTTATATACAGATACAAATTTAAGTTTATTTTGGTTACACTATATATATATATATATGTATATGTATCTATATATATATATATGTATCTACTTTTGTTTAAGGTATTATAGTCATGCAACTCAATTTAAAATGTACAATTATAAAATACAGGTAAATAGATAGTCATCCATCATAATAAAATTTGTAGTTATGTTAGGTATGTTTTCAAGGTTAAACAGATATATTTTAGATAGACAGGCAGTCTTCTAACACTTGAGTGACCCCCAGAATTTTGCATTTGAAATATTTTAATAACAAGGCTTTTAATGACAATGAAACACATCTGTTCCTGGTATCACCACCAATATACTTTAGAGATGATGATGAGCATAAAAGAACCTTCATATGAAGTTCGCTTTCGTTGTGAGAAAAGTGAGTCACTGTGCAAGGAACTTCCCTGGCCTTGACTGCTGACAGTATGCTGTACAAACTGGATAAGCAGCACACAAAAGAAAGTCACTGTCAAATGTTGCCAAGTCAGGGTTGAGCAGTCCTTCAAAAATTTGTACTTCACAGAAAATTCTGTCAGATATTCTAGGCCTGTAGGCTGAAAATGGATGCCCCAATGGTACAGAGGATTCTTGGGTGACCGTCCAGTCAGCCAGAAATTTCTGTCATTTCTACAGTTTGGAAGTTGCTTGGTCTGTACTTCCTGTTCACTGAGGTAATATTATCTCCTTCTTGTGTCTCAGATGGAGTTACAGACAAGTTAGTTACAATTATAGTTTTCTTTGTTACCAAATTCAAAAAGAAACTGACAAAAAAGTTATAAAATATATAAGCTTGAGAGACATAAAAGGTTAAACTGCTTTTCTTAGAAAATGTTTTGAGGTCTAAACAGACAGTTTTAATATGGTAATAAAAGTCATTATAGATAATATTTAAGGAATAAAACTTTTAATTCATCAAGATAAAATAGATAATGGGTATTTTCTCTATGTCAAATACAAATGGACTACTCATTGTGAATGCAATTGTTTTCTGATAATTGCTCTTATTGTTTATGGTTTTGTTGTGTTAGAGTTAAAAACCTTTTCTTTTTCTTTAGATAAAAGCAGGGGTATAATGTTGTGGAATATTCTCTTACACTGTGTGAAGATGTGTAACTGTGATTGATTTAATGACCAATGGTTAGAATAAAGTATAGGCAGGCCTTCTGTACAGGAAGAGTTCTGGAAAGAAGTAGGAGGCATGAGTGGACATACAGGCATCAAGACATGAAGGAAGAGAGGTAAAAGCTACGAGTCACATGGCAACATATATATTAATAGATATGGGTTAATTTAAGTTATAAGAGTTAGTTAAAAACAAGCCTAATCTATAGGCCAAGCTTTCATAATTAATAAGTCTCTGAGTCATTATTTTGGAGCTGAATATCAAAACAAAGAAAGATTTGTTACACAGTGATAATATGAAAATTTCACAAATAATAATAATATTAAAAGAAACACCCCAAAATAAAAACACATTTTGAAAAACAAAAAACTCAGGAGTCAGATTAGTTGGTAAAGTACTTGCAGCACAAACAAAAGGTCCTAAGCTCAGATCCTCAGTATCCATGTAAAAATTGGGGTGTGGTGATGTACACATAAACTCCAGAAATGGAAGGCAGAGGCAGGAGCATCTCAGAGACTCAATTGCCTCCTTGCTCACTCCCTTCTTCCCTATCTCCCTCACTCACTCCTTTCCTCCCTCCCTTACTTCCTTTTTTCCTTCCCTCCTTCCTCCCTGGTTGCCTACATAGTACTTCTAGAGTTATATAGAGGGATGTGGTGAGGGATTATTTACTAGAGCATAGGCTTCTTTCCAGGCTATATCATTCAAGAAAATCTTTCTCCCTTCCATCAACCATTAATATATGGAAATCCACAGGGAGAATGACATCTTATGTTTTCTTCTCAGCTACCTGACTATAATGTTAGTGGGGACCATCTATGGAAGATCTTATGCTAATAACCAGAGCTGGTATGGTCCAATAGAGCAAAAGCTAAGCCATGCCAGGAAGAAAACATTCCATAATACTCTGCTCTTCGTCCAATGCAGAAATCATTTACAGCCTCTCTTCTGTGATGATTTTCTAGCCTTGGCAGTGATATAGATTATCTGTGAACTCCAGATTCTGCCAGAAAGTCTGTCTCAGAAAGTAAAGGTGGAAATCAATAGAGGAAGCCAGTCCCCACTGCACTTTTGTCTCCATGTGTATATTGGTAAGTGAACATGACTGTCACCACACACTGCACACATGCACATACACACATATTCAGTGGACACAAACACACCTGAGAGATGAAAATCATGTTGGAGTACTGAAGGTGTTTATCAATAATGAGAGAATTGGGTGAGCTTTCAGAATTCTCACTATATCATTCTTTGCAAGCCTGATAAGAACAAGCTGGACCTTGAAGGTCAAAGCCAAAAACTGGATCAGAAACCCTAACTAAATTTGATCAAAACAACTTTGGCATTTTGCAGGAGAGCATAAAAAACAACAACATGCTTTGTTTCTCCTCATTTCATCTCTAGAACACATGCTACAAATAAAATTAGATGCAATTAATAGATCCTCTAAGGTGCACATGACCACTAGGAATTTAAAAGCTTTTCCATATAACACATATTTGAATTGCTGTTCTATTCATAACAAAACAAAGGAGATGGAGAAATCTGAACTACTCTCTTGAAAATTTCAGATTATCCCTTCTATTGTAAACATGAATTACACACTGATGATTAGTGCAGGGGTGCTACAGAAATATATAAGAGGCTATAAAGTGTGACTCTAAGTAATCCTTGCTCTGTTATGTGTGTTAAGACAGAACCTCTACTCATGGTAGATGCATGGAAAAAATGTTTTCTTAGAAGTTTTAGTTACCTGTTCAGTCTCTGGAGGAAGTTAAATACATCTCTTGAGTCTACTCCTCAAAATAACATGAAATCCCTGACATACTAAGGCTTTAATCTCAAAGGGAAGCTATTTTCTTTTCCAGAGGGCACTGACTACCTTTGAAGAAAAAAAAATTAACAAATTCTTAAGCACAATTTACCAGTACATACTTTCTATGCAGAGTACAGTTTAAACAAACTAAAGAGGCAAGCAATAGTAACAAAATCCATATATAGATTATTAGAAATGGTGTGTGTAATGCTTCTACTCTATTGATCCTCAGAATCAATGTAAAAAGGCTGAGTGCAGCAGTACACATCTGTAAACCAGAGTTGGGAAAGCAGAAGCCAGCATCCATAGCTGCTGGTCAGTTAGTCTAGTCTAACCATGATCTCCAGGTTCAGTGAGAAATTAAGCTTCCGAACTACAATGGGGAATGATTGGGGAGTATACCCAATTTTGATGTCAGGCTTATTCATGCAAATGGAAATATGTTAACAATTTAAATGTTTTCTCATATTCCTTGGGTCATGTGTCTTAGCTCTTAGGCTTAATGTCATAGAGAGTTTCAGGAAACAAATAGCAAGACACATGCCTATAGGAAAAGAGATTTTTGATCTCTAACAAATATAAACCAAGTCTTTTTTCAATAAATATTGAGTAAAAAATTGAATATTGGATAATCAATATGTGTAAAATGACCACTGTGTTTTAAATTTTGTCTCACAGAGGAGCAGATGATTAATAAACTAGATGTCTGAGATTGGAAGTTTTGATAATTATACAGTGATAGTGAGAAGGCATCCACGAGGAAGAGCTTAATGAACATAATGACTTTTGTCAGATGTCCATGTGATATCCTCACATTGAATCAAATAGAATTCATCATTGCCTTGCAGTATTTATAAAGATAATTAAACTCTAGATGATTTCCTGACAACATGATTATAATGTTCACTTTAAAGACCAAGCCCCTATTATATGTAATACTTTTGTTTCCTTACATTTTTATGATAAAATGTTCTCAGTTTCAGGGGATCTTCTGATATTTTGTACCTCCAAATAAATTTTAGAATCAGTTTATCAATAATTATTAGATAACCTTCCAGGATATTTCCTGAGATTACCATGAATCTATGTGCCAAGTTGGTATTAACTGATATCCTGTCAATATGAGAATATCCAGAAACATAGGATAGCTCTCCATTTATTTATTTATATCCTTGATTATAATTTTATAGGCTTTTTTATTTAAATCTTATGTATATCTTGTTGTACCTGTATCTATGTATTTTATTTAGGGATTATAAATAATAATGCTTATAAATCAAAATTACAGAATTTTATTACTTCTTTCTAGGAAGAATGCTTTGTAAGCCTTGTTATTTTGAAACAAAGCTTTGGATTTCTTCTGACCTGTGTATCAATTCCTCAATTTCTTTTGTGAAATACCATTAGGAAAGATATTAGCTTTATGATAGTTTGTACACACTCTTCATTAAATTGAGGAAGTTGTTTCTGTTTCTAACTTTTTGTGCATCTTCTTTGTAATAGGTATTGGGCTGATCTGACACATTTCAACACTGACTGATCATGTGACTGTCTCCTTTAATTGAATGAAATGATCTACACTAGCTGGTTCTCAAAAATTGAACCATTCTGCATACTTGGCATAAATGGCAGCCTCCTATAGTTTACCATATTATTTGAGATGCTGAATTCACTTTCCTATTAATTGCTGCAATTTTTACATTCATGACCAGGACATATTCCTATAATTCATCCTTTCTCTTAATGCTGTTACCTGATTTGAGTATTTGGGTGATACTGTCCTGAGATTGAATAAGAAGTGTTCAGTTTCAAGTTTCTTAGTTTCCTTTTATTATTTCCTGAAGCATTCACATAGAATATAGGGTTAAAAGGACCTGAAGAAATGAGCCATTTTATACAGCCATAAGATTCACAGTGGGAGGACTGCCCATGGTCACATGATTAGGTTCAAGGCTATTCTTTTAGACTGTGTACTTAGCCAGTATTTCTTAGTGCTCCACTCCCATAAAACAACTAAGGGAGGCTAGTGTTCCCTGAGAATATAGAGTTTTCTAGTTCATGTATTTGATTGAAAAAGTACGTATTATTCTGGATTTATTTTTGAATTCAAAAAACATAATAGAACTTGCCTGCCTTTCTCAGAAAAATTCTGTATTTTAGATAATCCTATATTTAAATTAGATATGTAGTATGTTTGAGAGTCTGTATAAGCTAACCATTTAAAGGAAAGTGCTTTAATTTGAATGAGCTAGAAAGTAGTTCCAAAGAAGAATGTAATGATAATTTCAATTTAATAATGTATAATCCAGGTGGAGCCATTTATCCTAATTTACGTATGATATTACCAAAAGCTAAATTTATTGAGATTAATAACACAAATTTCTTACAAGTTTTTGTTGATTAATGTATCTACATATATAAAAAACATACATTAACAAAAACTCTGAGCCACACAGGAATTAAATAACTTATATGGTATCAGAAATAGGATCCAAAAATAAATATCTTTGATAAACATAAGTGTTCAACTTTCACAGAAAAACATTAAGAAATGTTTCACTTATATTTCTTCATGAATGATGTACTGACAGTTATCAATATCCCATTGAAATGCATGCATATTTTTGACTTCATTTCTCCATTTGGTGCCAAAGCTGGAACTGGCAATGTATTTCCTGATTTCTGGTTTTATCCTTTATTCACTGGGGCTGACAAGCTATAGAAGCTCTCCTGCAGATGAAGACAAATCCTGCCACAGTGCACAGCTGGTACTCGAAAATGTTAGTGTTGAATAGATATTTTTAGTTATTTAATTTTTGCCCTGTAAGCTGGATTTCAGCTGCATTTTTTGACTGACACATATTGTTCCTATCTTTTTTTCTGCCCATGATTTTCTTTTACAAGAAATATTATGTGTTGACTTAAATTGCGTATTATCTACAGAAGGAAAGCAATGGGAATAAAGGTGGATATTACCCCAAAAATATACTACTCCATTTAATGTAAGCTAAATTTTGTTGACTCTCTGCTTCAATATTAAATCACCTTCCCTATATGTGCTATCTTAGCATTAATGTAGGATAAAGCATGTTAACATAACAGTAGGTAAAGGTATAAAGTAACTCTCTCCAAATTGTTTCATGAGGAAATGTTGCTTTTTAATATCTAGAACCATGGGTCTAAGTCGTAGTTGGAAGATTTGCTAATGGATGGGGCACAGAGATTTTGATTGAGAGACTATTATTTGGACTTTTACAACAATGTTATTGACAACAAAACTTAGTAATTTCAATTCACTGGCCTCAACCTTGCCTTAAATTTATTTTACAACATACTATAAAAATAAAATATTCTATTTTATTTTTAGCTCAGATGTGATCTAAGAAGAGGAAATAAACTACATAAATTGTAACCTTTTGACCTGAATCTTAGTTTTTATTGCATAATTTCAAGTGAATAGAGAATAATACTTAGTACATATATAGAAGATAATTAATTATAAAAATACTACTTTTACCTAAAAACTCTAATTTTCAAATTCAATCTTAAACTATTTTTGAGGTTAAAAATAATAGTTGTTTTACAGTCAGATGATACATAAAATATAGAAAAAAACTGTTAACTTCATACCAGAATACAAATGTTTTATGTATTATTGTATATAATGCATTGGATGTATTTACTTACCATAAATTCATAAAAACATTTAAAATTCATAAAAACATATCTAATAATGTATTTTGACACATAACTTAGCTTTTATATTCATTTTCTATATCAGTCTTCATAAGAATAACAAAGTCTGTACAATATTGAGTTTGTTTCTGCATTTAACAGCTAAACAGAAACATGTGTATGTGTGTGTGAGTTGTATGTGTATCCTTGTATTTGTACACTTGCAAAGGCACATATGTGAATATCAGAAGGCAACCTTGATGTCATCCCTGCTCTGCATCTTCTTTAAGACAAGAATATTTGTTGTTTGCTTAGCTGACCTATGGGTTTCCAAAATATCCTCTCTCTCTGCTTCTCATCTTGCCTTAGAAGAAACAGCATAACAGATATGTAGTAACACAGTCAACTTTTAGAGGATTCTAGCCTAAGTAGATTCTCATGCTTCTATGGCAAGTGCTCTGCAGACTGAGCTTTTTCCCAAGGCTGAAATAACTGTTTATAAAGGGAATATTAGAGATCATTAAAATGATGGTCCATATGCTCAAATAAGAACTCAAAGGCTGATGTCACTAATTACTAGCTACATAACTCCAAGCAGATTTACTTAAACTCTTCTCACTGACTCATTTTTTTCTTTTATTAAAAAGCACTTACAATACAGCCATAGCATAAAAATTAAATTTAATGCATTTAAAATGACCAGAACTTTGTCTAGAACATAGTGAAGAGTCCATATATATTGCTAAATATTATACTACCTCTTTTGTTTATCAACTTTACTACTTTATACTTGAATAAATATAATAATATCTCATGTTTTCAAATATGCATATACAGTTTACTTTTTACTTTTCAAAATCCCATTTGCTGGAATAATAGTGCATTTCATTTATTTTGTTGCACACTGATACAGCAAATCGAACCATACATGCATATATCCATATTTAGAAATCTTCCTGCAGCTGAATAAATATGCCAGCATTTATAAAGAAGGACCCTAAGAGGCACATGCTAGGAGGTCTCCTGGGTAAACTGGGAAAATGTAGAAGGGAGGAGATAGGGAAACATCATGGAACAAGATGGTCATATTGGGAGAGGGACAGAGTGGGAGAGCAATGCAAAGATATCATGATAGAAAGAGACATTATGGAGTTGGGGAGAACCTGGTACTAGTAAGACTCTTAGGAATCCACAAGGGTGGCCCCAGCTAGGCCTTCTAGCAATAGTAGAGCGGGTGCCTGAACTGACCTTCCCCTACAATCGGATTAGTGAGCACCCTACCTCCTGTCATAGAATCTACATCTAGTAACTAGTGGGAGAAAATGAGGGGACCCACAGCCAAGCATTGGACTGAGCTCCTGGAGCTCAGCTGAAGGGTGGAGAAAGAGGTCATATGAGCAAAGGAGGTCAAGATCATGATAGGGAAAAGCAGAGACAACCAAACCCAGCCAGTGGTAGCTCATGGACTCTAGTCTGACACCTGAAGAACCTGAATGGGACCCAAGTAGACCCTCGAATGTGGCTGATGGTTATATGACTTAGTGTTTGTAGGAACCCCTGGCAGTGGTACCAAGACTTATCTCCTTGCATGAACTGGCTTTTTCAAGTTCATTGCCTATGGTGGGATATCTTGCCCAGCCTATTCAGAGTGGAGGGGCTTGTTCCACCCTCAAGTTGTTGTCCCAGACTTCGGTGATTCCACAAGGGAGACTTTATACCCCATGAGGAGTGAATGGGAGTGGTACGGGGGGGGGGAGAAGAAAAGGGGAGAGAGGGGAGCTGGCATTGGTATGTAAAATGAAAACACAAAGTTTAGTGAAATAAAAAGAAAATCATATTAGGACATCAAAAATTCATAAGTATAATTTCTAAATAATGATCATTTGAGATTTGAAACTAACATTTACAAATCAAAATATTGACACCAGCTGGTGCTCTTTAGTATAATGCTAACTTCTTTATGATCCCACTGCTTTCATAAAGTGTTTACCTAATTATTATCTTGTCAATAAAAACCCAGGAGTCAGATATCAGAGTAAAAGCTTGGTTTATCAGAGAAGCAACCAGTGACCTCCCCTGAAACTCTCTCTCTCTCTCCCTTTCTCTCCCTCTCTCTCTCTCCCTCTCCCTGTCTATTCATTGACCCAATAGAGCCAAGAGTCATTCTAAGAATCTTACTACTACATCCTGAGTCTGTCTTTATGTCCTCAATCTTCCAAAACCTCTATGGCTAATTTTGGTCATCTGTCTTCTGATTGAAAGTAAACTTTACTGTCATTCTTGGGAGCTTCAGAGTGTGATTAAAATATCCTACAACATTCCCCCTTTTTGTCTAAACGAAAGGGAAGGTTTTATCTCTAACACAGTAAAACTTACATTTAAGTTATACATATAGAACTAAAAGAAAAGTGACTGTGTGACTATTTAAATTTAGCCATCCTGGTAAAAGTTAGAAATGTGGTTGGTTTTCCATAGCTGAAAATGTGAGAATGGCAAAACAATGCAAACCCCAGGGCAATTAGCTGTATGTCTCTAGGCTAGCACACACACACACACACACACACACACACACACAATCTGAACCACACAAGTGTAGTGAAGAGATGAGGCGGGTCTGCTTTTTGTCCTGCCTGGCTCCTGGACTGCCAGCTTAAAACCCGAAATAACAATACACAAGTTGTATTCAATTAAACACTGCTTGGCCCATTAGCTCTAGCCTCTTACTGGTTAACTCTCATATCTTGATTAACCCATATTTAGTAATGTGTGTAGCATCATGAGGTGATGACTTACCAGGAAGATACTAGCCTGCATCCATCTCAGAGAGGAGAGTCATGGCAACTGCTTGAGGCATCTGCCTCACTTCCCTTCTTCCCAGCATTCTGTTCTGTCTACTCCACCCACCTATGTTCTGACCTATCAGGCCAAGCAGTTTCTTTATTAATTAACCAATGAAACAACAGATAGATAGAAACACTCCTACATCACACAAGGACCACTCCAACTGGTCTGCTTACATTTTTAGCTATAAAAAGCAATGAGGCAGAAAAATATCCAATGGGTCCCCCACTGTTACAAATTTGCAGCTGCCCTGGACAGCAGGAGTAGAGGGGGCACCAGGTCCTGAGAGCAGTCAGTCTGGGTCAGTGCCCTGGAGCACAACAGAGCAGATCTCCAAAGGTCCCCTGGGAGTCCCGGCTAGCCATGTGGGCAGCAGGGGGGCAAGGAGCAGACAGATAATCACACCATGCAGATGGGTTTGCTGCAAGCTGCCAGGGTCCCAGAAGCAGCCAGTCCCAAGAAGGGACAGCACACAATCTCCATTGCTGCTGGGAGAGAGATGGATAAACATACAGAGTAAAGTTAGGTTAGACATTTATTAGGTGGATTATGGAGGGTAAAGAAAATGGACAGAGAGAGAGAGAGAGAGAGAGAGAGAGAGGGAGAGAGGCTGCCTCTCTGAGAGAGGGGATGGGAAGAAGAGAAAGTTTGAGACTGCAAGCAGGAAGGGAGTAGGCTTGGATTGTCTCTTAAAGAGACAGAACAATCATTACACCCACCCCAAAAACAGATGCACTACTCAGTGAGTGCAGTGCTAAGGGAGAAACACAGAAAGGGCAATCATGTGAGAGATTCAAGGCCAAAAAGCAAACAGCCTTACCAATTGTCCCAGTAGACTGATGGAAAGTTGGGAAGTGAATTGGAGAAGGTACAGGTTTAAGATTTTTGCCCATACCACAGCAGTGTAGAAATAGGACTCTGTGAATGGAAGAGAGACAGAGTCTGCTGCTGTGGTGGGAGGCAGCATGGCGGGCAGTGCAAGCAGGACAAAATGTTTGTCATTCCACCAAGCTGGGAACCAGAGTCAAGCCCACGAGACAAAGCAGGGCCTGGCAGTGACTGACACAAGAAGGGGGAAGGGAATAAAAGAGGGGAAGGGAGAGAGAGAGAGGAAGAAGTTGCCTCTCCAGAAGAGTAAGGGGAATTTAGAGACAAAAACATAAATAATCTGTGAGACTAGGCAAGAAACACCTCAATAAAGATGGCAAGACTTGGTCACTTGACCTGCCCTTAGTTAAGATGGCAGTGAGGTCACCTGACCTTAGTTATGATGGTGGTGAGGTCATCTGACTTTAGGAAAAATAGAGGTGGTCACATGTTGTATGGAGAAACCACATTTTTAGAGCCACAGGAATTTTAAAAATAACAAGAGAGGCATACAGGCTTGTAGAACATACATTTGAAACAGAATTACATCTGTGTGGCCACACCATTCACACACTCTTTCATACATGAAGTAAAGAGGAAAATTACTCAGCACTGTGAGCCACCAAGACAACAAGATGCCATGCCACTAGCTGTTTTGGGAGCAAAGGCTGGAACTGTAAACAGTTGCCTCACGAATTTGAGTAATCTTGTAGGTTTTGCAGTAATAGCAGTAGCAGAGACAGGGATAGAATAAAAGTAATAGGAATGAGAGAAAAAGAACATTTACAGGCAGGTGGGAAGGGGCTGCCTGGAGAAAGGAAAAGCAAACTGGTCTGACTTGTTGACAGTGGGACACCAGCAGTCCTGTTTGGTGGCAGAAATTAGAAAGGAGCTGATAGAGAACCTTACCATTTGCAGTATTGGAAAGTGGTCTGCATCCAGGATCCCCATGAGGGAATATGGGGAGAGCCTGGCCAAGTCAGGCAGCAATGTTATTCTTTTTTAAAGATATAAGGAGGGAAGGCCAGTCCCACAAGGGGCAGCCGGTCCCATGAGTAGTAGGAGTGGGTGACCCATGGCCCCCAGACCTCAAGGGAGTTCCCTGAGACTTTGACAGATCACCTTGGTGGGTCGGAGACTGGGGTGGGTGAGAGACAGGCAGATACATCATGCAAAGTGAGTATAGAGTTTATTCAGTGGGGTATGGAAGGAAAGAGGAAGGGGGAAAGGGATAAGAGGGAAGAAGTAAAGAAGGCAGAGAGAGGTGGGGAGAGAGGGTGTGGAGAGACAAAGCATAAGTTACTTCTTTGGAAAAAAGATGGAAAGAGAGAGCACAGAATGGGGGAGATGGGATATCTCCTTCCCTTGGTGGAAGGGGAGAGTTTGGGAGAGGGCAGGGTTTGTCTCTCAAAGGGACAAGATACCCAGGTGACAGACCAGGCCTTCAGATCATAACAATACTTATAATATGACTTATGCTGTCAAATGCAAAAAAAATTCATTTTACTGGAGACATATGCTGGAACATTGTCAATCTTAAATTGTACAGGTATCCCTCAAATCACCATTACTTCTTAATAAATGTATAATAACAGAATAATCCTTTCCAGAACTTAAAGCAGTAGCCCATTAAAATCATGAATATGTATCTATGGTATAATATACATATTTTAATTTTCCATACTCTGAAAAATAGAAAACATCCAGTTGGAAATTTTTATTACTTTGTGTACCTTTTGAATTATTTTCTGAAGGTAATGGAGTTTATTCATACAAAAATCAAGTAGAACATTTCTTGTTGCCAAGTGATGAAAAAATTTTCTTTAAACCTTTGCTATTAACATGTGCATCTTATGAAATTCTCAGATGTATAGCATATTTCTTACCAAAAACTGATAGATTTCATTATTATCTTGTGCTAGAGGGCCTTGTAGGCCTGTATGGAAACTAATATGTGTCATATACAAAGAATGGTTTCTATTTCTGGTCACTTGTTATAGTTGAATAAATAAGAAATTTAATTCTGCACCATCTGGAATAAGTTCAACAGTTTCCATATGTAAAACAACTCTTTCTGCTTACTGAGAGTCTGTAACCATATTAAGATGTTCTCTAAAATCTAATAAGACCATGAGACTAGTGTGTAAATCTGAATTTTGAGCAGAATCATAAGTGCTTTGAAACACTTTATATGAATCTGCTTTATTTGCATTCATGTAAAATGTAGGGTCCCGGAAATTTGTGTTCTTCCTACAATGTGAGGAAGAATCCAAATAGTTGTTTCTATAAACTGAAATGTCTAGCTTTTGGGATATTGGTTGCAAATCATTCTCAAGAAATTACTGCAAGATCTTTGCTAATGTTTCTATTCTAACAATGAGGCAATTTCAGCATTAATAAATGGTACCACCATTTCTGTTGGGTCTATTCTTGTAAAGTGGTGAAGTCTAAATTGTCCTTTCAAAATTAATTCAGAAGTCTTAGGTCTTTAATTTTTTTCTCTGAATGTGTGCTAAAAATATTCATTCTAGTATATTATCTTCTCTCTGCATAATAATTCATGTGAGAGAATGTATAGAAGATAAAATAATCAGAATAAACTCACACTCTAAATTCAAATGATCTACATGTGCATCTTGTGATTTCTTTTTTATGAAAGTCAATTCTTTCTCAGCTTCAGCTGATCATTTTCTTGGACCTTTTATGTCCTTATCACCTTATAAGGTATGAAATAAATTACTTAGTTCTTGAATAATTAATCAAATTGTGGGTAATAGTAAATATCTCTCAGAAATTTTTGAAAATCATTAAGAGTTTGTAGTTGATCTCTCCTAATTTGTACTTTTTGTGGTTGAACATTTTATAAACATATCTTACATCCTAGGTAATTAACAAATCTACTCTTCATATTTTAAGAGCAATTTGTAATCCCCAGAAAAGCAAAATTTTCTTTGTCAAACTTTTTTTCTGAGTTATCTACATCTGAATCAGATATTAAGATATCATCCATATAATGGTAAATTATTGTACCATGCTTATTATTTTAGGCTACCAAGCAGCTCCCAAGTCATGGCTGATACTTATCATTAGTTATGAATCTTTAACCTTGCTTAGGCTAATTTATGCTAGCGCTTTTAACTTAAATTAATGAGTTTTTCTTTATCTACTTTTTGCCACATGGATTTTTACTTTTCTTTCTTCCTACTTCCTCCAATACCTGGCTGACTGGAAGCTATCTGGCTTCTTACCCTAGGCATGCCTCCCTCTTTCTACTTGCTCTCTTTTCTCTTCTCACCCTCTTATCTTCCTCTTCTATTTATTCTCTTTGCCAGCCAGACCCACCTATCCTTCTCCTGCCTAGCTTTTGGCCATTCAGTATTTTCTTAGACCAATCAGGTACCTTAGGCAGGCAAGGGGAAACAAATGCAATATATCTTTTTATAATTAAACACACATCTTTACATCACTAAGCAAATGTAGCATAAACAAAATATAACTCACCTTTACACATCTAAAATACTATTCCTCAGCATAAACAAATGTAACACATCTTTGCCCAATTAAAAAGTATTCCACAAAAAACTGTAAATTGAGGAAGCTGCTTAAGAACTATTTCCAATGGTTGTACAAATATTGGCATAACACAAGGCTATATAACATCTCTTGTCAAAGAATTTCCCACTGATATCTTTTTAACAAGTTGTAAATGATTATAAGTAGGCATTGTGAAGGCGTTGTTTTATCCTGTTCTTGTAGACATATAGTAAAAAAGCAGTTTTTTAAATCAATCACTACAATAGACCATCCTTTAGGTAATAGCAAAGGCAAAGAAATTCCAGATTGCAAAGAGCCCATTGGCTGAATCACCTTATCTAACATTCTCCATTTTACAGATTTCTTTTTAATGGCAGATATAAGAGAATACCCAGGACTGGTCAATTCTTCATTATGTTTAACATTTAAGCAGTCCTGTACAAGTTGTTCGAACTCTTATAAGTATTCTGAAGCCAAAGGCCATTTTTTCTACCCAGACAGGTTTGTCAGCTAATCATTTTAAATGTATGGTTTTTGGAACTGTTGAAGGATCAGCATCTGATGTGCCTTATTTATGTGCTACCTGAATGGTTGGTTACAATTCTTGATAATACCTTTTAATATTTTTTTCAGAAGAACATTAGTGTTGTAGAATATTATTTTAAGATGTGTTACATTTGTTTATGCTAGGAACATTCCTTTAATGATGAAAATATGTGTCATTTTTTATGTTGCCTTTGTTTAACTCTGGGATGTTGTGTTACTTTGTATGTCTAAAACACCTAAAAAGTACCTCAACGCCAATAGCAAGGCAGGAGAAAGGATAAATTGGGCTGGTGGGCATAGGGATTAAGAGGAGGAAAAATCTAGGGAAAGAGAGATCAAGAAGTTACAAGGAGTTAGAGGAGGAGGACTCCAGAGGCCAGACATCCAGCTACATAGCAAGGCACAGAGTAAGAAGTAATGAAAGATATATAGGACACAGATAAAAGCCTAGAGGCAAAAGGCAGTATAAATAATTTAAGAAAAACTGACTAGAATTAAACCAAGTTAAGGCTGGGCATTTATAACTAATAATAAGACTCCATGTGTATCTATTTGGGAGCTTGCTGGCAGGCCCCCAAAGAGTAAAGAGTCAAAAGAGTTTTTAAAAAAACCTACACATTAGTTTATGGTTCATTTCTGAGATTGGAGGAATGTTAATCTGTGTTTTCCATTGTTGCAACAAATTATTTCTCCACAAATTTATTGCTATCTAAGCCACACATGTTTTTTTTTTAATTTTCCCATCTGCCCTTATGACCCTATACACTTCACCCATCTTCCACTTCATTTTACCTGAGACAAAGTTCCAACTCCTATGAGCTGAATATTTACCTCCTGAAGAGGACAATCTGGATGCCAAAATTTTGGTGACATTAGTATTATGTCATCACCTGTGTCATCCAAACACTCAATTTCAATGCCATTTACTTGGATTTTTAGCTTTGATCTCTGATAATTTATAGCAACTTGCCGAAATACTTGTTTTGTGATCTCCCCTGAAATCTTTGCTTTATCTAAATGAAGCTGTTATATCATCCAGAGCAATATGGCTCTTAACAACAGACATTAAGTCCTTTAATTGCTCTGTGGATAACTTTCCCCAATGCTGACAGGGAACGATTGGACAAAATTTGACATGGAGGCATGTGAGAGGCTTCCAAAGGCATTTCCCAACAGCAAAGGGTTGCCTTGCCTGGTCCATGTTGATTTGCATTTATTAGTACAGTGCTAGCCTTTGTCATACCTTCTGCACATTCCAGAAAGCTTGGGTCTTATTTGTACTATTTCTAAAAAAAATATGAATGTCTTGCCTACAGTTCCTTTTCAAGTGACCTGATTTACTATAATTTAAAACATCTAACCTTTTTGTTTTTTTCTTCAAATTTTTAGAAATCATTTCACCTATCCAGGTATTATCATAAGTATGAGATTCAATAATAGCTGTATTTCTAATCCATTTGTCTATTGATGTTGATCTTGCCATTCACCCTTTTGGATTCTGAATTAGCATTTTCAAAAGTCGAAGATTCAGTTAATATTTTTCTAACTTCTAAGTCTAATATCATTCTGTTTATAAAGTCAATCTTTGTTTAAAAAAATCAGTGAAGTGTTCTTTTGGGCTTTATATAACTTTTGTAAATGACTTAGTCTTCTTTCTTAATTTTTAAAATCCTGTCCCAAGTATTCAAAGCTACTATATGGCTTAGGCCTAGGGTATAATGATTAAATCAAAATGTCTTTGTAAATCAACATAAGAGCCTTCACAGAGAGGCTAGTCTTTAGAAATTTTCATACCTCTAGCCCTATTTTGTTGTTCCATGACCCTAGATGCCTCTGTCCACCATGTTTTCCATTGTACCTGAGGACCAACTTCTAATGTAACTGTAACTAAATCTTTGCAGTCTTGTAGAATAATCCTGTTTTGAGTTACCCATTAATTAAATACCTGCTTCACAAAAGGTGAGTGCATACCATATGAAACTACTGCTTCCTTAAATCTCCTCAAATCTAACATTTTTACAAGATTCCAATTAACTTCTGAATACATATCATATGGTGGTAATTCTTGAATGGTAATTGAATACATTAAGGTTGGTTTTCTAATAACTTTGGGATGCTCCACTTTAGTTTTATAATGAATATTTTTCTTAGTTTCCTAGTTCCGCTAAGTCTTTCTAAAGATTGTGTCCTATCTGTTAAATTTTTGTATTTGACAATATCATTCTATATATTTGTAAATAAGACAAGAATTACCAAACTAAGTGTAAAGGCCTAGAAATGTGAGTCTATTTCTATGTTGATCAAAGGTCAGAGAGTTGGAATTGCTTCTAGTTCATTCAAGATTATTGTGCTTCTACCTAAAACAAAGGTCCCACCTAGATGAAGGTCAGAGAGCTCTGCTCTTTCAAGGTTATTGTCAACAGGTGTGGTAGTCAGGCCTTGTATTTCAGAAATAGGGAAGTAGATATGTTCCTACCTCAAACAAAAGTCTAAGGATCCAACTAAGTTTCAATTCCCTTAAGGAGATAATGTTGAATTCCATCAAGGGAGTGGTTTGCCTACAGAATGTTTTGGTCTAGTGTGTAAGCCTGACTTGTTTTGATCTAGCAACAGAATGTATAAATGTAGCCTGTGAAATCCAATTGGTATGTTTATTTCCTTATATCATGTTAATGTAGTTTTTTTTTGTCTTACTCCTATTTTGGGGGTCAGGGTATTTTAAGCAACTGGAAATTAAATGTGGATGAATATCAGTACTCACTGTAATTTCCTCCCAATATTATCCTGTGTTTCTTTATTACATTATTTTCATTTGTGTCTTTATATTCCTTACTATATTTCTAAATCCCCACACCTCTACCCTGGCAAGAGATATTTTTGTTAAGACTGGACCCTGACAACTAATTTGATTGCCCATTCATTTAATTTTTCATTCCATCTATTTTGGAAACGTACAAAGACATAATTCCCTGAATATTGCTGCCCATTCTTAACATGGGAAAAATTTAGAAAAAATACTAAACCAATTCCCTCTTTAAAATGTTTAGGAGTCTCACCACATCTACTGATGGTGACAGGGAAGTGTGAGACTGGTGGGGCACTGCCTAGCCAATGGCAGTTACAGCTGCTCATATATATCTTGGGTCTGTAAGTGTGTGGCTGTGACAGCAGCAGTAAAAGCCTGAACAGCTATTGAGGCAGCCAACCTGGTGTTGCAGCAGCCCAAGGAGGAGATCCAGGGGTATTCTGCAACCCACAGAGAGAGGGAGCAAGCAGCCTGAAAAGCAAACACAGGAGTTTAGGGGGATGTGCAGAAGAATCCTGTATGGCAGGAAGTGAGGGCACAGGCCCAACTAGATGAATGTGCCTGCTGTGGTGGTCACGTCACTTCAGCAGTGCTTGTGGCTCAGCTTTCTGTGGTATTTGGGGCTGGGAATGGAGAGAAGCTGAAGGCTGCTATAGAGAAGCTTCAGTGGATAAACCCCAGACTCAGAGGGGGAAGGGAGAGAGAGCCAGGTATGGCAGGGACTCTGATGGTTCCAAAGACAAAGGTGTTATCTCATGCTCCATGTTGCATGCCAGATGAAGCATTTATTTAATTATTCCTTTATCAATAAAATCTCAGGAGCCAGATATTGGGGTAAAAGTCTGGTTGATCAGAGAAGTGGCAGAAAAGCAGCCAATGACCTCCTGTCTCTCTCTCTCTCTGTGTCTCTCTCTGTCTCTGTCTCTCTCTCTGTCTCTTTCTCTCTCTTTCTCCTTTTTTCTCCCTCTGTGTCCCTCCATGTTCTCAATCCAGAAGAACCAAGACTCTTTCTAAGCCCCTCTCCACTATTTCCCATGTCTTTCTATATGTCCTTGGTCTTGCAAAGCCTCTATACAAATTTTGTTCACTTATTAGCTAACTCTGCCTTCTGATTCAACCAAAACTTCATTGTCAGTCTAAGGAATGTCACAGTGCAATCAAAATAGCCCATAAAACTTTCATATTTATTCATTCATCCACTTTTTCTTTAATTTAAGAAAATGCATCTAGTTTAATTATCTACATAACTTGCAGTAAGGGAGACAAGTAGATGCCATTCATTGAAATCATAATAACCTGGATTGCTTAAGGTATTGAATATGTAACTGGGCATTAAAACATTATCCAGTACACTACAATAATTGAGCAAAGAGGAAGAATGAGTGTTTGATTGTAAATGATAATAATGAAATAACATAAAAAACACAAAATTGAAGCAAGAAAAATACCTTTGTTATTCCTCTGTAATATAAAAATTACATACTTCCATCTCTCTCTGAGTGCTGCAAGATTCAGCACTCATTAATTAATTTCTTAATTAATTAATTAAGAAACTCATTAATTCCCATTTCTGTGGTTCAGTCTACAAGCTATAGGATGGAAATGTTCTCATTTTTAAATAAGGAAAATGCTTCAAAGACTTGACTTTGGCTCACTGTCTTGATGATATACAGTTGGCAAAAGAAATCAATTAGAGAAACATTAGTCCATTTTTTTCTGCCATACTACCTAATCTTATAACATCCCCTGGAGTTTCATTCCCTCTGATTCCTAGAACTAAGAGTTTTAAGGTTATGCCCTAACTTTTGTCTTATCCTACATTACACTGAACTTTAAATATTTGAAATACTACCTCCAGGGAAATATTTAAAGGCTTTCAAGGGGTGCTCTGATTTTGATGGGTTCCATTACACCGCATTTAATGTAGCAGTGCTGTATTAATTCCTACTGCCAGTAGCCTTTAAATTACTCATCCAATTGGGTGTGGCCTCTTATACTAGTAATGCTGGTGTAAAGCACATTTGGCCTATTTTTCAGCTTCAGGATTCAGTTGCTGTTCCCTGTTCAAGCAGAGGACTGTAATTTGTGAGTCTACCCCTAAATAAATAATCCTTTATTATACTCAATTCTGAGCCAGTGTGGGATTTCTTTTAAGTGGCCATCTTCATCTGGCACCCCACGTGGATCCAAACTCCACACCTACTGGGCGGATCAGCTTAAAGGCCTAACCGGTCTACAACACAGAAAGTTTCCCACCCCTGCCCACTTGGGTTGCTTTTACCTACTAAATTGTTTTTTTTTTTTTTTAACTCCCTCCACAGTAAAGCTAACTGTGTGAGGTAACTTGGAAATTTCCCAAGCTCATGCACGTCTCCCCCTACTGCTGAATACCTTGCCACATGGTGACTTGTGCAGCTTCTGGTTTTTAATACCAGCTCCTGAGTTCTGGACTTCTTGCTCCAAGTACAGAATTGATTTAATTACTTTTAATTTGTCAAGCAAAGCATATTGCTCAGTATTTAACCAGCACCAAGGCAGAAAACCAAAGTGGCTCAAGACTATTCATGTTGCCATGGGTTGCACCACTGCTAGTTATGACTCTGCAACCATGACACCTGCTGAACAATAAACATAGTTACACCTAAGACAATTTGCCGGACCGCATACCAAATAAATATTTTATTAATTATTAAATATATAAATTGAAAGTTATATAACTGTGGGCAATTTTACCATAGAAAATTTTAATAACTTTTGTACTAATACTAAGGATTGTATTCTAAAAGGTTTATATTGTTATTGTAAAACATCCATTTATTGGATATTGAGAATCAGTTTTTTCTTCATATTGTATCTTAAAGAAATGGTTTGATATTTATAGACTAATAATAAACAGCTAGCTGATCAGATTTATACCCTTGAAAATCAAAAGTTACCTGAAAAAAGTTAATACTATTGAAAGGGAAACAATAATTTGACAAGCAAAATTGAATCCATGTCAAAGGGTACTGAGAAATTATCTGAAAGAATTCATACTGCTGAATTTGACAATCAAAATTTGTTTAACAGTTATAAGAGCTTAACAGATAGAGTATCTCTCCAGGAAATTAATCTGCATGCTATCCAAATAATGTCCAAGGATAAGATATTATCTTTAAAAGAAAAACTTCGGACCTTAGAATCACATGTGCAGAATGAAGACCAGAGTTTAGGTGCCTCAGTGAAATCACTAGAGATACATACAGGCCAGGAGATTCAGTCTTTACAAAAGACATTAATAAAAAGATTTGAGACAATTGAGGAAATTATTGAACTGATGAGCAGGGAAAGAAGGTACAAGGACAGGATTCAACATTGCAAGTAGCTGAGATGACTTACCCAGGGTTTTAGCTTCCTACCTTGTAATCTACTCTGACAAAGCATCAAGTTCTAAAGGACCTAAAGGATCCAAAGAAGGTAGATGGATACTTATAGGAATGAATGATCTAAAAAAAAATTAAGCAAGCGATCATAACTTATGGCTTGCATTCTGCATTTGTTAGAGATTTGGAGAAGACATGGGCTTCTAGCAATAGGGCCATCTACATGACTGGCTACAATCAGTTTCAGCAGTCCTGGATGACAGACCTCAACTGATGTTTAAATGTTATTTCAGAGAAAAGGCTAAAATTTTAGAACAACAGGAAAAAGCAAAAGGACTTGTGACTTCCCCAGATCAAATTCTTGGTGAGGGCCCTTATGCTGACCCACAGGTCCAAGTACTTTACAATGGACAAATCTTGTCCCTATAGCGCAAAGCACCCTTAAATGCTTGGGACAGGATTCAAAACTAAAAAAATGAATTAAATCATATGCAAGGGTTAAACAGGGCCAGAGAAAATCCTTTAATGACTTTTTACAAACATTAACTTAGGCTGTCCAAATAGAAGTAACAGACCCAGATACTAGATGAGTACTTATTGAATCGCTGGCTTTTGAAAATCTCAATTTAGAATGTAAAAAGATACTTGGGCCTTTAAAGGTTAGATCAGCACCTATGGATGAATGGATCCTGCATATAATGAACATTGAGACATTTGACTATAATACTGAATCTTGGGTAGGAGAAGCAATTTCCAAAATAATGAGGTGACATCAAAGTACCAAATGTTTTAATTGTGGTAGAACAGGACATCTGAGAAGAGATTGTAGACAAGGAATTCCTAGAAATAATATCTCCTCTGGGAATGGCAAGAATAGGAGGACTCAGCCTTCAGGTATATGTAGAAGGTGTGGCAAAGGATGGTATTGAACCAATAATCGCAGATCAACAGAAGACAGACAAGGCAACTTGATACATTTGGAGAGAGAACTCCTTGGGGGCCCTCTTGTAGGCTTACAAGTCAAACCTAGTCCAGTCATTCCCAATCACTGTGGAGGACATATCTCACTAAGAAAATTTTAAAAATTCAGAGCCTTCTGTAGAAAATCATACTGTTATGGATGCTGGAATAAACAAGGAGGATAAATCAAAAATTCCAATAGGAAACAGGAAACATATATTCTGGCATAGTCCTATAAATGATCAAAGACCAAAGCTAAGAATGTGCATAAATGGCATTGTAATTGTGGGTAGAATAGACACGGGTGCAGATTTGAGTGTCAATACTCCAGAATCTTGGCATCCAAGTTGACCTCTTCAAGAGGCAGATGTTCAATTACTAAGAATTGAAACCCTATCTCAAGTGAAACAAATCACAAGGTTGGTTGAATGCATAGGGCCAGAAGGACAGAAAGGAAAGCTGAAGCCATATGTGGCTAATATTGCAGTGAATATATGGGGTCATGACCTGCTACAGCAATGAAACACCCAGATTAACATGGCTGCAATCCCAGAAACTCATAATTCTGAGAAGGATATTATAAGGTAATATACGTAAAATTCACTAGTCATTTAGGCTCTACAAGAATACAAAGCAACTAGCAAACATTTAGAGGTACCAACAGCCCTACCTTTAAAATGATTAACTGAGAAACCAATATTGGTTAAACAATGACTGTTAACAGAAGACAAACTGCAGGCTTTAGAACAGCTGGTACAGTGGTACAGAAGCAACTAGATCCTCACCATATTGAAGAATCAACCAGTCCTTGGAATTCTCCTGTATTTGTTGTTAAAAAAATAATCTGGTAAATGGAGAATAGTGACAGATCTAAGAGCTGTCAATAAGGTAATTCAAACTATGAGCCCTCTACAATCTAGAATTCCTCTGCCTTCTCTATTAATCTTACAGTTATGGACGTAAAAGATTCTTTTTTCACTATACCTTTACAACAGGACAGAGAAAAATTTGCTTTCAGATGCCTACTTAAAATAATTCTCAACCTAATAGGAGATACCAGTAGACTATTCTTCCACAGGGAATGCTCAATAGCCCCACCCTATGCCAATACTTTGTAAGTCAGCCATTGGAAATAATAAGCAAAAAATTTCCTGAATCTATAATTTACCATTACATGAATGACATTTTGCTATCTGATTCAAACAGGATTACTTTAGAAAGAATGTTTGAAGAAGTAAAGAAAGTTTTGACTAAATGGGGATTACAAATTGCTCATGAAAAAAAATACAGAGAGGAGATTCAATTACCTAAGTTATAAAAAAGGTTTACAGAAAATTAAAACACAAAAGGCACAAATTAGGAGAGACTGATTACGGACTTCAAATGACTTTCAAACATTGTTAGGAGACATTTCCAGTCTATAACCAGTTGTTGGAATAACATCTGATCTAATAATTCATTTAAACAAAATCTTAGATGGTAACAAAGACTTTAATAGTCCCAGAGAATTAACAGCTGAAGTAGAAAAGGAATTGATTGTTGTTGAAGAAAAATTATAGGAGGCCCATGTGGATAGAGCTAATCTAAACCTTAATTACATTTTAGTCATATTACCTTTCAGAATTTCCCCTATAGGAATTTTAATGCAAATGGAAGATATTTTCTTAGAATGTATATTTTTACCACATAAACCAAGTAAAAAATTAAAAACTTATGTGGAAATAGTCTCTGAATTAATTATAAAAGAAAAATTGAGACATTGTCAACCAGCCAGTTAGATCCAGGAGAAATTATAGTGCCTTTTACTACTAATGAAATTTAAAAATTATGGGAACACAAGGAACCTTGGCAAAGAGCTTGTACTAATTTTTTAGAAGAGATTAATAGCAATTATCCCCAAAGTGATAGAATTAACCTTAGAGAGAACTACTCGGATCCTTTCCCACATTGTACAGGATACATCAATATCTGTAGCCTGTACATTCTATACTGATGCAAATAATTTAGGAAAGGCAGGTTATAAATCAGAAGAATTAAGTAAGGTGGAGAAAAGCCCTTATAATTTTGTCCAAAAGGCAGAATTATATGTTATTCTCATGGTGCTAAGGGATTTTAAAGAAACTCTTAATGCAGTTACTGATTCATAATATGCAGAAAAAGTCATTTTGCATACTGAAACTGTTGAATTTATATCAGATGATACAGAATTAACTCCATTATTAATACAGGTTCAAGATATAATAAGGAATAGGCTTTGGCTCATATATATATATATATATATATATATATATATATATATATATATATATCACATCTGATCCCATACAGGTCTGCCAGGTCCTCTAGTACAAGGTAATGCAGAAATTGTACAATTACTGATTGGAAGTGTGATGAAGATCTCAGAATTCCAAAAGAAACATCATGTCAATAACATTGCTTTAAAGAAAGAGTTTTCCATTACATGGCAAAAAGCTAAGAAAATTATAAAGAGATGTCTTACTTGCCCTTTCTATAACAAAACACTGCTACTTGCAGGGGCTAATCCAAAGAGTACTCAAAGAAATGAAATCTGGTAGATGGATCAGATTCACTTTGCAGAATTTGGAAAATTAAAATATGTACAGCACAGCATTGACACTTATTCAGGTTCTCAGTGGGCAATTACTTTAAGCTCAGAAAAGGCTGATTCAGTAATCACACTTTTATTAGAAGTTATGTCCATCATGGGTATACCTGCACAAATAAAGACAGATTATGGTCCAGATATATATCTAAGAAAACAAAACAAAATTTTGCTTATTATAGAATAAAGCATATTACAGGTATACCACACAATTCTACATGTCAGACAGTTATAGAAAGATCAAATCAAACTATAAAGAACATGTTAAAAAAACAGAAAGGGATGGAAAATACCCCCAGATATAGATTATATAATGCTTTATTAACCTTGAATTTTCTTAATACTAATGAGAAAGTGACAACAGCAACAAGGAGACATTGGTTAATACAAAAATCTTCTGAATTAGATCAGCCACTTTATTTCAAGGATGTGTTGGCCTCACAATGGAAACCAGGAGATGTGCTATGTTGAAAGAGGGGATTTGCTCTTGTTTAAACAGGAGAAGAAAAGTTATGGATACCATCAAAATTAATAAAGATTCAGTTTTAAAAAGAGAAATCTCTTGAGAAAGAGAAATGAAAGCTCATCCACAGAGGTAACAACTAATCAGGTGGTAAAGAAACCTCATAATGGTTGGGGCAGGATTCTATTATGTCTTGTAGGAAAATACTCATCTTCA
Organism: Arvicola amphibius; assembly: GCF_903992535.2. Taxonomy (NCBI): domain Eukaryota; kingdom Metazoa; phylum Chordata; class Mammalia; order Rodentia; family Cricetidae; genus Arvicola; species Arvicola amphibius. The sequence goes on from NC_052048.2 coordinate 159,349,951, forward strand.
AAAAGTCAAGAGACCCTGGACATCTATCTAGGTGGCTAAAGAGGAAAAGATTATTATCCAAATAGGATCACCAAGCAAAGAGAATTATCACTTGTGAGGACATTATATCTGAGGGTAAAAATCTCTGAATACTAAATAGAATTTAGTTAAATATCAAAGCTAGCTTTGGCATTGGACAATGGCTCTGTCCTTCTCTACATCCAAGCATGTTGTTAAAAGAAAATTTCAGAGTTTCTGTCTCATGTCAGGAGCTCTCTGGTATAGGACAGAAAGAAGGTAAAGTTTAGAAAACATTTTATTTCTCTTCATGCCTATATTTGTCTCTCTCATACCTTTAATTGAATATATGTCTATATAAATAATGTTTAACTTTCCACACGAACAATGTATTTTCCAGGAATATTTAAAATTTCCATGAAGAAAATGGGGCCCCACAACAACTCTACCTGGTTGATATAATGTCATAATGCTGATAGAGCCACTATAAGACCTGTTTTTCAATACATGCTCAAGATTCTTCCAACTTGGTTAAGTAAAATGGTATACTTTTTTACAATGTTCTTGCCAAAACTCCAAATAGAAACCTCAGAAAAAATGCTACCGAATACTCAGAGACTATTTGCAATTATACCAGGTAGTAATTTTGGGACTTATCCATCATTTTACTTTCATAGGATCCCATAGAAAAAACTTCACCCCCATGACAACTGGAAGTAATTTTAGAAGACAATGTCCCCTTTCCGAACAAAGTCTGTTCTCTGGGTTACAGACATCATTTAGGGGTTGATTATAATAGATATAGGGTTGGGGATTGGGAGGAAAATTATGTAAGCTGTGGGATCTCTTTGAAAAAAAATGAAATTGGATGGGATAATCAATAAGTGTGAGCTTACTCACACTAATAATAGTGAGTAATAGAGTGAATGCTTGTGAGCTATTATTTATAGGCAATTTTCATTGGTATAGATTCTTGTATATTGATGCAAACTTAAATTATATTGAGTATGTTCCTATTTTTGTATACAATATTTGTATACCTAGGCAGTTATTTTGTCATATTATATGCATGTGTACTTCTACCTCTTCTTAAGACATTTTGCATATTGAGATAATTTTAGGATATCCTTTTCATATTGCAATATACATTTCTACTTCTGATCAAGATACTTATATATTGTTTAAATTTTGAGGACATTGTTCTCATTTGTTGCAAAGTTGTTTAAAGATCATTTAATATTCTAATATGAAGTCTTCATCTTTAAGCTATATAGGTATTAAGAATTATATGTCAATAGTCATCCATGTTTGTCATAATTATAGTTAGATTGTGTTTTGCATAGACAGATAATCTTCAACCACTTCAAAAAGCTGTAGAATATTGCATTTATATAACTTAGGGTTCTGTTGATGTGAGACAGGATTGCTCCTCATAGCACCAATCTATTCTCAAGAGAATGTTGAGCCCCAAAAACACTGCATTTGGAGTTTGTTTTCTTCTTGGAAAAGTTGGCCTTTGGGCAAGGAACTGCCCATGCATTGACCAATGAAAAAATGCATGATGTCTGGACAGCACAAGCAGGATGCAAAAAAAGGGACTATCAAATCTTGTCAAGACAGGGTAAGATGGTTTTGAAAAATTTCCTGCCTCTGAAAATGGTCTGTCAGTTACTCTAGGCCTTAGCCAAAGTTGGTTGCTCCAATGTTGCAAATGAGACTTTGAGTGATTGCCCAAGTAACCAGTTGTCTCTGTCATTTCTTGCACATTTTGGAAGTTGCTTGATTGCACTTCCTGCATACTCAAGTAATATTATTTCCCTTCTTGGGTCTTTGGTGGAGTTGAAGACTAGATAGTTGTAATTACTTTCCTCTCATGACTTGGCCAAGTTATTTATAATGCAAGACTTAAACTCCTTAGGATAGGATAATTATTGAAACATTTATCACTTATTTCTTGATTGATATTGTTTATGCTGTTATAATTCTAATTTTATGGCTGATATTTATTCTTGTTGTATATAATTTTGTATTAGACCTAGAAATTTCTTATTTAAACAAATGGGGACGTGCTGTGGGAATTCCTACTGCCAATAGCCTTTAAGTTACCTGCCCACTTGGGTGTGGCCTCTTATACTATAAATGCCAGTGTAAAGCACGTCCAGTGTCTCTTCCAGCTGTGGGATTTGGTTGTTGTTCCCCATTTGAGCAGAGGACTGTAATCTGTGGGCCTACCCCTAAATAAATAACCCTCTATTATACTCAATTCTGAGTTAGTATGGAATTTCTTTTAAGCACTCATCTTCATAGCAGTGTTATCCATTAGAAATAAGGATGCATCAGTGAAAAGTTTCTTTACCTTGTGATGTCTCTCCACAAATGCAGCAATCCAAACTAGACCTAAACAAACTAGTTTAGTAAACCTCCACGTTTAATGGATAAAATACTCCCAGATGACTTTCCAGCCCCTGAGAGAGGAGATGGAAATGAGAGATTAAAAAACCACATGTCTGTTTTCTGAGGGCTAGTTCAAATACCCAGTGGGAGTAGTCTTGAGCATTTCGGGGAAGGAGGTCATCATTTGGTAGGCTTTCTGAGATGTGTCAGTGTTTTGAGAGAGATAGGGGAGGGGACTTGTGGTGGAGCTTCTGCCAGAACAATCAAATTGTTGTTTTGCTGATGTATTGAAGCATCTCCTAAGGTACAGTGCTTAAATGTATAAAGTAAAAAAATAGAAGCTTGTTTAGAGCTTAAAGTGAGAGTAGCTATTTCTGTATTCAGAATGACTTAATCTATTTTAGAGGGCAAATGAGTCTTTATTTCAGACCTCAGAACATGTTACCTGCTCATAGTATATTCCTTGGGTAAATGATAAGAACAGAGACATTTACCATGGCAACACAAGGTTTCAAGGTCTCTCATGTAAAATTGTAATCAGAGGCTTGGGCTCAGTGCCCAATGAGACAATCTGTGAGACATAGGGTTTTGTCAGTCAGATGTGGAAGTGAAGAATTGATATGACATTTTAGGTGGCTTTATTAATATATTAATGTGTTAATAACATTAGTTCAACATCTGCAACTCTGACCTTGCACATATCCATAAAGTTTTTAATTTATGATCTATTTATAAAAACATTCAGTCTAGTTTGATTTGTTCTGAGGTGAAAATGAGCTAATTATATATAGCTTATCTTAGACTGGGGAGAAGTTGTTACTTTCTTGTGTTAGAGTAAAAAAACAAAGCAAGATTTTAAGTGTCACACAGTCCTCTAGGGACAATAGATCTAGTTCTGAAGCATAGTCCAGCATATTTTCCATATATCAAAATTATACAGATAGTTAATGGTAAGTCATCTTCCTGATCATCCACAGATATATGTGCCCATGAGACTGTGATGCAATCATAAGATTACATAGACATATCACATTAAATTATACTCTTCAATAAAGATATTAGGGATATAACATAGCTGTTTTTACACATGTGAAATTGCAGACAAGAGCAACAGTTTCCAGAGTTTGTGGTCCTGTAAGCCCTGCCTGGATGGGATTCTCCTCCACCAGAGAATCACTCCTCTGCTGGGTTGAGATCTGAACACTAGTTGTCACTTGCTGTAGCTCTCACAGTCTCCAATACATTAATAAACATATAGGTAATAACTATGAAATTTACAAACAAATATATTAGTTGAGAATATGGAGATATTTTGTGTGTGCATTTTCTTTCTTGATTTTTTATTATTCTTTTAAATTATAATGTAACTACTATATTTTCTCTGTAACTTCTATATACTCTTACATTTTTGCTTCAAATGCATGGCCTCTTTTTTTAGTAATTGTTATTTCATGAATATGTGCATACACATATTTATTCTTAAATATAAACTATTCAGTTCACATTCTTATGTATATACATATTTTCAGGCTGAGTATTTAGCACTTGACAATTTATTTGTATGTTCTTTCTTGTGGAAGATTACCCAGCATTCCTTAGTTGCCTATATTTTCCTGTATGGGCTTAAATCTTATGAACTTTCCCCTCTTCAGTTTGACATATCTATAGTCTGAACCTATTTTTTTAATTAATGTGGTATGTGGAATTGTTTTTCTTGACATTAGCTTTCAAATTTACAAGATAAATTTTATATTTACATAAGTTATGAACAAAGGTCCTTATACAAAAAACAGAAACAAGTTCCTCAAAAATTTATCTCATGTAGGCCCATATTTCTATTTGGTATGGCAGCCAGGCTCTAAAGCCATAGTCAGTAAGTATCTAAGGATGGTTATGTAGCCTACCAGACAGGCAGTTGCTACCTAACAAAAGGTCAGGATGTGGTTTTGCTCCTTTCTTTGTAATTTGGAGGATGCCTGATTGAGATGTTAATTCAAGCCTATGTGACAGCTAGCATACAGAGCAGACAGGTAATTGTGGATGTAAGGAAAAGCCATTCACCTGGTTACCTAGGAGATAGAATGCTAATGTATTTCCCCTAAGTTAAGTTTTGGTATAAAGGCTATTTGGAAAATAAAGCAGGAGAAATTCTTCAGGATATGAACTCAGGCCTTCATGAGGGACTACTGAGAATCTCCCTCTCAATAAAGCTATGGGAGTTGTGTCTTTATTCCCGCATCTCCACACTGATTTAGAGAGAGATCGTTT